>NC_140775.1:35508783-36116880 GCF_044657685.1 Stegodyphus dumicola
AAATTCTCCCCATAAATCGCTTTGTACAGCGACTTCGGCTAACATTTTCCAAAAGATATCTTCGATCGGAAACCCCGTACTCCACAGCCTCCCTGCTTATCATCCGGGAATTGCATCGTCTAAAATGAGACCCAGAGCTATTCTGGAGAAAGCATGCAATGCGCTTCCTTTCGCCAAGAGGCGTTGCTATGGAGACGAGGCGCCTCGAAGGTTTCAATAAACTCGTTCGCTTGCCCCCCCCACGCCTGAGTGAATTCGCTGATCTTTCAGCTTCCATCAGGGTCACTCTCTCTTTGTCGCCTAATCGCGCAATCTTACTTCTTCCATCTGTAAGCGGTTGTTATCAGGCTGTAAGCACATCTTTGTTTCCTTCTTAAAAGGGTTCTAGTGCAAGGATTACTTAATTTAATCTCTTTAAGAGAACTTAATGGTTTTTCATTCATTATCATAACACTTAAAGTTAATGCAATCTTATTATATTTTAAAAAGTTTCTCCTCAAAGGCATTGCTGGCTGTGTCTCTTTAATTCAAACTCGCCTAACGATTTCCCGGTTTTCCCCTCCCCCAGAACCGAAGCACTTGCGACTTGAAGATTTTCGCGAGTGTTGCTGCTCACGTGTTGTTAACAGCACATGGCCATTGATCAAGGAAACATAGATGCTTTTCAAAATTCATGATATAACCCCTCCAAATTGAGTCTGGCCCTTATTCGACACCAAAATTACTAAATTCAGTCCTTAAGTGTTTTCACTGTGGAAGGCAGTTACTCTTTTTGTTAAATTAACATTTTGGCACTAAATTTACCTCTTTGCGGAAACCTCTTTTTGGTGATAAAGATAATTCTTTGACGATGGGCGGATAAAGGCTATATGCTTAAGAACCCCGTAATAGAACCCTTCCTTGGTCCTTGGAAGACTGACTGGCAGTTTGTATTTGCTTGGCTTTGATATGTCGGTCCTCGTATTAATCGGGCGTAAAATTTAGCATTAAAATGGTATGGTCTGGTGTGATCTCTGCAGGGAGTTTGCGATGTTATGTCTTAGAAAAACTAAAACAATCTGTACGCGTACGAAACGATTTTAAAATTTATTATTTATTTATTTGGGACGCAGTCCTGCCCGCCTGATGAGCTATTTTTAAAATTTATTGAGATTGTTCGCTAAATTAAGGTAGGCGGAAAATACTTGAATAATTTTATAATTTTTAGAACCTAACACTAAAAAACTACGGGGCTGGAAAAATGTAACTTATCTTCATAGTTGTACACTGTGTTACCTTTTTGCTAAAATGAAGTCCGCCCGAACAGGGACTCGAACCCTGGACCGTTAGGTTAAAAGCCTAACTCTCTACCGACTGAGCTATCCGGGCTTAAGCTAGATTGAAAGGAGAAGGCTTATAATCAAATGGAGGATTTTGTTTATAGCATACTGAACACTACTAGAAATAAATGCAAGAGAATCCCTATTCCCAAAGGCAGATAATTAGTAGAGGCTAGTCGGTAAGTACAGAACAGTTTTTAGGAAAGAAATAAGCATTTTGGCTGTTGTTAAGATATTTCAAACCTCTAAATAGAAATATGGCACTTATTTTGCATCGTTACCTACCTAAGTGAATGCACACAGTTCTGACAGAAATCAGAATACATTCTCTTTATACTCGCAGTTTTAACAAAACGTTTACCAAGGCCAAATTTTAGAACTATCTGTAATAGGCTTTTCTCTTTTATACTAATTAATTAATTAATACTTTACCTTACCATAAGGGTACTATTCCGTTTTGAGGACTGTAAAAAAATTGCAACGAAAATGTAAGCACAAAAGCGCCAAATCTAGCATACGCGCTGATTTCAAATTGCGAAAGTTTATGTAGTTCTATATTTCTTAAGACGCCATTGAAATACTATTTTAATTTTTAAATCCTTTTTTGATATCCTATGGATTTAACAATTTGGGAATAGCCCATGACGAAAAGTCTGCAATAGAATTTCGGGTAAAGGGCTGAATCACCCATTGCTTGACACGTCTTTAAGAATTGCATGTACACATCTACCTATGTTCACTTAAAAAAAATCCCAGAATTACATAAAAATGGCACTGCGCGCACCCTTCACTTTATCTATGTACACATAGACCTATTTTCACTTAAAAAGTAAAAGAAAAATGAAAAAAATCCAATTGTTTTTACTTTTGTAAAAAACCGGGAAAAAAAAAAGAGGGCGATTCTGCACTTTACCTAGAATATTTTCAAAAAAAAAAAAAAAAAAAAAAAAAGCATCATTCGTTATAGAAAATTATGTTTGAACAACCAACGAGATGAAAGTATGCTTTAGCGATAACTCGGTAGCGAAAGAGCGATGCAGGCATCCATCCATTCAGTTATGTTTAGCCTTTTTCATATAAATTATAATAATAAAAATGTATTATATGAAATTAACCTTTCATCTAAATTAACACATCAATCTTAGTTAGTTAATTACAATTATACTTCCTTTCTTGCGTTAGGGTTGCCACAATTATTTTTGGCAGCAATGGCATCAACAATAGTTTGGCGATTATCTACGGCCCTCAAAACCGAATAGTACCAAAATAAGATTAAAAGAAGCAACCTTTATTTATCGCAGATTTCCAGGAAAGGGTTTTTTGAGTTGAGGAACTGCATGCCCTTAAAGGCTTTGAGTATTCACAAAAATTTACATTTTTCCGCTCAGTTTTTTTATTTTATTGTATTTTTTAAATTTAGTGATATATCGGGTTTTCTCAGTGCTTCCGAATTTCCAGCATCTTATCTCCTTCACCTTTCATTGCTGTTTTGATAGACAATGGCGTGACGTTCGTTTTCTTCTTGCTTCGCACGTTGAATTTTCTATAAATATGGTTGTTGCATTTCCTACTATAGCAAAATGCTTTATTACTCCAGAGAAAAGGAGCATATGCCTGAAAGCCCTCAAAATCGATAGCGATTATTCAATTTCTGATCCAATCATAGGCAGCTTCCCTGGCTTAATTGAAATATATATATTTAAATTATCATTCATTAAATATTTCCTGTAAGTGTAGTCAGACGCAAAATTTATTGAAGAATTTTTTCTACAAAATATTCGTAGATTTTGCGTATTGGACCATAGAGTCAAATCTAAGTGCTCATAATTCGAGGTTGAAGAGACTTAGAACTTAGCGTTAAGGATTCCAGAAATTATTGTGCAACAAAGAAAATTCTGGGGAACATTTTCAAATAAGCCTTCATCGATAAAATTCGTTGCCAAATGACATTCTCTCTTTATCGCTGTTTAATTGTCAAACGGCTCATATTAAAAGGAAACTATAACAGTGCCTGCTTTTATTTTTTAAACTATTCAGCATATTAACTGATAATAATTAACGTAGCTAAAAAATAAAATTGAATAAGATTTTGTATAATATTTAATTCCTTAATACATGCAAGGTAACTTCTGTACCAATAAGCGTAGAGTTCGCAGTTTTTGAACTAAAATAATTCTAGTCTTGCATTTTTAATTATACGAGAGGAATGTAATCGTATCTCATCTAGTATCATCTAGATATCTAAAAGGTATAGGTTCCACCGAGATTTGAACTCGGATCGCTGGATTCAGAGTCCAGAGTGCTAACCGTTACACCATGGAACCTCCTTTCCCATGCTGGGAATCGAACCCGGGCCGCATGGGTGAAAGCCACGTATCTTGGCCACTAGACCACATGGGACTTGTTAGATAGACGAAAACCTGCCTACTTCAAATACTAGTCATGCAGAAGTAGGTCAGTTAGTTTTGTAATCTACCTGGTGTACAAGACGTTACAATACTATTTTGCTTATGCTCTTTGATGTGTAAAACAACATTTCCTACAAAGTAGTTTTTAAAAGTAGAAATAACATTGAATATAAATACAATACCTTATGCATAGTCGATTGGCAAAAATGTGCTGTCGGGTTTCTCATGTTCAATTTTAGATTTTGATTTGCGACACCTTCAATGGATTTATGTAGAACCCCACAGTTCACACGGAAAGCAGTTCGAAGATGCTACTTGTTTATGAGATATGCCGTAATTCCTTTCGTATTCTGCCCCTTTCTTAAGTTATATTATCGTCCAAAAATAAAGACTGCGAAATTACGCGAGTAATTTAAATTCTGAAGGACGCAGTTACAGCAAGAAGATAGCAAAAGAAAGATAGTCCTTGATAAAGTAACTATCACAGCATTTTTCTGTAAAACAAAGCTGCATTGCAATAAGAATACGTAGTAACAGTAATATTAAAACATCCAATAAGATATCTTCATTCCTAACATCCCTGTTACTTAAGTATTTCCCATCTGATAGTGGTCTCTATGAGATCACTTCAAATTATCCAAAAATAATTAGAAAAGGAGAGTGTAGGATTTAGCGCAATGAAAGACTGACTGGGAATAACTCAATGATAAAGCCAATTCTGACATATGCTAGCCCGGTATGGGGCGCAGCAGGAATTACTAACAGGAAACTTATCCGAATCTTTCAGAACACATTATGCTACGGCAAATTTATAAAGCTCCTTGGTTTGTCACGAACGAGGATATTCATAATGCAGCCAAAATTCTCCCCATAAATCGCTTTGTACAGCGACTTCGGCTAACATTTTCCAAAAGATATCTTCGATCGGAAACCCCGTACTCCACAGCCTCCCTGCTTATCATCCGGGAATTGCATCGTCTAAAATGAGACCCAGAGCTATTCTGGAGAAAGCATGCAATGCGCTTCCTTTCGCCAAGAGGCGTTGCTATGGAGACGAGGCGCCTCGAAGGTTTCAATAAACTCGTTCGCTTGCCCCCCCCACGCCTGAGTGAATTCGCTGATCTTTCAGCTTCCATCAGGGTCACTCTCTCTTTGTCGCCTAATCGCGCAATCTTACTTCTTCCATCTGTAAGCGGTTGTTATCAGGCTGTAAGCACATCTTTGTTTCCTTCTTAAAAGGGTTCTAGTGCAAGGATTACTTAATTTAATCTCTTTAAGAGAACTTAATGGTTTTTCATTCATTATCATAACACTTAAAGTTAATGCAATCTTATTATATTTTAAAAAGTTTCTCCTCAAAGGCATTGCTGGCTGTGTCTCTTTAATTCAAACTCGCCTAACGATTTCCCGGTTTTCCCCTCCCCCAGAACCGAAGCACTTGCGACTTGAAGATTTTCGCGAGTGTTGCTGCTCACGTGTTGTTAACAGCACATGGCCATTGATCAAGGAAACATAGATGCTTTTCAAAATTCATGATATAACCCCTCCAAATTGAGTCTGGCCCTTATTCGACACCAAAATTACTAAATTCAGTCCTTAAGTGTTTTCACTGTGGAAGGCAGTTACTCTTTTTGTTAAATTAACATTTTGGCACTAAATTTACCTCTTTGCGGAAACCTCTTTTTGGTGATAAAGATAATTCTTTGACGATGGGCGGATAAAGGCTATATGCTTAAGAACCCCGTAATAGAACCCTTCCTTGGTCCTTGGAAGACTGACTGGCAGTTTGTATTTGCTTGGCTTTGATATGTCGGTCCTCGTATTAATCGGGCGTAAAATTTAGCATTAAAATGGTATGGTCTGGTGTGATCTCTGCAGGGAGTTTGCGATGTTATGTCTTAGAAAAACTAAAACAATCTGTACGCGTACGAAACGATTTTAAAATTTATTATTTATTTATTTGGGACGCAGTCCTGCCCGCCTGATGAGCTATTTTTAAAATTTATTGAGATTGTTCGCTAAATTAAGGTAGGCGGAAAATACTTGAATAATTTTATAATTTTTAGAACCTAACACTAAAAAACTACGGGGCTGGAAAAATGTAACTTATCTTCATAGTTGTACACTGTGTTACCTTTTTGCTAAAATGAAGTCCGCCCGAACAGGGACTCGAACCCTGGACCGTTAGGTTAAAAGCCTAACTCTCTACCGACTGAGCTATCCGGGCTTAAGCTAGATTGAAAGGAGAAGGCTTATAATCAAATGGAGGATTTTGTTTATAGCATACTGAACACTACTAGAAATAAATGCAAGAGAATCCCTATTCCCAAAGGCAGATAATTAGTAGAGGCTAGTCGGTAAGTACAGAACAGTTTTTAGGAAAGAAATAAGCATTTTGGCTGTTGTTAAGATATTTCAAACCTCTAAATAGAAATATGGCACTTATTTTGCATCGTTACCTACCTAAGTGAATGCACACAGTTCTGACAGAAATCAGAATACATTCTCTTTATACTCGCAGTTTTAACAAAACGTTTACCAAGGCCAAATTTTAGAACTATCTGTAATAGGCTTTTCTCTTTTATACTAATTAATTAATTAATACTTTACCTTACCATAAGGGTACTATTCCGTTTTGAGGACTGTAAAAAAATTGCAACGAAAATGTAAGCACAAAAGCGCCAAATCTAGCATACGCGCTGATTTCAAATTGCGAAAGTTTATGTAGTTCTATATTTCTTAAGACGCCATTGAAATACTATTTTAATTTTTAAATCCTTTTTTGATATCCTATGGATTTAACAATTTGGGAATAGCCCATGACGAAAAGTCTGCAATAGAATTTCGGGTAAAGGGCTGAATCACCCATTGCTTGACACGTCTTTAAGAATTGCATGTACACATCTACCTATGTTCACTTAAAAAAAATCCCAGAATTACATAAAAATGGCACTGCGCGCACCCTTCACTTTATCTATGTACACATAGACCTATTTTCACTTAAAAAGTAAAAGAAAAATGAAAAAAATCCAATTGTTTTTACTTTTGTAAAAAACCGGGAAAAAAAAAAGAGGGCGATTCTGCACTTTACCTAGAATATTTTCAAAAAAAAAAAAAAAAGCATCATTCGTTATAGAAAATTATGTTTGAACAACCAACGAGATGAAAGTATGCTTTAGCGATAACTCGGTAGCGAAAGAGCGATGCAGGCATCCATCCATTCAGTTATGTTTAGCCTTTTTCATATAAATTATAATAATAAAAATGTATTATATGAAATTAACCTTTCATCTAAATTAACACATCAATCTTAGTTAGTTAATTACAATTATACTTCCTTTCTTGCGTTAGGGTTGCCACAATTATTTTTGGCAGCAATGGCATCAACAATAGTTTGGCGATGATCTACGGCCCTCAAAACCGAATAGTACCAAAATAAGATTAAAAGAAGCAACCTTTATTTATCGCAGATTTCCAGGAAAGGGTTTTTTGAGTTGAGGAACTGCATGCCCTTAAAGGCTTTGAGTATTCACAAAAATTTACATTTTTCCGCTCAGTTTTTTTATTTTATTGTATTTTTTAAATTTAGTGATATATCGGGTTTTCTCAGTGCTTCCGAATTTCCAGCATCTTATCTCCTTCACCTTTCATTGCTGTTTTGATAGACAATGGCGTGACGTTCGTTTTCTTCTTGCTTCGCACGTTGAATTTTCTATAAATATGGTTGTTGCATTTCCTACTATAGCAAAATGCTTTATTACTCCAGAGAAAAGGAGCATATGCCTGAAAGCCCTCAAAATCGATAGCGATTATTCAATTTCTGATCCAATCATAGGCAGCTTCCCTGGCTTAATTGAAATATATATATTTAAATTATCATTCATTAAATATTTCCTGTAAGTGTAGTCAGACGCAAAATTTATTGAAGAATTTTTTCTACAAAATATTCGTAGATTTTGCGTATTGGACCATAGAGTCAAATCTAAGTGCTCATAATTCGAGGTTGAAGAGACTTAGAACTTAGCGTTAAGGATTCCAGAAATTATTGTGCAACAAAGAAAATTCTGGGGAACATTTTCAAATAAGCCTTCATCGATAAAATTCGTTGCCAAATGACATTCTCTCTTTATCGCTGTTTAATTGTCAAACGGCTCATATTAAAAGGAAACTATAACAGTGCCTGCTTTTATTTTTTAAACTATTCAGCATATTAACTGATAATAATTAACGTAGCTAAAAAATAAAATTGAATAAGATTTTGTATAATATTTAATTCCTTAATACATGCAAGGTAACTTCTGTACCAATAAGCGTAGAGTTCGCAGTTTTTGAACTAAAATAATTCTAGTCTTGCATTTTTAATTATACGAGAGGAATGTAATCGTATCTCATCTAGTATCATCTAGATATCTAAAAGGTATAGGTTCCACCGAGATTTGAACTCGGATCGCTGGATTCAGAGTCCAGAGTGCTAACCGTTACACCATGGAACCTCCTTTCCCATGCTGGGAATCGAACCCGGGCCGCATGGGTGAAAGCCACGTATCTTGGCCACTAGACCACATGGGACTTGTTAGATAGACGATAACCTGCCTACTTCAAATACTAGTCATGCAGAAGTAGGTCAGTTAGTTTTGTAATCTACCTGGTGTACAAGACGTTACAATACTATTTTGCTTATGCTCTTTGATGTGTAAAACAACATTTCCTACAAAGTAGTTTTTAAAAGTAGAAATAACATTGAATATAAATACAATACCTTATGCATAGTCGATTGGCAAAAATGTGCTGTCGGGTTTCTCATGTTCAATTTTAGATTTTGATTTGCGACACCTTCAATGGATTTATGTAGAACCCCACAGTTCACACGGAAAGCAGTTCGAAGATGCTACTTGTTTATGAGATATGCCGTAATTTCTTTCGTATTCTGCCCCTTTCTTAAGTTATATTATCGTCCAAAAATAAAGACTGCGAAATTACGCGAGTAATTTAAATTCTGAAGGACGCAGTTACAGCAAGAAGATAGCAAAAGAAAGATAGTCCTTGATAAAGTAACTATCACAGCATTTTTCTGTAAAACAAAGCTGCATTGCAATAAGAATACGTAGTAACAGTAATATTAAAACATCCAATAAGATATCTTCATTCCTAACATCCCTGTTACTTAAGTATTTCCCATCTGATAGTGGTCTCTATGAGATCACTTCAAATTATCCAAAAATAATTAGAAAAGGAGAGTGTAGGATTTAGCGCAATGAAAGACTGACTGGGAATAACTCAATGATAAAGCCAATTCTGACATATGCTAGCCCGGTATGGGGCGCAGCAGGAATTACTAACAGGAAACTTATCCGAATCTTTCAGAACACATTATGCTACGGCAAATTTATAAAGCTCCTTGGTTTGTCACGAACGAGGATATTCATAATGCAGCCAAAATTCTCCCCATAAATCGCTTTGTACAGCGACTTCGGCTAACATTTTCCGAAAGATATCTTCGATCGGAAACCCCGTACTCCACAGCCTCCCTGCTTATCATCCGGGAATTGCATCGTCTAAAATGAGACCCAGAGCTATTCTGGAGAAAGCATACAATGCGCTTCCTTTCGCCAAGAGGCGTTGCTATGGAGACGAGGCGCCTCGAAGGTTTCAATAAACTCGTTCGCTTGCCCCCCCACGCCTGAGTGAATTCGCTGATCTTTCAGCTTCCATCAGGGTCACTCTCTCTTTGTCGCCTAATCGCGCAATCTTACTTCTTCCATCTGTAAGCGGTTGTTATCAGGCTGTAAGCACATCTTTGTTTCCTTCTTAAAAGGGTTCTAGTGCAAGGATTACTTAATTTAATCTCTTTAAGAGAACTTAATGGTTTTTCATTCATTATCATAACACTTAAAGTTAATGCAATCTTATTATATTTTAAAAAGTTTCTCCTCAAAGGCATTGCTGGCTGTGTCTCTTTAATTCAAACTCGCCTAACGATTTCCCGGTTTTCCCCTCCCTCAGAACCGAAGCACTTGCGACTTGAAGATTTTCGCGAGTGTTGCTGCTCACGTGTTGTTAACAGCACATGGCCATTGATCAAGGAAACATAGATGCTTTTCAAAATTCATGATATAACCCCTCCAAATTGAGTCTGGCCCTTATTCGACACCAAAATTACTAAATTCAGTCCTTAAGTGTTTTCACTGTGGAAGGCAGTTACTCTTTTTGTTAAATTAACATTTTGGCACTAAATTTACCTCTTTGCGGAAACCTCTTTTTGGTGATAAAGATAATTCTTTGACGATGTGGGGATAAAGGCTATATGCTTAAGAACCCCGTAATAGAACCCTTCCTTGGTCCTTGGAAGACTGACTGGCAGTTTGTATTTGCTTGGCTTTGATATGTCGGTCCTCGTATTAATCGGGCGTAAAATTTAGCATTAAAATGGTATGGTCTGGTGTGATCTCTGCAGGGAGTTTGCGATGTTATGTCTTAGAAAAACTAAAACAATCTGTACGCGTACGAAACGATTTTAAAATTTATTATTTATTTATTTGGGACGCAGTCCTGCCCGCCTGATGAGCTATTTTTAAAATTTATTGAGATTGTTCGCTAAATTAAGGTAGGCGGAAAATACTTGAATAATTTTATAATTTTTAGAACCTAACACTAAAAAACTACGGGGCTGGAAAAATGTAACTTATCTTCATAGTTGTACACTGTGTTACCTTTTTGCTAAAATGAAGTCCGCCCGAACAGGGACTCGAAACCTGGACCGTTAGGTTAAAAGCCTAACGCTCTACCGACTGAGCTATCCGGGCTTAAGCTAGATTGAAAGGAGAAGGCTTATAATCAAATGGAGGATTTTGTTTATAGCATACTGAACACTACTAGAAATAAATGCAAGAGAATCCCTATTCCCAAAGGCAGATAATTAGTAGAGGCTAGTCGGTAAGTACAGAACAGTTTTTAGGAAAGAAATAAGCATTTTGGCTGTTGTTAAGATATTTCAAACCTCTAAAAAGAAATATGGCACTTATTTTGCATCGTTACCTACCTAAGTGAATGCACACAGTTCTGACAGAAATCAGAATACATTCTCTTTATACTCGCAGTTTTAACAAAACGTTTACCAAGGCCAAATTTTAGAACTATCTGTAATACGCTTTTCTCTTTTATACTAATTAATTAATTAATACTTTACCTTACCATAAGGGTACTATTCCGTTTTGAGGACTGTAAAAAAATTGCAACGAAAATGTAAGCACAAAAGCGCCAAATCTAGCATACGCGCTGATTTCAAATTGCGAAAGTTTATGTAGTTCTATATTTCTTAAGACGCCATTGAAATACTATTTTAATTTTTAAATCCTTTTTTGATATCCTATGGATTTAACAATTTGGGAATAGCCCATGACGAAAAGTCTGCAATAGAATTTCGGGTAAAGGGCTGAATCACCCATTGCTTGACACGTCTTTAAGAATTGCATGTACACATCTACCTATGTTCACTTAAAAAAAATCCCAGAATTACATAAAAATGGCACTGCGCGCACCCTTCACTTTATCTATGTACACATAGACCTATTTTCACTTAAAAAGTAAAAGAAAAATGAAAAAAATCCAATTGTTTTTACTTTTGTAAAAAACCGGGAAAAAAAAAAGAGGGCGATTCTGCACTTTACCTAGAATATTTTCAAAAAAAAAAAAAAAAAAAAAAAAAGCATCATTCGTTATAGAAAATTATGTTTGAACAACCAACGAGATGAAAGTATGCTTTAGCGATAACTCGGTAGCGAAAGAGCGATGCAGGCATCCATCCATTCAGTTATGTTTAGCCTTTTTCATATAAATTATAATAATAAAAATGTATTATATGAAATTAACCTTTCATCTAAATTAACACATCAATCTTAGTTAGTTAATTACAATTATACTTCCTTTCTTGCGTTAGGGTTGCCACAATTATTTTTGGCAGCAATGGCATCAACAATAGTTTGGCGATTATCTACGGCCCTCAAAACCGAATAGTACCAAAATAAGATTAAAAGAAGCAACCTTTATTTATCGCAGATTTCCAGGAAAGGGTTTTTTGAGTTGAGGAACTGCATGCCCTTAAAGGCTTTGAGTATTCACAAAAATTTACATTTTTCCGCTCAGTTTTTTTATTTTATTGTATTTTTTAAATTTAGTGATATATCGGGTTTTCTCAGTGCTTCCGAATTTCCAGCATCTTATCTCCTTCACCTTTCATTGCTGTTTTGATAGACAATGGCGTGACGTTCGTTTTCTTCTTGCTTCGCACGTTGAATTTTCTATAAATATGGTTGTTGCATTTCCTACTATAGCAAAATGCTTTATTACTCCAGAGAAAAGGAGCATATGCCTGAAAGCCCTCAAAATCGATAGCGATTATTCAATTTCTGATCCAATCATAGGCAGCTTCCCTGGCTTAATTGAAATATATATATTTAAATTATCATTCATTAAATATTTCCTGTAAGTGTAGTCAGACGCAAAATTTATTGAAGAATTTTTTCTACAAAATATTCGTAGATTTTGCGTATTGGACCATAGAGTCAAATCTAAGTGCTCATAATTCGAGGTTGAAGAGACTTAGAACTTAGCGTTAAGGATTCCAGAAATTATTGTGCAACAAAGAAAATTCTGGGGAACATTTTCAAATAAGCCTTCATCGATAAAATTCGTTGCCAAATGACATTCTCTCTTTATCGCTGTTTAATTGTCAAACGGCTCATATTAAAAGGAAACTATAACAGTGCCTGCTTTTATTTTTTAAACTATTCAGCATATTAACTGATAATAATTAACGTAGCTAAAAAATAAAATTGAATAAGATTTTGTATAATATTTAATTCCTTAATACATGCAAGGTAACTTCTGTACCAATAAGCGTAGAGTTCGCAGTTTTTGAACTAAAATAATTCTAGTCTTGCATTTTTAATTATACGAGAGGAATGTAATCGTATCTCATCTAGTATCATCTAGATATCTAAAAGGTATAGGTTCCACCGAGATTTGAACTCGGATCGCTGGATTCAGAGTCCAGAGTGCTAACCGTTACACCATGGAACCTCCTTTCCCATGCTGGGAATCGAACCCGGGCCGCATGGGTGAAAGCCACGTATCTTGGCCACTAGACCACATGGGACTTGTTAGATAGACGAAAACCTGCCTACTTCAAATACTAGTCATGCAGAAGTAGGTCAGTTAGTTTTGTAATCTACCTGGTGTACAAGACGTTACAATACTATTTTGCTTATGCTCTTTGATGTGTAAAACAACATTTCCTACAAAGTAGTTTTTAAAAGTAGAAATAACATTGAATATAAATACAATACCTTATGCATAGTCGATTGGCAAAAATGTGCTGTCGGGTTTCTCATGTTCAATTTTAGATTTTGATTTGCGACACCTTCAATGGATTTATGTAGAACCCCACAGTTCACACGGAAAGCAGTTCGAAGATGCTACTTGTTTATGAGATATGCCGTAATTCCTTTCGTATTCTGCCCCTTTCTTAAGTTATATTATCGTCCAAAAATAAAGACTGCGAAATTACGCGAGTAATTTAAATTCTGAAGGACGCAGTTACAGCAAGAAGATAGCAAAAGAAAGATAGTCCTTGATAAAGTAACTATCACAGCATTTTTCTGTAAAACAAAGCTGCATTGCAATAAGAATACGTAGTAACAGTAATATTAAAACATCCAATAAGATATCTTCATTCCTAACATCCCTGTTACTTAAGTATTTCCCATCTGATAGTGGTCTCTATGAGATCACTTCAAATTATCCAAAAATAATTAGAAAAGGAGAGTGTAGGATTTAGCGCAATGAAAGACTGACTGGGAATAACTCAATGATAAAGCCAATTCTGACATATGCTAGCCCGGTATGGGGCGCAGCAGGAATTACTAACAGGAAACTTATCCGAATCTTTCAGAACACATTATGCTACGGCAAATTTATAAAGCTCCTTGGTTTGTCACGAACGAGGATATTCATAATGCAGCCAAAATTCTCCCCATAAATCGCTTTGTACAGCGACTTCGGCTAACATTTTCCAAAAGATATCTTCGATCGGAAACCCCGTACTCCACAGCCTCCCTGCTTATCATCCGGGAATTGCATCGTCTAAAATGAGACCCAGAGCTATTCTGGAGAAAGCATGCAATGCGCTTCCTTTCGCCAAGAGGCGTTGCTATGGAGACGAGGCGCCTCGAAGGTTTCAATAAACTCGTTCGCTTGCCCCCCCCACGCCTGAGTGAATTCGCTGATCTTTCAGCTTCCATCAGGGTCACTCTCTCTTTGTCGCCTAATCGCGCAATCTTACTTCTTCCATCTGTAAGCGGTTGTTATCAGGCTGTAAGCACATCTTTGTTTCCTTCTTAAAAGGGTTCTAGTGCAAGGATTACTTAATTTAATCTCTTTAAGAGAACTTAATGGTTTTTCATTCATTATCATAACACTTAAAGTTAATGCAATCTTATTATATTTTAAAAAGTTTCTCCTCAAAGGCATTGCTGGCTGTGTCTCTTTAATTCAAACTCGCCTAACGATTTCCCGGTTTTCCCCTCCCCCAGAACCGAAGCACTTGCGACTTGAAGATTTTCGCGAGTGTTGCTGCTCACGTGTTGTTAACAGCACATGGCCATTGATCAAGGAAACATAGATGCTTTTCAAAATTCATGATATAACCCCTCCAAATTGAGTCTGGCCCTTATTCGACACCAAAATTACTAAATTCAGTCCTTAAGTGTTTTCACTGTGGAAGGCAGTTACTCTTTTTGTTAAATTAACATTTTGGCACTAAATTTACCTCTTTGCGGAAACCTCTTTTTGGTGATAAAGATAATTCTTTGACGATGGGCGGATAAAGGCTATATGCTTAAGAACCCCGTAATAGAACCCTTCCTTGGTCCTTGGAAGACTGACTGGCAGTTTGTATTTGCTTGGCTTTGATATGTCGGTCCTCGTATTAATCGGGCGTAAAATTTAGCATTAAAATGGTATGGTCTGGTGTGATCTCTGCAGGGAGTTTGCGATGTTATGTCTTAGAAAAACTAAAACAATCTGTACGCGTACGAAACGATTTTAAAATTTATTATTTATTTATTTGGGACGCAGTCCTGCCCGCCTGATGAGCTATTTTTAAAATTTATTGAGATTGTTCGCTAAATTAAGGTAGGCGGAAAATACTTGAATAATTTTATAATTTTTAGAACCTAACACTAAAAAACTACGGGGCTGGGAAAATGTAACTTATCTTCATAGTTGTACACTGTGTTACCTTTTTGCTAAAATGAAGTCCGCCCGAACAGGGACTCGAACCCTGGACCGTTAGGTTAAAAGCCTAACTCTCTACCGACTGAGCTATCCGGGCTTAAGCTAGATTGAAAGGAGAAGGCTTATAATCAAATGGAGGATTTTGTTTATAGCATACTGAACACTACTAGAAATAAATGCAAGAGAATCCCTATTCCCAAAGGCAGATAATTAGTAGAGGCTAGTCGGTAAGTACAGAACAGTTTTTAGGAAAGAAATAAGCATTTTGGCTGTTGTTAAGATATTTCAAACCTCTAAATAGAAATATGGCACTTATTTTGCATCGTTACCTACCTAAGTGAATGCACACAGTTCTGACAGAAATCAGAATACATTCTCTTTATACTCGCAGTTTTAACAAAACGTTTACCAAGGCCAAATTTTAGAACTATCTGTAATAGGCTTTTCTCTTTTATACTAATTAATTAATTAATACTTTACCTTACCATAAGGGTACTATTCCGTTTTGAGGACTGTAAAAAAATTGCAACGAAAATGTAAGCACAAAAGCGCCAAATCTAGCATACGCGCTGATTTCAAATTGCGAAAGTTTATGTAGTTCTATATTTCTTAAGACGCCATTAAAATACTATTTTAATTTTTAAATCCTTTTTTGATATCCTATGGATTTAACAATTTGGGAATAGCCCATGACGAAAAGTCTGCAATAGAATTTCGGGTAAAGGGCTGAATCACCCATTGCTTGACACGTCTTTAAGAATTGCATGTACACATCTACCTATGTTCACTTAAAAAAAATCCCAGAATTACATAAAAATGGCACTGCGCGCACCCTTCACTTTATCTATGTACACATAGACCTATTTTCACTTAAAAAGTAAAAGAAAAATGAAAAAAATCCAATTGTTTTTACTTTTGTAAAAAACCGGGAAAAAAAAAAGAGGGCGATTCTGCACTTTACCTAGAATATTTTCAAAAAAAAAAAAAAAAAAAAAAGCATCATTCGTTATAGAAAATTATGTTTGAACAACCAACGAGATGAAAGTATGCTTTAGCGATAACTCGGTAGCGAAAGAGCGATGCAGGCATCCATCCATTCAGTTATGTTTAGCCTTTTTCATATAAATTATAATAATAAAAATGTATTATATGAAATTAACCTTTCATCTAAATTAACACATCAATCTTAGTTAGTTAATTACAATTATACTTCCTTTCTTGCGTTAGGGTTGCCACAATTATTTTTGGCAGCAATGGCATCAACAATAGTTTGGCGATTATCTACGGCCCTCAAAACCGAATAGTACCAAAATAAGATTAAAAGAAGCAACCTTTATTTATCGCAGATTTCCAGGAAAGGGTTTTTTGAGTTGAGGAACTGCATGCCCTTAAAGGCTTTGAGTATTCACAAAAATTTACATTTTTCCGCTCAGTTTTTTTATTTTATTGTATTTTTTAAATTTAGTGATATATCGGGTTTTCTCAGTGCTTCCGAATTTCCAGCATCTTATCTCCTTCACCTTTCATTGCTGTTTTGATAGACAATGGCGTGACGTTCGTTTTCTTCTTGCTTCGCACGTTGAATTTTCTATAAATATGGTTGTTGCATTTCCTACTATAGCAAAATGCTTTATTACTCCAGAGAAAAGGAGCATATGCCTGAAAGCCCTCAAAATCGATAGCGATTATTCAATTTCTGATCCAATCATAGGCAGCTTCCCTGGCTTAATTGAAATATATATATTTAAATTATCATTCATTAAATATTTCCTGTAAGTGTAGTCAGACGCAAAATTTATTGAAGAATTTTTTCTACAAAATATTCGTAGATTTTGCGTATTGGACCATAGAGTCAAATCTAAGTGCTCATAATTCGAGGTTGAAGAGACTTAGAACTTAGCGTTAAGGATTCCAGAAATTATTGTGCAACAAAGAAAATTCTGGGGAACATTTTCAAATAAGCCTTCATCGATAAAATTCGTTGCCAAATGACATTCTCTCTTTATCGCTGTTTAATTGTCAAACGGCTCATATTAAAAGGAAACTATAACAGTGCCTGCTTTTATTTTTTAAACTATTCAGCATATTAACTGATAATAATTAACGTAGCTAAAAAATAAAATTGAATAAGATTTTGTATAATATTTAATTCCTTAATACATGCAAGGTAACTTCTGTACCAATAAGCGTAGAGTTCGCAGTTTTTGAACTAAAATAATTCTAGTCTTGCATTTTTAATTATACGAGAGGAATGTAATCGTATCTCATCTAGTATCATCTAGATATCTAAAAGGTATAGGTTCCACCGAGATTTGAACTCGGATCGCTGGATTCAGAGTCCAGAGTGCTAACCGTTACACCATGGAACCTCCTTTCCCATGCTGGGAATCGAACCCGGGCCGCATGGGTGAAAGCCACGTATCTTGGCCACTAGACCACATGGGACTTGTTAGATAGACGATAACCTGCCTACTTCAAATACTAGTCATGCAGAAGTAGGTCAGTTAGTTTTGTAATCTACCTGGTGTACAAGACGTTACAATACTATTTTGCTTATGCTCTTTGATGTGTAAAACAACATTTCCTACAAAGTAGTTTTTAAAAGTAGAAATAACATTGAATATAAATACAATACCTTATGCATAGTCGATTGGCAAAAATGTGCTGTCGGGTTTCTCATGTTCAATTTTAGATTTTGATTTGCGACACCTTCAATGGATTTATGTAGAACCCCACAGTTCACACGGAAAGCAGTTCGAAGATGCTACTTGTTTATGAGATATGCCGTAATTTCTTTCGTATTCTGCCCCTTTCTTAAGTTATATTATCGTCCAAAAATAAAGACTGCGAAATTACGCGAGTAATTTAAATTCTGAAGGACGCAGTTACAGCAAGAAGATAGCAAAAGAAAGATAGTCCTTGATAAAGTAACTATCACAGCATTTTTCTGTAAAACAAAGCTGCATTGCAATAAGAATACGTAGTAACAGTAATATTAAAACATCCAATAAGATATCTTCATTCCTAACATCCCTGTTACTTAAGTATTTCCCATCTGATAGTGGTCTCTATGAGATCACTTCAAATTATCCAAAAATAATTAGAAAAGGAGAGTGTAGGATTTAGCGCAATGAAAGACTGACTGGGAATAACTCAATGATAAAGCCAATTCTGACATATGCTAGCCCGGTATGGGGCGCAGCAGGAATTACTAACAGGAAACTTATCCGAATCTTTCAGAACACATTATGCTACGGCAAATTTATAAAGCTCCTTGGTTTGTCACGAACGAGGATATTCATAATGCAGCCAAAATTCTCCCCATAAATCGCTTTGTACAGCGACTTCGGCTAACATTTTCCGAAAGATATCTTCGATCGGAAACCCCGTACTCCACAGCCTCCCTGCTTATCATCCGGGAATTGCATCGTCTAAAATGAGACCCAGAGCTATTCTGGAGAAAGCATACAATGCGCTTCCTTTCGCCAAGAGGCGTTGCTATGGAGACGAGGCGCCTCGAAGGTTTCAATAAACTCGTTCGCTTGCCCCCCCACGCCTGAGTGAATTCGCTGATCTTTCAGCTTCCATCAGGGTCACTCTCTCTTTGTCGCCTAATCGCGCAATCTTACTTCTTCCATCTGTAAGCGGTTGTTATCAGGCTGTAAGCACATCTTTGTTTCCTTCTTAAAAGGGTTCTAGTGCAAGGATTACTTAATTTAATCTCTTTAAGAGAACTTAATGGTTTTTCATTCATTATCATAACACTTAAAGTTAATGCAATCTTATTATATTTTAAAAAGTTTCTCCTCAAAGGCATTGCTGGCTGTGTCTCTTTAATTCAAACTCGCCTAACGATTTCCCGGTTTTCCCCTCCCTCAGAACCGAAGCACTTGCGACTTGAAGATTTTCGCGAGTGTTGCTGCTCACGTGTTGTTAACAGCACATGGCCATTGATCAAGGAAACATAGATGCTTTTCAAAATTCATGATATAACCCCTCCAAATTGAGTCTGGCCCTTATTCGACACCAAAATTACTAAATTCAGTCCTTAAGTGTTTTCACTGTGGAAGGCAGTTACTCTTTTTGTTAAATTAACATTTTGGCACTAAATTTACCTCTTTGCGGAAACCTCTTTTTGGTGATAAAGATAATTCTTTGACGATGTGGGGATAAAGGCTATATGCTTAAGAACCCCGTAATAGAACCCTTCCTTGGTCCTTGGAAGACTGACTGGCAGTTTGTATTTGCTTGGCTTTGATATGTCGGTCCTCGTATTAATCGGGCGTAAAATTTAGCATTAAAATGGTATGGTCTGGTGTGATCTCTGCAGGGAGTTTGCGATGTTATGTCTTAGAAAAACTAAAACAATCTGTACGCGTACGAAACGATTTTAAAATTTATTATTTATTTATTTGGGACGCAGTCCTGCCCGCCTGATGAGCTATTTTTAAAATTTATTGAGATTGTTCGCTAAATTAAGGTAGGCGGAAAATACTTGAATAATTTTATAATTTTTAGAACCTAACACTAAAAAACTACGGGGCTGGAAAAATGTAACTTATCTTCATAGTTGTACACTGTGTTACCTTTTTGCTAAAATGAAGTCCGCCCGAACAGGGACTCGAAACCTGGACCGTTAGGTTAAAAGCCTAACGCTCTACCGACTGAGCTATCCGGGCTTAAGCTAGATTGAAAGGAGAAGGCTTATAATCAAATGGAGGATTTTGTTTATAGCATACTGAACACTACTAGAAATAAATGCAAGAGAATCCCTATTCCCAAAGGCAGATAATTAGTAGAGGCTAGTCGGTAAGTACAGAACAGTTTTTAGGAAAGAAATAAGCATTTTGGCTGTTGTTAAGATATTTCAAACCTCTAAAAAGAAATATGGCACTTATTTTGCATCGTTACCTACCTAAGTGAATGCACACAGTTCTGACAGAAATCAGAATACATTCTCTTTATACTCGCAGTTTTAACAAAACGTTTACCAAGGCCAAATTTTAGAACTATCTGTAATACGCTTTTCTCTTTTATACTAATTAATTAATTAATACTTTACCTTACCATAAGGGTACTATTCCGTTTTGAGGACTGTAAAAAAATTGCAACGAAAATGTAAGCACAAAAGCGCCAAATCTAGCATACGCGCTGATTTCAAATTGCGAAAGTTTATGTAGTTCTATATTTCTTAAGACGCCATTGAAATACTATTTTAATTTTTAAATCCTTTTTTGATATCCTATGGATTTAACAATTTGGGAATAGCCCATGACGAAAAGTCTGCAATAGAATTTCGGGTAAAGGGCTGAATCACCCATTGCTTGACACGTCTTTAAGAATTGCATGTACACATCTACCTATGTTCACTTAAAAAAAATCCCAGAATTACATAAAAATGGCACTGCGCGCACCCTTCACTTTATCTATGTACACATAGACCTATTTTCACTTAAAAAGTAAAAGAAAAATGAAAAAAATCCAATTGTTTTTACTTTTGTAAAAAACCGGGAAAAAAAAAAGAGGGCGATTCTGCACTTTACCTAGAATATTTTCAAAAAAAAAAAAAAAAAAAAAAAAAGCATCATTCGTTATAGAAAATTATGTTTGAACAACCAACGAGATGAAAGTATGCTTTAGCGATAACTCGGTAGCGAAAGAGCGATGCAGGCATCCATCCATTCAGTTATGTTTAGCCTTTTTCATATAAATTATAATAATAAAAATGTATTATATGAAATTAACCTTTCATCTAAATTAACACATCAATCTTAGTTAGTTAATTACAATTATACTTCCTTTCTTGCGTTAGGGTTGCCACAATTATTTTTGGCAGCAATGGCATCAACAATAGTTTGGCGATTATCTACGGCCCTCAAAACCGAATAGTACCAAAATAAGATTAAAAGAAGCAACCTTTATTTATCGCAGATTTCCAGGAAAGGGTTTTTTGAGTTGAGGAACTGCATGCCCTTAAAGGCTTTGAGTATTCACAAAAATTTACATTTTTCCGCTCAGTTTTTTTATTTTATTGTATTTTTTAAATTTAGTGATATATCGGGTTTTCTCAGTGCTTCCGAATTTCCAGCATCTTATCTCCTTCACCTTTCATTGCTGTTTTGATAGACAATGGCGTGACGTTCGTTTTCTTCTTGCTTCGCACGTTGAATTTTCTATAAATATGGTTGTTGCATTTCCTACTATAGCAAAATGCTTTATTACTCCAGAGAAAAGGAGCATATGCCTGAAAGCCCTCAAAATCGATAGCGATTATTCAATTTCTGATCCAATCATAGGCAGCTTCCCTGGCTTAATTGAAATATATATATTTAAATTATCATTCATTAAATATTTCCTGTAAGTGTAGTCAGACGCAAAATTTATTGAAGAATTTTTTCTACAAAATATTCGTAGATTTTGCGTATTGGACCATAGAGTCAAATCTAAGTGCTCATAATTCGAGGTTGAAGAGACTTAGAACTTAGCGTTAAGGATTCCAGAAATTATTGTGCAACAAAGAAAATTCTGGGGAACATTTTCAAATAAGCCTTCATCGATAAAATTCGTTGCCAAATGACATTCTCTCTTTATCGCTGTTTAATTGTCAAACGGCTCATATTAAAAGGAAACTATAACAGTGCCTGCTTTTATTTTTTAAACTATTCAGCATATTAACTGATAATAATTAACGTAGCTAAAAAATAAAATTGAATAAGATTTTGTATAATATTTAATTCCTTAATACATGCAAGGTAACTTCTGTACCAATAAGCGTAGAGTTCGCAGTTTTTGAACTAAAATAATTCTAGTCTTGCATTTTTAATTATACGAGAGGAATGTAATCGTATCTCATCTAGTATCATCTAGATATCTAAAAGGTATAGGTTCCACCGAGATTTGAACTCGGATCGCTGGATTCAGAGTCCAGAGTGCTAACCGTTACACCATGGAACCTCCTTTCCCATGCTGGGAATCGAACCCGGGCCGCATGGGTGAAAGCCACGTATCTTGGCCACTAGACCACATGGGACTTGTTAGATAGACGAAAACCTGCCTACTTCAAATACTAGTCATGCAGAAGTAGGTCAGTTAGTTTTGTAATCTACCTGGTGTACAAGACGTTACAATACTATTTTGCTTATGCTCTTTGATGTGTAAAACAACATTTCCTACAAAGTAGTTTTTAAAAGTAGAAATAACATTGAATATAAATACAATACCTTATGCATAGTCGATTGGCAAAAATGTGCTGTCGGGTTTCTCATGTTCAATTTTAGATTTTGATTTGCGACACCTTCAATGGATTTATGTAGAACCCCACAGTTCACACGGAAAGCAGTTCGAAGATGCTACTTGTTTATGAGATATGCCGTAATTCCTTTCGTATTCTGCCCCTTTCTTAAGTTATATTATCGTCCAAAAATAAAGACTGCGAAATTACGCGAGTAATTTAAATTCTGAAGGACGCAGTTACAGCAAGAAGATAGCAAAAGAAAGATAGTCCTTGATAAAGTAACTATCACAGCATTTTTCTGTAAAACAAAGCTGCATTGCAATAAGAATACGTAGTAACAGTAATATTAAAACATCCAATAAGATATCTTCATTCCTAACATCCCTGTTACTTAAGTATTTCCCATCTGATAGTGGTCTCTATGAGATCACTTCAAATTATCCAAAAATAATTAGAAAAGGAGAGTGTAGGATTTAGCGCAATGAAAGACTGACTGGGAATAACTCAATGATAAAGCCAATTCTGACATATGCTAGCCCGGTATGGGGCGCAGCAGGAATTACTAACAGGAAACTTATCCGAATCTTTCAGAACACATTATGCTACGGCAAATTTATAAAGCTCCTTGGTTTGTCACGAACGAGGATATTCATAATGCAGCCAAAATTCTCCCCATAAATCGCTTTGTACAGCGACTTCGGCTAACATTTTCCAAAAGATATCTTCGATCGGAAACCCCGTACTCCACAGCCTCCCTGCTTATCATCCGGGAATTGCATCGTCTAAAATGAGACCCAGAGCTATTCTGGAGAAAGCATGCAATGCGCTTCCTTTCGCCAAGAGGCGTTGCTATGGAGACGAGGCGCCTCGAAGGTTTCAATAAACTCGTTCGCTTGCCCCCCCCACGCCTGAGTGAATTCGCTGATCTTTCAGCTTCCATCAGGGTCACTCTCTCTTTGTCGCCTAATCGCGCAATCTTACTTCTTCCATCTGTAAGCGGTTGTTATCAGGCTGTAAGCACATCTTTGTTTCCTTCTTAAAAGGGTTCTAGTGCAAGGATTACTTAATTTAATCTCTTTAAGAGAACTTAATGGTTTTTCATTCATTATCATAACACTTAAAGTTAATGCAATCTTATTATATTTTAAAAAGTTTCTCCTCAAAGGCATTGCTGGCTGTGTCTCTTTAATTCAAACTCGCCTAACGATTTCCCGGTTTTCCCCTCCCCCAGAACCGAAGCACTTGCGACTTGAAGATTTTCGCGAGTGTTGCTGCTCACGTGTTGTTAACAGCACATGGCCATTGATCAAGGAAACATAGATGCTTTTCAAAATTCATGATATAACCCCTCCAAATTGAGTCTGGCCCTTATTCGACACCAAAATTACTAAATTCAGTCCTTAAGTGTTTTCACTGTGGAAGGCAGTTACTCTTTTTGTTAAATTAACATTTTGGCACTAAATTTACCTCTTTGCGGAAACCTCTTTTTGGTGATAAAGATAATTCTTTGACGATGGGCGGATAAAGGCTATATGCTTAAGAACCCCGTAATAGAACCCTTCCTTGGTCCTTGGAAGACTGACTGGCAGTTTGTATTTGCTTGGCTTTGATATGTCGGTCCTCGTATTAATCGGGCGTAAAATTTAGCATTAAAATGGTATGGTCTGGTGTGATCTCTGCAGGGAGTTTGCGATGTTATGTCTTAGAAAAACTAAAACAATCTGTACGCGTACGAAACGATTTTAAAATTTATTATTTATTTATTTGGGACGCAGTCCTGCCCGCCTGATGAGCTATTTTTAAAATTTATTGAGATTGTTCGCTAAATTAAGGTAGGCGGAAAATACTTGAATAATTTTATAATTTTTAGAACCTAACACTAAAAAACTACGGGGCTGGGAAAATGTAACTTATCTTCATAGTTGTACACTGTGTTACCTTTTTGCTAAAATGAAGTCCGCCCGAACAGGGACTCGAACCCTGGACCGTTAGGTTAAAAGCCTAACTCTCTACCGACTGAGCTATCCGGGCTTAAGCTAGATTGAAAGGAGAAGGCTTATAATCAAATGGAGGATTTTGTTTATAGCATACTGAACACTACTAGAAATAAATGCAAGAGAATCCCTATTCCCAAAGGCAGATAATTAGTAGAGGCTAGTCGGTAAGTACAGAACAGTTTTTAGGAAAGAAATAAGCATTTTGGCTGTTGTTAAGATATTTCAAACCTCTAAATAGAAATATGGCACTTATTTTGCATCGTTACCTACCTAAGTGAATGCACACAGTTCTGACAGAAATCAGAATACATTCTCTTTATACTCGCAGTTTTAACAAAACGTTTACCAAGGCCAAATTTTAGAACTATCTGTAATAGGCTTTTCTCTTTTATACTAATTAATTAATTAATACTTTACCTTACCATAAGGGTACTATTCCGTTTTGAGGACTGTAAAAAAATTGCAACGAAAATGTAAGCACAAAAGCGCCAAATCTAGCATACGCGCTGATTTCAAATTGCGAAAGTTTATGTAGTTCTATATTTCTTAAGACGCCATTAAAATACTATTTTAATTTTTAAATCCTTTTTTGATATCCTATGGATTTAACAATTTGGGAATAGCCCATGACGAAAAGTCTGCAATAGAATTTCGGGTAAAGGGCTGAATCACCCATTGCTTGACACGTCTTTAAGAATTGCATGTACACATCTACCTATGTTCACTTAAAAAAAATCCCAGAATTACATAAAAATGGCACTGCGCGCACCCTTCACTTTATCTATGTACACATAGACCTATTTTCACTTAAAAAGTAAAAGAAAAATGAAAAAAATCCAATTGTTTTTACTTTTGTAAAAAACCGGGAAAAAAAAAAGAGGGCGATTCTGCACTTTACCTAGAATATTTTCAAAAAAAAAAAAAAAAAAAAAAGCATCATTCGTTATAGAAAATTATGTTTGAACAACCAACGAGATGAAAGTATGCTTTAGCGATAACTCGGTAGCGAAAGAGCGATGCAGGCATCCATCCATTCAGTTATGTTTAGCCTTTTTCATATAAATTATAATAATAAAAATGTATTATATGAAATTAACCTTTCATCTAAATTAACACATCAATCTTAGTTAGTTAATTACAATTATACTTCCTTTCTTGCGTTAGGGTTGCCACAATTATTTTTGGCAGCAATGGCATCAACAATAGTTTGGCGATTATCTACGGCCCTCAAAACCGAATAGTACCAAAATAAGATTAAAAGAAGCAACCTTTATTTATCGCAGATTTCCAGGAAAGGGTTTTTTGAGTTGAGGAACTGCATGCCCTTAAAGGCTTTGAGTATTCACAAAAATTTACATTTTTCCGCTCAGTTTTTTTATTTTATTGTATTTTTTAAATTTAGTGATATATCGGGTTTTCTCAGTGCTTCCGAATTTCCAGCATCTTATCTCCTTCACCTTTCATTGCTGTTTTGATAGACAATGGCGTGACGTTCGTTTTCTTCTTGCTTCGCACGTTGAATTTTCTATAAATATGGTTGTTGCATTTCCTACTATAGCAAAATGCTTTATTACTCCAGAGAAAAGGAGCATATGCCTGAAAGCCCTCAAAATCGATAGCGATTATTCAATTTCTGATCCAATCATAGGCAGCTTCCCTGGCTTAATTGAAATATATATATTTAAATTATCATTCATTAAATATTTCCTGTAAGTGTAGTCAGACGCAAAATTTATTGAAGAATTTTTTCTACAAAATATTCGTAGATTTTGCGTATTGGACCATAGAGTCAAATCTAAGTGCTCATAATTCGAGGTTGAAGAGACTTAGAACTTAGCGTTAAGGATTCCAGAAATTATTGTGCAACAAAGAAAATTCTGGGGAACATTTTCAAATAAGCCTTCATCGATAAAATTCGTTGCCAAATGACATTCTCTCTTTATCGCTGTTTAATTGTCAAACGGCTCATATTAAAAGGAAACTATAACAGTGCCTGCTTTTATTTTTTAAACTATTCAGCATATTAACTGATAATAATTAACGTAGCTAAAAAATAAAATTGAATAAGATTTTGTATAATATTTAATTCCTTAATACATGCAAGGTAACTTCTGTACCAATAAGCGTAGAGTTCGCAGTTTTTGAACTAAAATAATTCTAGTCTTGCATTTTTAATTATACGAGAGGAATGTAATCGTATCTCATCTAGTATCATCTAGATATCTAAAAGGTATAGGTTCCACCGAGATTTGAACTCGGATCGCTGGATTCAGAGTCCAGAGTGCTAACCGTTACACCATGGAACCTCCTTTCCCATGCTGGGAATCGAACCCGGGCCGCATGGGTGAAAGCCACGTATCTTGGCCACTAGACCACATGGGACTTGTTAGATAGACGAAAACCTGCCTACTTCAAATACTAGTCATGCAGAAGTAGGTCAGTTAGTTTTGTAATCTACCTGGTGTACAAGACGTTACAATACTATTTTGCTTATGCTCTTTGATGTGTAAAACAACATTTCCTACAAAGTAGTTTTTAAAAGTAGAAATAACATTGAATATAAATACAATACCTTATGCATAGTCGATTGGCAAAAATGTGCTGTCGGGTTTCTCATGTTCAATTTTAGATTTTGATTTGCGACACCTTCAATGGATTTATGTAGAACCCCACAGTTCACACGGAAAGCAGTTCGAAGATGCTACTTGTTTATGAGATATGCCGTAATTCCTTTCGTATTCTGCCCCTTTCTTAAGTTATATTATCGTCCAAAAATAAAGACTGCGAAATTACGCGAGTAATTTAAATTCTGAAGGACGCAGTTACAGCAAGAAGATAGCAAAAGAAAGATAGTCCTTGATAAAGTAACTATCACAGCATTTTTCTGTAAAACAAAGCTGCATTGCAATAAGAATACGTAGTAACAGTAATATTAAAACATCCAATAAGATATCTTCATTCCTAACATCCCTGTTACTTAAGTATTTCCCATCTGATAGTGGTCTCTATGAGATCACTTCAAATTATCCAAAAATAATTAGAAAAGGAGAGTGTAGGATTTAGCGCAATGAAAGACTGACTGGGAATAACTCAATGATAAAGCCAATTCTGACATATGCTAGCCCGGTATGGGGCGCAGCAGGAATTACTAACAGGAAACTTATCCGAATCTTTCAGAACACATTATGCTACGGCAAATTTATAAAGCTCCTTGGTTTGTCACGAACGAGGATATTCATAATGCAGCCAAAATTCTCCCCATAAATCGCTTTGTACAGCGACTTCGGCTAACATTTTCCAAAAGATATCTTCGATCGGAAACCCCGTACTCCACAGCCTCCCTGCTTATCATCCGGGAATTGCATCGTCTAAAATGAGACCCAGAGCTATTCTGGAGAAAGCATGCAATGCGCTTCCTTTCGCCAAGAGGCGTTGCTATGGAGACGAGGCGCCTCGAAGGTTTCAATAAACTCGTTCGCTTGCCCCCCCCACGCCTGAGTGAATTCGCTGATCTTTCAGCTTCCATCAGGGTCACTCTCTCTTTGTCGCCTAATCGCGCAATCTTACTTCTTCCATCTGTAAGCGGTTGTTATCAGGCTGTAAGCACATCTTTGTTTCCTTCTTAAAAGGGTTCTAGTGCAAGGATTACTTAATTTAATCTCTTTAAGAGAACTTAATGGTTTTTCATTCATTATCATAACACTTAAAGTTAATGCAATCTTATTATATTTTAAAAAGTTTCTCCTCAAAGGCATTGCTGGCTGTGTCTCTTTAATTCAAACTCGCCTAACGATTTCCCGGTTTTCCCCTCCCCCAGAACCGAAGCACTTGCGACTTGAAGATTTTCGCGAGTGTTGCTGCTCACGTGTTGTTAACAGCACATGGCCATTGATCAAGGAAACATAGATGCTTTTCAAAATTCATGATATAACCCCTCCAAATTGAGTCTGGCCCTTATTCGACACCAAAATTACTAAATTCAGTCCTTAAGTGTTTTCACTGTGGAAGGCAGTTACTCTTTTTGTTAAATTAACATTTTGGCACTAAATTTACCTCTTTGCGGAAACCTCTTTTTGGTGATAAAGATAATTCTTTGACGATGGGCGGATAAAGGCTATATGCTTAAGAACCCTGTAATAGAACCCTTCCTTGGTCCTTGGAAGACTGACTGGCAGTTTGTATTTGCTTGGCTTTGATATGTCGGTCCTCGTATTAATCGGGCGTAAAATTTAGCATTAAAATGGTATGGTCTGGTGTGATCTCTGCAGGGAGTTTGCGATGTTATGTCTTAGAAAAACTAAAACAATCTGTACGCGTACGAAACGATTTTAAAATTTATTATTTATTTATTTGGGACGCAGTCCTGCCCGCCTGATGAGCTATTTTTAAAATTTATTGAGATTGTTCGCTAAATTAAGGTAGGCGGAAAATACTTGAATAATTTTATAATTTTTAGAACCTAACACTAAAAAACTACGGGGCTGGAAAAATGTAACTTATCTTCATAGTTGTACACTGTGTTACCTTTTTGCTAAAATGAAGTCCGCCCGAACAGGGACTCGAACCCTGGACCGTTAGGTTAAAAGCCTAACTCTCTACCGACTGAGCTATCCGGGCTTAAGCTAGATTGAAAGGAGAAGGCTTATAATCAAATGGAGGATTTTGTTTATAGCATACTGAACACTACTAGAAATAAATGCAAGAGAATCCCTATTCCCAAAGGCAGATAATTAGTAGAGGCTAGTCGGTAAGTACAGAACAGTTTTTAGGAAAGAAATAAGCATTTTGGCTGTTGTTAAGATATTTCAAACCTCTAAATAGAAATATGGCACTTATTTTGCATCGTTACCTACCTAAGTGAATGCACACAGTTCTGACAGAAATCAGAATACATTCTCTTTATACTCGCAGTTTTAACAAAACGTTTACCAAGGCCAAATTTTAGAACTATCTGTAATAGGCTTTTCTCTTTTATACTAATTAATTAATTAATACTTTACCTTACCATAAGGGTACTATTCCGTTTTGAGGACTGTAAAAAAATTGCAACGAAAATGTAAGCACAAAAGCGCCAAATCTAGCATACGCGCTGATTTCAAATTGCGAAAGTTTATGTAGTTCTATATTTCTTAAGACGCCATTGAAATACTATTTTAATTTTTAAATCCTTTTTTGATATCCTATGGATTTAACAATTTGGGAATAGCCCATGACGAAAAGTCTGCAATAGAATTTCGGGTAAAGGGCTGAATCACCCATTGCTTGACACGTCTTTAAGAATTGCATGTACACATCTACCTATGTTCACTTAAAAAAAACCCCAGAATTACATAAAAATGGCACTGCGCGCACCCTTCACTTTATCTATGTACACATAGACCTATTTTCACTTAAAAAGTAAAAGAAAAATGAAAAAAATCCAATTGTTTTTACTTTTGTAAAAAACCGGGAAAAAAAAAAGAGGGCGATTCTGCACTTTACCTAGAATATTTTCAAAAAAAAAAAAAAAAGCATCATTCGTTATAGAAAATTATGTTTGAACAACCAACGAGATGAAAGTATGCTTTAGCGATAACTCGGTAGCGAAAGAGCGATGCAGGCATCCATCCATTCAGTTATGTTTAGCCTTTTTCATATAAATTATAATAATAAAAATGTATTATATGAAATTAACCTTTCATCTAAATTAACACATCAATCTTAGTTAGTTAATTACAATTATACTTCCTTTCTTGCGTTAGGGTTGCCACAATTATTTTTGGCAGCAATGGCATCAACAATAGTTTGGCGATGATCTACGGCCCTCAAAACCGAATAGTACCAAAATAAGATTAAAAGAAGCAACCTTTATTTATCGCAGATTTCCAGGAAAGGGTTTTTTGAGTTGAGGAACTGCATGCCCTTAAAGGCTTTGAGTATTCACAAAAATTTACATTTTTCCGCTCAGTTTTTTTATTTTATTGTATTTTTTAAATTTAGTGATATATCGGGTTTTCTCAGTGCTTCCGAATTTCCAGCATCTTATCTCCTTCACCTTTCATTGCTGTTTTGATAGACAATGGCGTGACGTTCGTTTTCTTCTTGCTTCGCACGTTGAATTTTCTATAAATATGGTTGTTGCATTTCCTACTATAGCAAAATGCTTTATTACTCCAGAGAAAAGGAGCATATGCCTGAAAGCCCTCAAAATCGATAGCGATTATTCAATTTCTGATCCAATCATAGGCAGCTTCCCTGGCTTAATTGAAATATATATATTTAAATTATCATTCATTAAATATTTCCTGTAAGTGTAGTCAGACGCAAAATTTATTGAAGAATTTTTTCTACAAAATATTCGTAGATTTTGCGTATTGGACCATAGAGTCAAATCTAAGTGCTCATAATTCGAGGTTGAAGAGACTTAGAACTTAGCGTTAAGGATTCCAGAAATTATTGTGCAACAAAGAAAATTCTGGGGAACATTTTCAAATAAGCCTTCATCGATAAAATTCGTTGCCAAATGACATTCTCTCTTTATCGCTGTTTAATTGTCAAACGGCTCATATTAAAAGGAAACTATAACAGTGCCTGCTTTTATTTTTTAAACTATTCAGCATATTAACTGATAATAATTAACGTAGCTAAAAAATAAAATTGAATAAGATTTTGTATAATATTTAATTCCTTAATACATGCAAGGTAACTTCTGTACCAATAAGCGTAGAGTTCGCAGTTTTTGAACTAAAATAATTCTAGTCTTGCATTTTTAATTATACGAGAGGAATGTAATCGTATCTCATCTAGTATCATCTAGATATCTAAAAGGTATAGGTTCCACCGAGATTTGAACTCGGATCGCTGGATTCAGAGTCCAGAGTGCTAACCGTTACACCATGGAACCTCCTTTCCCATGCTGGGAATCGAACCCGGGCCGCATGGGTGAAAGCCACGTATCTTGGCCACTAGACCACATGGGACTTGTTAGATAGGCGATAACCTGCCTACTTCAAATACTAGTCATGCAGAAGTAGGTCAGTTAGTTTTGTAATCTACCTGGTGTACAAGACGTTACAATACTATTTTGCTTATGCTCTTTGATGTGTAAAACAACATTTCCTACAAAGTAGTTTTTAAAAGTAGAAATAACATTGAATATAAATACAATACCTTATGCATAGTCGATTGGCAAAAATGTGCTGTCGGGTTTCTCATGTTCAATTTTAGATTTTGATTTGCGACACCTTCAATGGATTTATGTAGAACCCCACAGTTCACACGGAAAGCAGTTCGAAGATGCTACTTGTTTATGAGATATGCCGTAATTTCTTTCGTATTCTGCCCCTTTCTTAAGTTATATTATCGTCCAAAAATAAAGACTGCGAAATTACGCGAGTAATTTAAATTCTGAAGGACGCAGTTACAGCAAGAAGATAGCAAAAGAAAGATAGTCCTTGATAAAGTAACTATCACAGCATTTTTCTGTAAAACAAAGCTGCATTGCAATAAGAATACGTAGTAACAGTAATATTAAAACATCCAATAAGATATCTTCATTCCTAACATCCCTGTTACTTAAGTATTTCCCATCTGATAGTGGTCTCTATGAGATCACTTCAAATTATCCAAAAATAATTAGAAAAGGAGAGTGTAGGATTTAGCGCAATGAAAGACTGACTGGGAATAACTCAATGATAAAGCCAATTCTGACATATGCTAGCCCGGTATGGGGCGCAGCAGGAATTACTAACAGGAAACTTATCCGAATCTTTCAGAACACATTATGCTACGGCAAATTTATAAAGCTCCTTGGTTTGTCACGAACGAGGATATTCATAATGCAGCCAAAATTCTCCCCATAAATCGCTTTGTACAGCGACTTCGGCTAACATTTTCCGAAAGATATCTTCGATCGGAAACCCCGTACTCCACAGCCTCCCTGCTTATCATCCGGGAATTGCATCGTCTAAAATGAGACCCAGAGCTATTCTGGAGAAAGCATGCAATGCGCTTCCTTTCGCCAAGAGGCGTTGCTATGGAGACGAGGCGCCTCGAAGGTTTCAATAAACTCGTTCGCTTGCCCCCCCACGCCTGAGTGAATTCGCTGATCTTTCAGCTTCCATCAGGGTCACTCTCTCTTTGTCGCCTAATCGCGCAATCTTACTTCTTCCATCTGTAAGCGGTTGTTATCAGGCTGTAAGCACATCTTTGTTTCCTTCTTAAAAGGGTTCTAGTGCAAGGATTACTTAATTTAATCTCTTTAAGAGAACTTAATGGTTTTTCATTCATTATCATAACACTTAAAGTTAATGCAATCTTATTATATTTTAAAAAGTTTCTCCTCAAAGGCATTGCTGGCTGTGTCTCTTTAATTCAAACTCGCCTAACGATTTCCCGGTTTTCCCCTCCCTCAGAACCGAAGCACTTGCGACTTGAAGATTTTCGCGAGTGTTGCTGCTCACGTGTTGTTAACAGCACGTGGCCATTGATCAAGGAAACATAGATGCTTTTCAAAATTCATGATATAACCCCTCCAAATTGAGTCTGGCCCTTATTCGACACCAAAATTACTAAATTCAGTCCTTAAGTGTTTTCACTGTGGAAGGCAGTTACTCTTTTTGTTAAATTAACATTTTGGCACTAAATTTACCTCTTTGCGGAAACCTCTTTTTGGTGATAAAGATAATTCTTTGACGATGTGGGGATAAAGGCTATATGCTTAAGAACCCCGTAATAGAACCCTTCCTTGGTCCTTGGAAGACTGACTGGCAGTTTGTATTTGCTTGGCTTTGATATGTCGGTCCTCGTATTAATCGGGCGTAAAATTTAGCATTAAAATGGTATGGTCTGGTGTGATCTCTGCAGGGAGTTTGCGATGTTATGTCTTAGAAAAACTAAAACAATCTGTACGCGTACGAAACGATTTTAAAATTTATTATTTATTTATTTGGGACGCAGTCCTGCCCGCCTGATGAGCTATTTTTAAAATTTATTGAGATTGTTCGCTAAATTAAGGTAGGCGGAAAATACTTGAATAATTTTATAATTTTTAGAACCTAACACTAAAAAACTACGGGGCTGGAAAAATGTAACTTATCTTCATAGTTGTACACTGTGTTACCTTTTTGCTAAAATGAAGTCCGCCCGAACAGGGACTCGAACCCTGGACCGTTAGGTTAAAAGCCTAACGCTCTACCGACTGAGCTATCCGGGCTTAAGCTAGATTGAAAGGAGAAGGCTTATAATCAAATGGAGGATTTTGTTTATAGCATACTGAACACTACTAGAAATAAATGCAAGAGAATCCCTATTCCCAAAGGCAGATAATTAGTAGAGGCTAGTCGGTAAGTACAGAACAGTTTTTAGGAAAGAAATAAGCATTTTGGCTGTTGTTAAGATATTTCAAACCTCTAAATAGAAATATGGCACTTATTTTGCATCGTTACCTACCTAAGTGAATGCACACAGTTCTGACAGAAATCAGAATACATTCTCTTTATACTCGCAGTTTTAACAAAACGTTTACCAAGGCCAAATTTTAGAACTATCTGTAATAGGCTTTTCTCTTTTATACTAATTAATTAATTAATAGTTTACCTTACCATAAGGGTACTATTCCGTTTTGAGGACTGTAAAAAAATTGCAACGAAAATGTAAGCACAAAAGCGCCAAATCTAGCATACGCGCTGATTTCAAATTGCGAAAGTTTATGTAGTTCTATATTTCTTAAGACGCCATTGAAATACTATTTTAATTTTTAAATCCTTTTTTGATATCCTATGGATTTAACAATTTGGGAATAGCCCATGACGAAAAGTCTGCAATAGAATTTCGGGTAAAGGGCTGAATCACCCATTGCTTGACACGTCTTTAAGAATTGCATGTACACATCTACCTATGTTTACTTAAAAAAATCCCAGAATTACATAAAAATGGCAATGCGCGCACCCTTCACTTTATCTATGTACACATAGACCTATTTTCACTTAAAAAGTAAAAGAAAAATGAAAAAAATCCAATTGTTTTTACTTTTGTAAAAAACCGGGAAAAAAAAAGAGGGCGATTCTGCACTTTACCTAGAATATTTTCCAAAAAAAAAAAAAAAAAAAAAAAAAAGCATCATTCGTTATAGAAAATTATGTTTGAACAACCAACGAGATGAAAGTATGCTTTAGCGATAACTCGGTAGCGAAAGAGCGATGCAGGCATCCATCCATTCAGTTATGTTTAGCCTTTTTCATATAAATTATAATAATAAAAATGTATTATATGAAATTAACCTTTCATCTAAATTAACACATCAATCTTAGTTAGTTAATTACAATTATACTTCCTTTCTTGCGTTAGGGTTGCCACAATTATTTTTGGCAGCAATGGCATCAACAATAGTTTGGCGATTATCTACGGCCCTCAAAACCGAATAGTACCAAAATAAGATTAAAAGAAGCAACCTTTATTTATCGCAGATTTCCAGGAAAGGGTTTTTTGAGTTGAGGAACTGCATGCCCTTAAAGGCTTTGAGGCACAAAAATTTACATTTTTCCGCTCAGTTTTTTTATTTTATTGTATTTTTTAAATTTAGTGATATATCGGGTTTTCTCAGTGCTTCCGAATTTCCAGCATCTTATCTCCTTTACCTTTCATTGCTGTTTTGATAGACATTGGCGTGACGTTCATTTTCGTTTTCCTTCGCACGTTGAATTTTCTATAAATATGGTTGTCGCATTTCCTACTATAGCAAAATGCTTTATTACTCCAGAGAAGAGGAGCATATGCCTGAAAGCCCTCAAAATCGATAGCGATTATTCAATTTCTGATCCAATCATAGGCAGCTTCCCTGGCTTAATTGAAATATATATATTTAAATTATCATTCATTAAATATTTCCTGTAAGTGTAGTCAGACGCAAAATTTATTGAAGAATTTTTTCTACAAAATATTCGTAGATTTTGCGTATTGGACCATAGAGTCAAATCTAAGTGCTCATAATTCGAGGTTGAAGAGACTTAGAACTTAGCGTTAAGGATTCCAGAAATTATTGTGCAACAAAGAAAATTCTGGGGAACATTTTCAAATAAGCCTTCATCGATAAAATTCGTTGCCAAATGACATTCTCTCTTTATCGCTGTTTAATTGTCAAACGGCTCATATTAAAAGGAAACTATAACAGTGCCTGCTTTTATTTTTTAAACTATTCAGCATATTAACTGATAATAATTAACGTAGCTAAAAAATAAAATTGAATAAGATTTTGTATAATATTTAATTCCTTAATACATGCAAGGTAACTTCTGTACCAATAAGCGTAGAGTTCGCAGTTTTTGAACTAAAATAATTCTAGTCTTGCATTTTTAATTATACGAGAGGAATGTAATCGTATCTCATCTAGTATCATCTAGATATCTAAAAGGTATAGGTTCCACCGAGATTTGAACTCGGATCGCTGGATTCAGAGTCCAGAGTGCTAACCGTTACACCATGGAACCTCCTTTCCCATGCTGGGAATCGAACCCGGGCCGCATGGGTGAAAGCCACGTATCCTGGCCACTAGACCACATGGGACTTGTTAGATAGACGATAACCTGCCTACTTCAAATACTAGTCATGCAGAAGTAGGTCAGTTAGTTTTGTAATCTACCTGGTGTACAAGACGTTACAATACTATTTTGCTTATGCTCTTTGATGTGTAAAACAACATTTCCTACAAAGTAGTTTTTAAAAGTAGAAATAACATTGAATATAAATACAATACCTTATGCATAGTCGATTGGCAAAAATGTGCTGTCGGGTTTCTCATGTTCAATTTTAGATTTTGATTTGCGACACCTTCAATGGATTTATGTAGAACCCCACAGTTCACACGGAAAGCAGTTCGAAGATGCTACTTGTTTATGAGATATGCCGTAATTCCTTTCGTATTCTGCCCCTTTCTTAAGTTATATTATCGTCCAAAAATAAAGACTGCGAAATTACGCGAGTAATTTAAATTCTGAAGGACGCAGTTACAGCAAGAAGATAGCAAAAGAAAGATAGTCCTTGATAAAGTAACTATCACAGCATTTTTCTGTAAAACAAAGCTGCATTGCAATAAGAATACGTAGTAACAGTAATATTAAAACATCCAATAAGATATCTTCATTCCTAACATCCCTGTTACTTAAGTATTTCCCATCTGATAGTGGTCTCTATGAGATCACTTCAAATTATCCAAAAATAATTAGAAAAGGAGAGTGTAGGATTTAGCGCAAAGAAAGACTGACTGGGAATAACTCAATGATAAAGCCAATTCTGACATATGCTAGCCCGGTATGGGGCGCAGCAGGAATTACTAACAGGAAACTTATCCGAATCTTTCAGAACACATTATGCTACGGCAAATTTATAAAGCTGCTTGGTTTGTCACGAACGAGGACATCCATAATGTAGCCAAAATTCTCCCCATAAATCGCTTTGTACAGCGACTTCGGCTAACATTTTCCAAAAGATATCTTCAATCGGAAACCCCGTACTTCACAGCCTCCCTGCTTATCATCCGGGAATTGCATCGTCTAAAATGAGACCCAGAGCTATTCTGGAGAAAGCATGCAATGCGCTTCCTTTCGCCAAGAGACGTTGCTATAGAGACGAGGCGCCTCGAAGGTTTCAATAAACTCGTTCGCTTGCCCCCCCACGCCTGAGTGAATTCGCTGATCTTTCAGCTTCCATCAGGGTCACTCTCTCTTTGTCCCCTAATCGCGCAATCTTACTTCTTCCATCTGTAAGCGGTTGTTATCAGGCTGTAAGCACATCTTTGTTCCCTTCTTAAAAGGGTTCTAGTGCAAGGATTACTTAATTTAATCTCTTTAAGAGAACTTAATGGTTTTTCATTCATTATCATAACACTTAAAGTTAACGCAATCTTATTATATTTAAAAAAGTTTCTCCTCAGAGGCATTGCTGGCTGTGTCTCTTTAATTCAAACTCGCCTAACGATTTCCCGGTTTTCCCCTCCCCCAGAACCGAAGCACTTGCGACTTGAAGATTTTCGCGAGTGTTTCTGCTCTCGTGTTGTTAACAGCACATGACCATTGATCAAGGAAACATAGATGCTTTGCAAAATTCATGATGTAATCCCTCCAAATTGAGTCTGGCCCTTATTCGACACCAAAATTACTAAATTCAGTCCTTAAGTGTTTTCACTGTGGAAGGCAGTTACTCTTTTTGTTAAATTAACATTTTGGCACTAAATTTACCTCTTTGCGGAAACCTCTTTTTGGTGATAAAGATAATTCTTTGACGATGTGGGGATAAAGGCTACATGCTTAAGAACCCCGTAATAGAACCCTTCCTTGGTCCTTGGAAGACTGACTGGCAGTTTGTATTTGCTTAGCTTTGATATGTCGGTCCTCGTATTAATCGGGCGTAAAATTTAGCATTTAGAATGGTATGGTCTGGTGTGATCTCTGCAGGGAGTTTGCGATGTTATGCCTTAGAAAAACTAAAACAATCTGTACGCGTACGAAACGAATTTAAAATTTATTATTTATTTATTTGGGACGCAGTCCTGCCCGCCTGATGAGCTATTTTTAAAATGTATTGAGATTGTTCGCTAAATTAAGGAAGGCGGAAAATACTTGAATAATTTTATAATTTTTAGGACCTAATACTAAAAAACTACTGGGCTGGAAAACGGTAACTTATCTTCATGGTTGTAAACTGTGTTACCTTTTTGCTAAAATGAAGTCCGCCCGAACAGGGACTCGAACCCTGGACCGTTAGGTTAAAAGCCTAACGCTCTACCGACTGAGCTATCCGGGCTTAAGCTAGATTGAAAGGAGAAGGCTTATAATCAAATGGAGGATTTTGTTTATAGCATACTGAACACTACTAGAAATAAATGCAAGAGAATCCCTATTCCCAAAGGCAGATAATTAGTAGAGGCTAGTCGGTAAGTACAGAACAGTTTTTAGGAAAGAAATAAGCATTTTGGCTGTTGTTAAGATATTTCAAACCTCTAAATAGAAATATGGCACTTATTTTGCATCGTCACCTATTTATGTGAATGCACACAGTTCTGACAGAAATCAGAATACATTCTCTTTATACTCGCAGTTTTAACAAAAAGTTTACCAAGGCCAAATTTTAAGTCTATCTGTAATAGGTTTTTCTCTTTTATACTAATTAATTAATTAATACTTTACCTTACCATAAGGGTACTATTCCGTTTTGAGGACTGTAAAAAAATTGCAACGAAAATGTAAGCACAAAAGCGCCAAATCTAGCACACGCACTGATTTCAAATTGCGAAAGTTTATGTAGTTCTATATTTCTTAAGACGCCATTGAAATACTATTTTAATTTTTAAATCCTTTTTTGATATCCTATGGATTTAACAATTTGGGAATAGCCCATGACGAAAAGTCTGCAATAGAATTTCGGGTAAAGGGCTGAATCACCCATTGCTTGACGCGTTTTTAAGAATTGCATGTACACATCTACCTATGTTTACTTAAAAAAATCCCAGAATTACATAAAAATGGCAATGCGCGCACCCTTCACTTTATCTATGTACACATAGACCTATTTTCACTTAAAAAGTAAAAGAAAAATGAAAAAAATCCAATTGTTTTTACTTTTGTAAAAAACCGGGAAAAAAAAAGAGGGCGATTCTGCACTTTACCTAGAATATTTTCAAAAAAAAAAAAAAAAAAAAAAAAAAAAGCATCATTCGTTATAGAAAATTATGTTTGAATAACCAACGAGATGAAAGTATGCTTTAGCGATAACTCGGTAGCGAAAGAGCGATGCAGGCATCCATCCATTCAGTTATGTATAGCCTTTTTATATAAATTATAATAATAAAAATTTATTATATGAAATTAACCTTTCATCTAAATTAACACATCAATCTTAGTTAGTTAATTACTATTATACTTCCTTTCTTGCATTAGGGTTGCCACAAATATTTTTGGCAGCACTGGCATCAACAATAGTTTGGCGATTATCTACGGCCCTCAAAACCGAATAGTACCAAAATAAGATTAAAAGAAGCAACCTTTATTTATCGCAGATTTCCAGTATAGGTTTTTTTGAGTTGGGGAACTGTATGCCCTTAAAGGCTTTGAGTATTCACAAAAATTTACATTTTTCCGCTCAGTTTTTTTATTTTATTGTATTTTTTAAATTTAGTGATATATCGGGTTTTCTCAGTGCTTCCGAATTTCCAGCATCTTATCTCCTTCACCTTTCATTGCTGTTTTGATAGACAATGGCGTGACGTTCGTTTTCTTCTTGCTTCGCACGTTGAATTTTCTATAAATATGGTTGTTGCATTTTCTACTATAGCAAAATGCTTTATTACTCCAGAGAAAAGGAGCATATGCCTGAAAGCCCTCAAAATCGATAGCGATTTATTCAATTCCTGATCCAATCATAGGCAGCTTCCCTGGCTTAATTGAAATATATATATTTAAATTATCATTCATTAAATATTTCCTGTAAGTGTAGTCAGACGCAAAATTTATTGAAGAATTTTTTCTACAAAATATTCGTAGATTTTGCGTATTGGACCATAGAGTCAAATCTAAGTGCTCATAATTCGAGGTTGAAGAGACTTAGAACTTGCGTTAAGGATTCCAGAAATTATTGTGCAACAAAGAAAATTCTGGGGAACATTTTCAAATAAGCCTTCATCGATAAAATTCGTTGCCAAATGACATTCTCTCTTTATCGCTGTTTAATTATCAAACGGCTCATATTAAAACGAAACTATAACAGTGCCTGCTTTTATTTTTTAAAGTATTCAGCGTATTAACTGATAATAAGTAACGTAGCTAAAAAATAAAATTGAATAAGATTTTGTATAATATTTAATTCCTTAATACATGCAAGGTAACTTCTGTACCAATAAGCGTAGAGTTTGAGTTCGCAGTTTTTGAACTAAAATTATTCTAGTCTTGCATTTTTAACCGGCGGGAAAGCGCGTGGGGTGTATCATACTCGAACCCTACATAAATGTGGAATATTCCTAACTTGTGAAACTGAAATTCTGTGCTGCTTTCAGTAACTGAGTTTCTAGTTGTGGTTGACTTTCAGAACCGCTTTTTTGCCTGTGCGTTTCAGAAAAAGATTTATCGGTATTTTGTTGGAACTAGGTTATGACACACCCCACGCGCCTGTCCGTGTAAGTGTTTTTCTGACTGAATATGTAGTTCAGAAATTTATTTCTAGAGTGTAACAATAAATACTTCTGCTCGCAAGTGATTTTAAAGTACTTGACATTAAATTCGTAAAAATTTCTAACCGCATTATGGTAAAAAGAATGAGTTCCTATGAACTGGAGATGCAACGCATGTGAGATTTATTAGAAATATTTGTAAGCGAGGAAGATTGCATTTCGGAAACTGAAGATGAAACTAAGAATATTTTCTACAATGTTTTGGTTTTGAGAAAGATAAAACATTAATTCCTGATGTTCCTAAAAGCGAAGAAACTCTTCTTATGCTTTCAACATTATGATACTATTGGAGAAAATAAAACGTCAGGAATTATATGTTTTAATAATATGACTAAAGGAGCAGTGGATATAGGGGATGAAATGTCAGCCAATTATTCAATTGCCAGATAAACAAGGAGGTGGCCAATGGTAATTTTCTTTCCTGCACTGAATGTTGTTGTAATAAATGCTTGGATTATATTACATTCAACTGCTAATCCACCAACAGAAACAGAAGTCTGTTTTTGAAGGACTTAGCATTACAATTAATGAAAAAATGTATTGAACAAAGATCAGAGATTAATACTTTTCCAAGAAATTGTCGTACTGCATGCAAAACAAAAGGAGAAGTTTCGGCGAAGAATTAAAACGAATACATGAAATTCGAAACAACTAAGTATGAAAGATGTGATAAATTTTTTGCCCTCGAAGGACAGAAGAACGTGAATGCAATGTTTAAAATGTGAAAACATTCTGTGCCAAGAACACATGAATGTATTTCTTTCAAAGTGTGAAGAAATAAAATAAGCATGGTGCAATAGAGATGAAATGAAACTTAGAGGCATGATGTTTAATTTTTTATTACTTTCAATTATCTTAATTTTAACTGTAAGATTATTTTGAAAATAAATTTTTTGAAACCCGATTATTATTCATTTATTTATAATACACGAGAACAAACAAACAAACAAACAAACAAAAAAAAAAAAAAAAAAAAACCAGTTTTAAAACTAAATAACACTATTTTTATTGTATTTTAAATATTGGGGTATGTGATACCCCACGCGCCCACTATAGTAACTTTTCTTGGTGCGACTTCCGCCGTGTTAATTGTACGAGAGGAATGTAATCGTATCTCATCTAGTATCATCTAGATATCTAAAAGGGTATAGGTTCCACAGAGACTTGAACTCGGATCGCTGGATTCAGAGTCCAGAGTGCTAACCGTTGCACCATTGAACCTCCTTTCCCATGCCGGGAATCGAACCCGGGACGCGTGGGTGAAAGCCACGTATCCTGACCACTAGACCACATGGGACTTGTTAGATAGGCGATAACCTGCCTACTTCAAATACTAGTCATGCAGAAGTAGGTCAGTTAGTTTTGTAATCTACCTGGTGTACAAGACGTTACAATACTATTTTGCTTATGCTCTTTGATGTGTAAAATAACATTTCCTACAAAGTAGTTTTTAAAAGTAGAGATAACATTGAATATAAATACAATACCTTATGCATACTCGATTGGCAAAAATGTGCTCTCGAGTTTCTCATGTTCAATTTTAGATTTTGATTTGCGGAACCTTCAATGGATTTATGTAGAACCCCACAGTTCCACGGAAAGCAGTTCGAAGATGCTACTTGTTTACGATATATGCCGTAATTCCTTGCGTATTCTGCCCCTTTCTTAAGTTATATTATCGTCCAAAAATAAAGAGGGCGAAATTACGCGGGTAATTTAAATTCTGAAGGACACAGTTACAGCAAGAAGATAGCAAAAGAAAGATAGTCCTTGATAAAGTAACTATCACAGCATTTTTTCTGTAAAACAAAGCTGCATTCCAATAAGAATACGTAGTAACAGTAATATTAAAACATCCAATAAGATATCTTCATTCCTAACATCCCTGTTACTTAAGTATTTCTCATCTGATAGTAGTTTCTATCAGATCACTTCAAATTATCCAAAAATAATTAGAAAAGGAGAGTGTAGGATTTAGCGCAATGAAAGACTGATTGACAGTTTGTGTTTGCTTGGATTTGATATGTCGGTCCTTGTATTAAGCGGGCCTAAAATTTAGCATTTAGAATAGTAACGTCTGGTGTGATCTCTGCAGTTAGTTGACGATGAAAAGCGAAAACAGTCTCTAGGCGAACGAAAAGAATTTAAAATTTATTATATTTTTATTTAGGACTCAGTCCGGCCCGCCTGACGAGCTATTTTTAAAATTTATTGGGATAGTTCGCTAAATTAAGGAAGGGTGAAAGTGCTTGAGTAATATAACTTACGGTGCTGGAATACGGTAGCTTATCTTCATGGTTGTAAACTGTGCTATCTTTTTGCTAAAATGAAATCCGCCCGAACAGGGACTCGAACCCTGGACCGTTAGGTTAAAAGCCTAACGCTCTACCGACTGAGCTATCCGGGCTGAAACCAGATACGATCCGACCCGAACAAGTATTGCTGGGGTAGCGCGCTGTTTCCAGTTCTTGAAGAGTTGCCAAGAGGCACATGAATGTAGTAAGTCTGACGTAGTAAAGTTGTGGGATTGTGGCGATGGGAGAAGAGGGGTGAACAAGATGCCGCAATTCTAGAATTAGGGCATACAAGAAGACGAGCCGCAGACGGAGTAGTGCAAGGTAGAGCAATCATGAGTTTTATGTTGAGGTACTGTGAAAGTACAAAACATGACATAACAAGTTGGTAAAGAATACTAACTCTCAGAAGAATACATTTCGTCAAAAAAAAAAAGTTACAGTGACAAAAATGCAGTAAGTTGTAAAATTAGATACAATTAAAGAAATTTCGATAAAGATAATGAAGAAAGTAATAAGGAGTGCTATGTACAATATATGCTCAAACTAGAATGCAAGGAGAAGGCTTATAATCACATGGATGATTCTGTTTATAGCTTACTGAGTACTACCAGAAATGAATACAAGAGAATCCCTATTCCCAGAGGCAGATAATTAGTTGAGGCTAGTCGGTAAGTACACTACATTTGTTGGGAAAAAATAAGCATTTTGGCTTTTGTTAAGAGATTTCACATCTCTAAATGCGAATATTATACTTATTTTGCTTCACCACCTACCAGTTTTACGTGAAGCAGAAACAGCTCACACTTTTGCGCGAAATCCGAGTCCGTTCTCTTTATACTCGCAATTTTAACAAATAGCCAAATATTAGGTCGATCTGAAATACGTTTTTGTCTTGTATACTAATTAATTAATTAATACTTTAATTTAAAAGATTTGTCGTAGATTTTGTTTATAGGATTTTGGGTTGCGGAACTGGCTGCCGTTAAATGCTTTGAGTATTTTAAATTTGCCTTTCTTCCTTCCGTTTTTATTCTTTATTGTATTTTTAAAATTTAGTTTTAAAGCAGGTTTTTCTCAGTGCTTCCAAATTTCTAATATCTTCACTTTTCATTACGGTTTTGCTCGACAATGGCCTGACGTTCGTTTTCTCTTTGCTTCGAGCGTTTAGTAGTTTATGAATATGGTTTTGGTCTTCCCACTATAGCAATAAGGTTTTTACTCCTGGGAAGAGGTGCATATATGCCTAAATCCCCTCAAAATCTATAGAGTTTTATTCAAATTCTGAGCTAATCTAAGGCTGCTTCCCTGGCTTAATTGTTATATACCCTTTTAATTATCATTCATAAAAGCAACCTTATGTCTCTATTGTGTCGTCCGAACTAAAAGCGTTTGTTAATGATGATTCTTCGCTGCCGTTATTTGGTGATTGGTTCCCCTAAACCCCAGTACGACCTATAAAAGGGTGAGTATATAAGGTATTTCTCCCGCCTTCGTAGCATGCCTTCGCGGTGTAGTGGTCAGCACGCTCGACACGTATTCATGAGGTCCGTGGCTTGAGTCCCGGCGAAGGCACTGCTCATTATTTTCATCTCCTGTTTTACAAAAATTTTAATGACTCTACTATATATTTGTTGAAAACAACATATTCTTATTTCAGATAAACAGGAATAAATAAGTAGGAATTGACTTTAAATATGTGAAAATATTGTATTAACTTCAAGGGTCATCCACAAGTTTAAAAAAATGTATTTGAACTTGAGTACATAAATAAAAAGTATTTTATCAACGATTGAAAATTTGAACAAGCTATAAGGAGAGTATGGCCGAATAGTAGGAATTTAAAATTATTTTACACAAACTATGCGTATGTTACAATTTGCCGTAGACTCGGGGCATATTGTAACAATACAAAATATCGTTTTTAAAACCCATTTGGGGATAATTATTAACTGATATGACAGCACTAAAAATATCAAGTGGTCTATAGTAAAAGAAAATATAAAATTATTTAACTAATCAAAGTAAAAGTGAGTCTTCATCAGAATTCCAGTTAACACAAACAAACAATAGATTGTTTCCTCTCACACATTTAACATGTGCCGCCATTTTGCAAATTAAGTATTGCACCTATTCTTCTTCATAAAAGTTTTTGTAAACACTTTTCAGAATCTGTACCTGAGTTCAAAATCCTTTTTTTCATCCATTTTATCTTTCCTTCTTTTTTCGTTTTTAGATATATTTTCTTCGAATTTTCCTATCCCCTTTCCTTTCCTTTTTCGCTTCATATTAAATATTCTTTTTCTGTCCTTTTTCAATCAAGATGGCAGATTTTGTTTTGCGTCGGCTCCTTAAACTGCTTCTGTCGTGGAGTCTTAGAGAAAGATGTAATGTTTGAGGGTGTAAAATCGATTTTTATATTTCAGGAAAGAAAACTAAACAGGAAAAATTAATTTGCATTCTAGCAGTTAAAGAAGAAAATCTAACTACAATGACTCGAAATATCGAAATTTGTTACAACTTTCTCCATCGCATAATTTCGGATATTTTTGTTTATTCATTAAAAAAACTATTTAAATTAGTAATAAAATTAAAGCGGCATTTTAAGGTTTAACACATAGACAAACTAAATAGATAAAACTATTTAAAAACATAAATTAATTTACTTTACATCAAAATTTACAATATATATATATAATTTTTTCCGATTAATTAGCTAGTTAATAAGAGCTGATCCGTTAATTAGTGGTGACTGTGCTTAAGCCTCATAAAAATCATATTTAGTGAAAATGCTGATAAAAAATTTTAAAAAACTACTGCAAAACGTGTGTATTACTACTTGCTCCTAATACAATTAGTCCCTAGCTTTCTTACGCACTTAGAATCAGCATTTAGTTACTAATGCAAAGTTTCATGATTTTTATGTTCTGTCATCCGTTTAGATTGTACTAGATTATCATATAATATAGATACAACATTTTTCATCACTCTTCTATCTCATCTCTGTTTCTGAAAATTAAATTGCTACAATCGTTTTCTTTCTTATATATTACGCACAGAGAAGAAAAAAAAATGCAATGATAATGTATAATACAACTCACAGCAGATTTTTATATTTCTTTAATAGCATTAATATCTAACTAAATTTATCACATAAACTTTAACATCTTTACCTATGCTGCGTGAATTTTGCGTCACTAATAGAGTTTGGTATTATTCACGATTTCACGCTTGCCTTGGAAGGTCTTGATATAGGAGCATTACCGTACAGGGAAAATCTATTTTAGGTTCATAAATTGATATATTAGAAAAGTAAGTACTTTATTTTAAGTTTTCATGCAGGGGCCTAGTTTAATAAATGAGATTAGAAACTCGCGTAATTGAAAGTGGGAACAGCTGACCTAAATAATAAATGCTTTAAAACCAGTTCTGAAGCAAATGCGTGAAATTAATTGCAGAAAACCATCAGTCATTGTTTCGTATGCTTTGCTTTCCCTTTTCAATGCCTTTAAATATGGCATTTAGAGTGTATTTAAAATCTTTTCGATAGGTATTACTTTATTCTAGCGGAGAATGTCTGCTGTTAAATTTGTAAGCTAATGTGCTTATACATTTTAGAACGACTTCGGGGCAGTTTAATTAATGTTTAAAATACAAAACGTATTTTTGTAAAGGTGTAAGCTCACTGCCTTTCTTCTCCATAACAAGTCTGCTTGATCTCCATGAAAAAATGGCCTTTCGTTAAATTTCTGGGCTCTTGATTTCCATTCTTTTCCCACTTCTTTCCGGAATCCATCAGTAATGGTGGGTTAGCACTTAGAAAGAGCTATTTTCAGAGACCAAATACATAGTCCATTGGTAAAACATCAGGGGACGTTGCAGGAATAGGTTGAAATATATATATACGTAATAACTGTATCAGCCTTTCTCGCTCTCTTTTTTTTTTTTTTTTTTTTATCTTTTAAGGAATGCAGTAGTATTTTTCGAAATATCACTAATTGTTTTCTCTTGGTGAAGTTTCACTTTTTGAAAGTCATGGGGGAAAGAAATAGCATTTCTTTTATACATATAGGATATAAAATTTTTTCTTGAGTTGATTTTAGCATTATTCCTAAATTTCTTATTTTTAATTTCCCATTGTTAGAGAATCCTGCGACAATCATAAGTCCCTTACTGAAACTTTGTTTTGTATTGATGAACCAAGTTTGTACATTTTTTCATCTCTTTTTTACTTCCTACAAGGAAGTAGCACTTCCTTCCTAGTGCTACTTCCTTTTTACTTCCTACAAGGAAGTAAAAAGGAAGTATTGCAATGGCGAAAAGTTTCAGGCAGCATATTTCAACGAAAATATCCATTTTGACCGCTATCGAATGCAATTTAACGATGTTTTTGCGTTATATCTGTACGTAAGGACAGAATAAAATACTCTTTTACTCCAAAAAAATTATAAAACTGAATTCTGAAGTAAAAGGTGAATTTGCGTTACAATACCCGTGATAGCCATTGCGTTAAAAAGATATAATGACATAAGCTTAGCCATTCCACTTTAGTTGATTATTATGACCTCCCAATTAATAAGCCACTAAATGTAATGCAAAGCCGTCAAATATCATAAAAGATATCTAATTTTGTTTTTCAAAAATAGGCAAACGAAGCGACGACTAAAAGAATGGTATAGAAAAAAGTTACTTCAATTACATTTCAAGGTATTAAATGAACAAAAGTAAACTATTCATTAATATTATTTAAGTTATTACTTTTGTAATTAAGATGTAATTAGCACAAAAAGAAAAATGTGACTTATTATATCGAAGGGATCCAATATTAATGGGCTCTTGATTAAGTATTAGTTTTGTAATCAGTGTTTAATTATTATAAAAAGAAAAAATGGGGTTTATTATATCGAAGGCATCCGATATTAATGGTTTCTTTATTAAGTTATTAGTTTTGTACTTGGTGTTTAATTAGCATAATAAGTAAAAATGTGTTTTGTTTTTTAATCAGTGTTCAATTAACATAAAAAGTAAAAATGTAGTTTTTTTTTTTTTTTTTTTTTTTTTTTTTAATCAGTGTTCAATTAGCATAAGAAGTTAAATTATTGTAATCAGAGGAATGGGATGTTAATGGTCTCTTTATTAAGTTATTAGTTTTGTAATTAGTGTTTAATTAGTATGAAAAGTAAAAACGAGGTTTATTCCTACGTAGCATCGCTAAGCGAATGATAAAAGTAATACCACCAAATTGATATTACTGTATTTAATTGTAGTTATAGCTGTCACAAAAATGCGTATTCTTGTCAGATGAAAACGTATTTAAAATTAAAATCACAGCACAGGATCCTTTGCTGAAATATCCCAAAACTTTAAGTTTTTAATGCATGCTTGATTAAAACAGCAATCTGGGAGCTAGAATGTTCTCAGGAGAAAACCCAATTAATAAATGAATACTTTTTGATTAAGAAAATAGACAAGCTTTGTCTAAATCCGACTATCCTAACTTTTTAATACTTTTTGATCGACGTAGAGAACTCTGCGAAGGCTCTGGGAAAGGTCACTTATTGGCCGGCCTCGGAGTCTGGCACGTCCTAGCGCGGCGTGGTGCTAGTAACCCGCGGGGTTTTCCCCCGGGGTCGCTGGGTAATGTCCCGCTGCGACGGGCTCGCCCGAGCGACTGGCAGGAGCATTAGACGACGGGTGCTGCCTGGTGTCGTATCCAGGTGGTGCGCGGCTCTGCTGGAGGGTAATAGTGGAAGTTGAACCTCCACGACGTGCCCAAAGGCAGAGTCGACCTGTAGTGAGATTTAGTTACTCGGAACAGGGAAGCCGAAACCCATAGTTTATCGCTTCCCTTTAACAGTTTTTTACCTATCCTTTCTCTTTGCTCAATATCCTCTTTAAGGTTGTTTATCCTTTCCATACAGGCTTGCAATAATGATATATTAAATGTCCTTTGAAGGTAATCAACAGGCATTGTTTTAGTTAATAATTCGATACAATGCAAATCAATAAAAACCTTTAGTTATTTATTGATTTGCACTGTATCGAATTATTAATTAAAACTCGTTACGCAACATTATATGGACGCAGAAGTTTTATGACTTAAAAACTTCTGCTGGACTGGATAGAGCCCATTTTCTATGTAATTTTAAAAAAAAAGAATTTCTCTCTTAATGACAGCTGCCTATGCAAGGAAAGATCTCATCCTGAACATTATATTTTTAAATTTTTGCTTAACGGCTGCATATTACAACAAGCTCCATTATAGACTTATTATCTTTCAAGAGTTACCTAGTAAAACAAACAGATGAAGTGTAAAGTAATTAAAATAATGACTCTTCTCCAGTGTTACGCTACTGAACTGTATCACCCTCACATATTCCTTACAGCTTATTTACGCATTCCTTACAGCTTATTTAATAAAATATTTTCTATCATAATAGCAACTATGTAAAATGAACGGTAAATGTTAAAATAATAGCAAATGTTGCTGCGATGAGGAAAATTCGCTCGAGGCTTATCAGATGAAGAGCTAGTCATCGTTAGATACCGGAAATCCAGTATCTCGTTTCCAGATTTATATTCGAAATTGTATAAACATAATGAATACTAAGAGGTAACACATCAGTTAGTATTTTGTCTTAGAGAAATAGTAAGGAGAGATGATACTTGTTTACTGTTTTCGCGTGTTAAGTATCCTCCACACTCTTATCTATCTATCTATCTATTAAAAAACTTCTTGGAAAATTTGAAATAATGAATTTGACAAAACAGGCATAGATTACTGCCACTGTACACACAATGGTGTGTACGAACGTAGTTCCATAATGGATAATGTATTGTTTGCTTGATTGTGTTACTTGATTAGTTAATTATAATAAAGAACTGAAAAAGCTATCGGCTTAATAGAAGGGTGCCTTCTTGGAAGAATTTAAAAAGGAAGCTAACTTGTATTCATGTTTATATATGAAAAAACTATGAAAACGTTCATTCAGTCAATTCATCTTGAGCCGTCGAAAAACTAACATTTAGTGATCATAACCAATGGTCATCTACTAGGCATGTCCGCGCATATGTCCTCACCAATGGACCATTGGATATGATACTTTACCGCTTTGTAGCTAATGATTTGTTTAGAATATATGGGAGATAAACATAATGAATTATATGCGAATAATGATGTTAAGACATTCTAAATGAGCAGGACTGTTCGTTTAAAAATATCTTATGTGAACAGGTCAACAGATCACAGTTCGGTGTCTTAATCTAGAAATTATTGTTTGTTTTTAACTTCGGCAGTTTAATAAGAAAACGTAGGTAGACAGTGTGGGTTTAAATAAACATCGTAGGTTTAAATCCTGGCCGGAGTGGATATTTATGACAAATTTAAAAGAGTAAATGAAAATTAACGTATACCTTGTATTTCCTTACACCTAGGCATTCTTATTAGGTATTTATTTCATACTTCATTTTATTATCATTCAGCTTAGGAAACCATATGTTTTTGTATACCACTATAATATGCTGAACATGAAAATTTATTTCTATTAACAAGAGCTATCAAATTGAATTTTTATTTTTTTGTTAACATCGTATAGTAGCAGCGAGGGTAAAAATGAACTAAATTAAAATAAATAAATACTGTTTGGTTTTTGGTGTTGCTGAAAATATTATATAATAGAAAACGTGGTTGCCTACCAAAGGAGCGTATTTAACTCAAGTGAAATAAAAGGATTTTAATTGGTGCTTCCTTTAAGCTTTGCAAAAGAGATAAACGGGGTATTTCAGCCTGATTAACTTGACTTGCACAAACTGCTGCGTTGTATCAGCGTAGAGTCTACTTTGCTGTTACATTAATTACTCAGGCACTAGACTACGTTCTTTGCTTTATGTTTGATGCTGTCCGGGACACTCTGCTAGATTAAAAATTTAAATATCTCGAATAATTGACTTTTCGAGTAATGTTCTTTTCTAGACTTTACACTACTTCGCTGTGATGGATTTGGAAGGAATATTCTTCAAAAGAGGTATAAGCTGTTCCAGCTAGGTACTCTGGTGTTTCACCGCTTCTGAACAATACTCTGCTAGATTCCTACTCCAGTTCTTGTCTTCGATAACTAAATTTCATACATCACATCGTCGCGCCAGGCTGGAGGTAATCACGGCTACTGTCCACGTCGATAACCAGAACGACATATATTCTGAATGATACACATTCTTTACGCATTTCTTAGCTTCTGCCACGAGATGATATACAGTGTTGGACTTTTCACGTCTTTAGTACTGCGCAGACGCTACAGGGAATGCAAATTTCCCAGCAATAACTAAATAAAACATAGATAAAAAAGCAATAATTCAACACTACCAGCTTCTTCAGTTGCAGCTAAAGACGGGAATAGTGTTGAATCGCTAAAAGTTCTTCCTATGAAATAAAATGACGTTACGTTTTTGACATTTAGATTTTCTTGGCATACCATTCTTTCCCACTTTACAATAGTGTAGTATATAATATAAATATTACAAAATGAACCTCAAATTTTGAGTACACATTACATTTTCATTGTACAAGATTATTAAATATTAAAAAAAGTTAAAAAAATTATAGAACAAGCTATTATAGTATCTACAGTATTAAATAATTAAATCTATTGCAAGTATTTTAAAAGCTTATTGAATTCCCATTTTCCCCTTTCAGATTTTTCTTAGTGCATATCATATGATTACCAAACGCTGAAGCTTTTTTATCGATAAAAAGTTTTTAAAAATCGTAATTATTAATTCAGTTTCATGTAGCTCAAAGTTTGAAAAATGAGTTCATTACCAAATATTTAATAAAAGATGAGTAAGACAGGGTTTAAACCCAGCTACAGAATATATAGCATCAGGAGTAGTACCTTTAATTAAAATAATAATCCAGACGTTAATAAAAGTTATCTGTCAATTGGATATTTTTAAAATAAAGCAAAATTAAACTGAAGGTGACTAACGAAGCCATAAGTTATCTACAGTTTGGCAACACTTTTGTTCAACATATAAATTACCGATATAGGTCAAATGTTTTAAACTCAGATAGCACTAAAGTCCATCAGTCCTGTCAAAACTGTTGTTCAGATTCAGAGGAAATCAACCCATATATCACTTGTGCATATTAATTGAGTAAACTGAGATAGATTTTTAAATTAAAATTAAAATTAAGGACGCTTAGGGGCCTTCTATCTGTTGATCACTTATGACTTCACAGGTGAAGAAAAGATGACGTCAACCAATCTCTCATTGGTTTAAGATAGATAGGTATTTAAATTAAAATTAAATAAAGGGAGATCTACTGGGTTCGTCGAATTTAAATTTCCCATATTTTTTTAATGATTTCGGCTACCTTGGCTTTATGAAAATGGATCGATATACAAAAGAATAACGTTTGATTGTAAATGGCCAATATTTAAGTGTAACTAACTATATAAATAATAAACACAGTTCAGATAATCCTCGCTGTTAATCACTGTGATCTACAAGCTGAGAATCATTTGGGGTCAATCCATGAGACACTAGGTTAAGATGATACAGTAAATTTAAATAGATGCATATGTTAAACTTAAATCAAAGCTTAATGGTGCTCATTAAAGCTGAAGACTGTTTCTACAGTTTAACAGATATAAAATTTGAACTCATAGGTCAGCAGTATGAGGCAAAGGGGTAAATTTAAATAGATTTTAAAGTTAAATATCTGTCCGTGTCCTTCAAAGTATCTTTGACTTTGGGGGTTCCTTGAGATTAGTGCATGGATCACCGATATGATGCGATGCAGTAAGTAAAAGTATTAAATTTAAATTTAGATAGGTATTCAAATTAAATCGCAGTTCATTAGTACATGTTAAGGGTATTGATCACTGTTGATCTACAGATAGAATCACACTTGGGTTCATCTTGTAGGCTACAACGATGGAGGAATGTGGTAAATTTAGAGTGAAATTTAAATTAAAATTACATCAGAGCTTAGGGATGCTATCAAGGCATCTGGTGATCTACAGGTTGAGGGTCACTTTGGGTCAACTGATAAGTCACGGATGTGGGAGAGCAATAAATGTGAATAGATATTTAAGTTAAAATCAAATGAGAGCACACCGGTACACTTCAAGGCTGTTGGCCACTAATGACCTCAGCTTATAACCTAGCCTCAGTCTATAGGCTGAGGACTCCTCGTGGTCAACTAAAGAATCATCATTGTGGAACACATCATAAATTTTGAATAGCATTTAAATTACATGGAAGTATAATTTTACCAAAGAAGACTATCGATTACCAGTCGCCTACTGGTTGGTGGTCAGTGTCCAGTAACCTAGAGGTCAAAAGACATCACCCCATAGCAGTAACCACTGGATCACCAGTATGGGCTATTGCAACAGATAGGTTTCTAATTAAAATAAAAATGAATCACGTGTTCATCAAGACTGTTAGTCAAAATAGTACTTATGGTTTGATGATCATGGAGAAAAAAACGAACGTTAGTAGCGTGAGGCTGAGGAGTAAATTTTAAAAGTAAAATTAAACATAAAGACATAATGCCCATCAAAGTTATTGGTCATTGCTATTATTCGTATTAGTGAGTGACGACTTTGGTTATTGGAGGTTAATAAATAATGTAGTTGGTGTGGGGCAGTGAAATAAGTTTAGATAAATTGCTAAAGTGCTAAAATGAAGCTAAAGGATACCCTCGAAAGCAATTGACACAGCATAGTCATCAGTGACTATGAGTTTCACGGTAACCTAAAGCCTTTCACTTGTCAGTGCAGGGTTAGGTTAGATTATTTGAATGCAGCGGAGTAGACGGGAGGCTATCTGTCTATGAAGAGAAATGCCTTCTTGCAAAATTCTAGAAAATACTGGATCACTTTACATAGGGGAAAATTATATGCGAAACGCATAGGAAAGCCAGTTTTACAGTAAACTCGTTCGCCTGAAATCGGTACAGTGTCGAAAGCGTGGCATTCAGTGGTTTTAGCCACTGGTAGGTCCTCCAGTTCAGGAAGTGCAAATGCAAAGTTATTGCAATGGGTAAAACCATATAAAGCAGTGGATGATAAGGCACTTGTAAATAATGTAAAGTAACTCTCTTAAAACTTTGGAAAGAATCTATTAACACCTTGACTGCTGCATCCCCAATGATTCACAGCGGTCTTACTTTTCGAAGCCTTGTGCGCTGAATGTGATTCACAGGTTTTGCACCGTTAAATTATTTCTACGGCTTCAGTGTTGCTCCTTATTCTTGATTTCCGGCTTCTAGGAAATTTTCTTCTATAAGTTGTATGATTTTAATATATATGTGGCTGCAATAACTTTTAAGTAATTATTATTTATGTGGAAGTAAGACAATGAAGTTGCAATTAAAGGAAATTGTGTTGTTTGTTGAAAGTGCCCAAGACTAGTAGTTCATTTCAAGATGTTTATACATTCACTAAATTATTCATTTTTAGCTATGTATGATATTTTACTATTTGTATTGTAACATACTATTTGTCTAATTTTTCTGATTTTTACAATCAAGATAATGAACTCTTGCGTTACTTTTCAATCATTACGTTATAATCTATTTATAAATACAAAAAGTGTAGAAGTTGGAAAATAAACAAAACAATTACGAGTTCAAACGAAAATTGGGTACTAAACAAAATTTTAGGATAAATAGGACAAAAAATACTAGAACTAAAAAATGGCCCGACAGAGTATTTTACCCAATTTTGCTGTGACAGTTAACGTCTTAAAGACTTTTCTGACGTCAAACGTTCAGCAGTACCATAAACTATTGTTGCAGTACAATGAATTTACATAGTAGTTCTGCACAAAGCTTTCGGCGTTAATCTGAAAAATATTTCAGTTGTTCCTTTAGGATAACATGGTCAACATCTGTACATTAGAACACTTTTGGGATTTTCTTCCTTATTAAAATTACTTAACTTTAACTAATGAAGTTTTCTGCCTTCATCGAAAACCTGAGAATTTTGTTAACTTATTTCATTTATGCTTTTAAACGTCCAACAGTGTTTACAAACCTCACTTTGAAATATTTCTTTTCAAGATTTTTCTCATTGCCTGACACTAAATGTTTGTCCTACTATTTATTTATGGAACTGAATAAGTGCAGTTGCTTAGAATAATTTCAAGATTTAAAATAATTTCATGGTTCTATTATATATTTTTGAAACTGAATAAGTGCAATTGTTCAGAATAATTTCAGGGTTTCAGAATAATTTCATAGTCCTACTATATTTATGGAACTGAATAAGTACAATTGTTCAGAATAATTTCAGGGTTTCAGAACAATATCAGTATTCAGAATAATTTCATATTTTTGGAACTGAATAAGTGCAATTGTTCAGAATAATTTCAGAGTTTCAAATAATTTCAGGATTCAGAATAATTTCATAGTCTTACTATATATTTTTGGAACTGAATAAGTGCAATTGTTCAGAATAATTTCAGGGTTCTACTGTATATTTATGGAACTGAATAAGTGCAGTTTTCAGAATAATTTCAAGATTTTCCTCAATGTTTAGCTCTAAATGGTTGTCATGCTGTATATATACCTGGACCTTAGTGAATGCAATTGTTCAGAATAATTTTCTTGAGAATACGAAAGACGCGCTTTTTGCTTGTAGAAATTCACAGTGTTTGAAATTACCCTATATAGATGGTACATTTAATCGGTTGAACACATCAGCATAATCCGCAACTTATCTTCAAAAACAATCTGTTAGCATTTGAAATAAAAGTTACGGTGAAGATCACGCCATGGAAAAATAAGAAATGTTGGCAATCTTAAGGGCATAAAGTTTTTCATTCATTTTCCAAATTATAACAGAGCTTATTAGACCAAGAATTTGACTCAGTTAAAAACTATATGAAATTATTAATAATATTTAAATTTCTTATTGGTGAAAAGAAGTTGTGTTAATCGTCAAAAGATTAATAAAAGAGTTTTTAATACCCCCATTTTTACCTCAAAATTTCTTTATAAAATTCCTGTAGTCTGTGTTCTATATTTAAGCTGCCATCTGAATCAAAAATAAAGTCTAATATTAGAAAAGATCTGTGCTTTACTATTTGATGGTAATAGAAAATTTCGATATCAGTAACGTATAGATGATAATCGCCTGTACGTTTCTTTCTTTCTTTCTTTCTTTTTTTTTTTTTTTTACACATAAAAGGTTTAGATTTTAAAGTCGCACCATGTTGCGACTCTCTCATATGGAAAGCCGGTATTCCGGTGCGTGTGCACCGAGCGACAGAATCTAAGGGCGGCAAAATTTGCAAATTCCAGTAAAAAAAAATTGTTTAGAATTTGGGAAGGCACTAGGCAGCAGAATTTAGAGATATCAAAATTGTTCGGAGCTTAGGGAGGCACTTGGCAGAAGAAATGAGGACTCGAAAAGCTTTAACCATGCATCAAAAAGCCTAGTTTTAACACTGCTCATGTATAAATATTACGTACAAGCGAAAAACATTATTATCCGAAAGGGAAACATTCGGCAACATGATATCTTTGAGAGTTCTAAACATCCCTGCGTTCCTTATAGTGATATATACCGCAAAAGAAATTCGACCTATAAATGAGAATAGGTTAATGCATTATAAGCGTTATATGTTATCATATGAAAAACAAACATTCGATAACATAAAATTTTTAAACGTTATAAGTGTTATTACACACACACACACACATAAAAAAAAAAAAAAAAAAAAAAAAAAAAAATATCTTAAAGTTTTTAGATTTTGCATTACGTTGAAAGAGGCGTTTTGTATATTACACTTATTAAATATGTTCTTCGCACTTAAAACACAAAATTCGATTCAACGGCAGTATCGCAAAAGAATTTTAAAATGAGCATACTTTTAGAAATTCGGATACACGGTCTCGTGCGCTGGACATGGATTCCCCCCCCCCGTACAGTGTTGCCATTGCTCTCTTTGAAGTCGTTGAGTTTCTTGATTAAAAATTCGTTAAAGTTTGATAAAATATGAAATAGATAATAAAGCATAATCCAAATTCCAAATTAGGGCTTCCAGATGCCTATATCGGTGGATGATTGCATTATTTAAAATTGGATGGCTCTAGGTACCGTTGTTTTATCACAATGGGAGAAACATACATACATTTATGCAGTTTCTTCATTATTTAATTTCTTTAAGGGGGGTAAGGGGGATAATATTTGGTGGCAACAATTTAAAAAGTTAACCGACATTTAAAGTTTTCAACGCAACATGCCAAAACGAAATTAATAGCCCTTCCGGGCTAAAGTTAAGCGCGTTATGAGTAAAAACAAGTTAAGCATTGAAAATGAGTTCGCAAAACCGAAGATTAGTTACAAGCAGTGTAAGTATTATTTGAAACTGATTAGAGACAAAAATGAGGATAAGTTTTAACGTTATATGCGTTATAAACGATATACATTTTCTTCCGGAAAGCAAGTATTCGTCAACATGACTTTTCTAGCGTTATAAAAATATGTTATTGCGTCAACAGCGTGGTAAGCGTCGTTGACGGGATTTTAATATTTCAGAAATTTACAATATTATCGATTCTACAGCACCTTCTAAGGCCAAATTCTGTATATAGATATGTCTATATATATCTACTTTTAATTTGGAAAGTGATACATCGTAAAAAGGGAGAGACCAATATCCCATAAAAAAAGTAAATATTAAGAAAAGAATAATTTAGTGAAAGGAGCTAAAGCTAAATAAATAAAACGAAAAACAGCCCTGCCGAAAACCGTGATCAAACCAGGGACCTTCATATCTTCACTCAAACGCTCTCCCAACTGAGCTATTTCGGCTGCAGAAGGTTTGGATTTCATTTTATTACTTGATATATGCTGGACACTATTTAAGATGAGAAATAAGCGGTACATGCGATTTTCTTACTTTATGTTTTGAAAAATTCAGTTCTTAGCATACCAAAATTTTAAAATTTCAGACTGGAATATAAAATGAAAAGAAAAACTTAGAAAAAATGTGCCATATATTTTAAAATTTATCTGAAAAAACTGCAGTCTTACAAACCAGTCTTGACATATGTATTCTTAACAAATAACAGATACTGTAACACGCACATTTTCTAGAAATGAAACATAAACGAAGTTTTGATATGACGTGTCAAAAAAACAGATTTTTGGGGAGAATATTTCGAAAAATCAAAGAAATTTTCAAGTGATTGGTTTTAGTCTTAAAATAGAATTAGGGAAAAGGCCAAAAATAGCAAAAGATCTCTCAACCGACAAGAAATACAAAAAGTTACAAGTTAGAAATACAAAAAGGTTAAATGTCTTCAATTTGATTTTAAAATACTGATTTGCAATGCCGAATCAAATAGTGTAAAGTGTAACTTATCAATCAAAATGGGTTAACACTCTTAATAAAAAAGAGGCTTTTCATGTTTCAGTCTCAGGACTGACTGATAAGATTCTTCCACCCTATCAATCACGTGGTCGACTACAGAATGAAAAACCCAACTGAATACCACCAATTATACGGTAACATTTCCAAATAAATTCCAGATTCTTGTTTACCAGACACGAAAACTTGACAGATTGCGCTTGTAGACCTTCTAGGAAAGGAGCATTTTTCGTGAAGGAATTCGGAAAGACGGAAAAATTTTTACTAATTTCATTCCCATGCCTTCTATATACATTATCCTCGAATCATAAGGAATTACCTTTCATCCACGTGCAAGGGGGCTAGCATTTATATCTACCCCTCACGCCAGAGCAGTAAGTTCAATCTGATCTGAAGATGAAGAGAAACCGACTAATAAAAACGAACAAGAGAAACCGCTAATTAAGAAACGAAGTCCTCCCCCTCACGCGAATTCTAAAGCGTCAATGGGAATCTGATCCGCTATCTGCTAGAGGAAGGTAATCGGAGAATGACAACCGTGAACCGCTTCGTGAGGGGAAGCCCAGTCGCGTGAGAGAACATCGCGGATATCACGCGATCACGTGTAAACAAGAGAATCATTTCTCACCTCGCTGTGTAGCTGAGTTTGTGTGGCTGGTGTAAATTTCTCAGCTCACCTTAAGACCGTGTGAAGAGTGCTGGGTCATTCAGTAGATAAAGATTCTTGCAGCTAACTCACTATTCTCATTCTGCTTGTGAAAAATTTCTTAGAATATACGTATCGCATAAACTCGATTATCCGTCACTTTTTAACGTCATCGAAAGCCTCTCATACGTTCCAATGGACAGCGGGAATCCACCAAGAAACAAAGAAGAAAATTAAGTACAACAGAAGAAACTTAAAATATTGAATTAACTTTATTTTTTTTTTAAATACGTAGAACATTATTCTGCAAAAATGGATTGCGTGCAGCATTCTGTAGCATTCTAATGCATACAGAATTCAAATACTGCAGGGTGCAGGGGTTTCCAAACCTTTAAATTTTTATACCACTTAAATAAAAAATGAAAAATATATGTACCATCATAAAAGCATTTTCCTATTAAAAATGGAACATTTTTAATCAAAGAATAAAACATTATGATCCAGTTACATTCCTAAATGAAGCTTTTGCATTATAATAAATACAATTTTCTATATATTATAGTAAATAGTGGGTAATAATACATAAGGGTAAATATAAAGATTTTTTATTGATGAGGATTAATGCAACGAATGAGCCTGTTCCCTTGTATGCAATTTCGATCTTCATTAATTTCAAGCGTAAGTCAGGTTCAAGTTGGGACCATATCCTACATTTACTTTTAATTAATATCGTGGCTGAAAATCCAAGTTTGCAAAAAATATGATGTGTTGAAAAGCATTAAAAATCTTATCGCTTCCTAGGAAATATTTTCATCTTTTCTTTTTAACCAAAAAATTGCGTCATAAGTTATTTTTAGCTCATTTATGAGATTTTTGTCGCCTAAAATGTCTAAAATCTGATCTCTTTCTTGAACTGAAACATTATTTAGCATAGTACCCAAAATAATAAACTGATCTCTTATCCAACTTCATTGCTTAAAATTTCAGTTAAGTAAGAATGAAAATTGTTAGCCCCATGCAATGTTTTAAGGCCGTCAAAAACGGGAAAAGCTCTAATAAAGCTCCGCAACTCTAATAAAACTGTAATTATTCTGCTTGTGTTATATATTCAATATATTACGCCTGTGAGAAATTCTGAGGCAACTTAGCATTTAAAATCAATTCCGTAGTCTTCGACTACTATGCATAGTTTTAAATTTAAACTGTACTGTTATTTTAAGTTTCATCACCAGAAGTTGTGATTGTTTTTTTAAGCACGAAAAGTGCGTTTATGTTAAAGTTCTGATTTAATAAAAAGATTGTTTTAAATCTTTTCAAAACTGTATTGTTACTTCATATCAAACAATTATGCTGTCCAAGTCTGTTGGGAGCTTGATATTAGTTTATGCTACCAAAGAAAGTCAAGCTCTACAGTCTTCGCAAATAAACAGAAGTATAACTAAACTTTCACACAGACAAGAGATGAAATCTAGCTAAATGGTTTATTAAAACTAAATCTCGCAATAAATTAAAAATTAACCAGTACCAGTCACCACTATTAATGGGGTTCTTGAACATCAACGAGGAACTGCTCTCTTCACAGATGAGTTCATATTAAGCCTAACCATATATTCTTGACTCATGTTTATCTGGAGAAAACTAAAAATCTCCTACCTGTCGCCCGACATCCATATAAAGGATTAGTATGGCAGCAGAGGTCTCGGCTGATATTCTTTTGGATCGACGCACCGGCCATTATATCTTTCACAAAAGCTTTGTGACTGTTGAAAGACATAGGGAAAAGATATTAGAGCACTATGCTCACTTTTCAGAGATGAAAATGAACTTCAGTTCAGCCTAATGGGCAATAACACTCACCCACTTCCAGCTAAGCTGGTGGATGATTTTCTGAAAAGTTAGAAAATTAACTGTATAGTTTGCTCAACCAAGCTACCAGACCTAAACTTTAGAAAACATTCTAAGATACTCTTGAGAGGGCAACAGTAACTTGTCCGGAAAAACTGAAAAAAGGCCAGGGCAGCTGAAATTCAGGTTTGTTTTTCGAATCAATTTTAAAGCGAAATAAACTAGTGAAAACAAACGAAATTTAGTGATAAACAAACGACTGAATTAACGCAAATACTATGTGAATGCAAGAAACATCAGTGGGAGAAAGATGGAATTGTGGTGTCTTATTTCTAATAGCAAGTTCAGTTTGAATGTTATGATTTTGCGCACTATAAGTCGAACGTTTGCAATAGTTCGAAGACCAGCTGTTTCACACTGTAAAGAATTATTGCATTTTCCCATCCGTGCTCTCGTGGTCCAGTGGTAGTCATGCCCAACTGGCAATTAGAAGATCCGTGGTTCGAATCTCGATAATGTCAGAGTTGATTGATTTTAAATTATATTATTCTTCAAAAAACCCGTAGCAGTCTCTGCAGTGATGACCAAACTAAAATGTAGGTGGAATATAATTTTTGGACGCCTGGATTTGGTCGACTTGATCTTGCACCTCCCTCATATCTCTCCTAAAGAATGGGATAATGCAAAGAATTGTCAAATTTTCTTCCATGTGTATTCTCTGGTGTAAATGCTCGTTGCTCATTCATTTAACAGTTTTTTTATATAGTGTATAGGTGGAAGAGTCAGAGTGAAACTCAGTAACTGAAGCACATGATATAAAGCACAAAAAATTTTCTCCTAGACGTACAGTCAAATTTCGCTAAAAAGAGCGAGGAGGGACCAGGAAAGAAATGACTTATTATCTGGAAGGAGTCTTGAAAAATATTTAGATAAATAAAACTAAATTATGATTAAAAATCTTTAGAAAGCATCAAAAATGTATTTTAAAGCATTTACATGAAAGAATAAGGCAAAATCACCAGACTATAGTGTAGAAATTTTAAAACAAATGTTTAATTCCTGAAATAGCTTCTGACTATTCTGCGTTCAATCTGATGTAAGCATTTTTCATGTTGATTTTCAATAAATAACATAAATTTTTTATTAGTACCAAAAGTTTTGAAAACGTTCCATCTGAGTGGAACTTTTTTACAGATTTCCTCATTATCACTTTTCGAAGTTCCGTCATTGCTAAGCTTCATTCCCCAAGAAATAATATTCTCACCTCTATCAGAAAATAGGCTTAGTCTGTTCAAAATTTGTAAATAATAGATTTTCTTACTTCGGGGGCAAGCAATGGGATTACAAAAGATACTGTATCTTTCGGCGCTGGTATTTAGTGGATTATTCTGCATATTTGCTGTCGCGCATCATCAGTTGAACTTAATAAATCTCACTCGTAATCTTGACCAAAATTCATTTATTTTTCTTCTTAAAGACATCACGTAGGCTGAAAAACGGCGGCTCACCAAGCATTGCGAAAACTCGAATTTCATTTTGGTTAACCGCTGAAGCAGCTTCAAGCTCACACTTAAAATACTAATTTGCCTTTGAGCAGCTCCTCAGCTAAGTGACCTCAAATACAATTTGCATAACATCAAACAGATACTGTAATGGACTAAGTGACTTAAAGTAATATTTGCATAACATCAAACAGATACTGTAATCGACTAAGTGATTTGAAATATAATTTGCATATCATCAAAAGACACTGTAATAGATTAGTTGACTTAAAATACAATTTGCATAACATCAAACAGACAAATTTATAATGATTATGTAATGGAATTCGGAAAGCATGTGTAGTTACTTCTCTGTGTAAAAGATTACCTTAAATTTGTTTGCCATTTTGATTCGTAAATAATAACTTATTTGATGGATTTGTAAGACGGAGAAGGAAAGTAACTGCAGTTTGGAAAAGACTTGGTACGAAAAGAAACTTGTTTCCTTCTGCTGGACGAATATTTTTTTTTACGCTTTGAGTTTGAAGATGATCTGAGAGTCAGAGTTAGCTTCAAAAATGCGATCTATGAAGTAGTATCCATTATACAGAAATAGTGGTTAATGGTGTTTATATGGCAAAGCTCACGAGGACTATCTGCCTAAAGGAAGGGATGTCTTAGGAGATTCGTGGAGGTTTTTCTGATGGAAACTATTTCATGTTCACATACTCCCCACTGATAATCATGGGAACAAAATGTGCTGTCAGCCCGTTTGCCTGGCATCAAACCCCGGTCGAATTTTCAGTATTCAGCGGTCTTAATCACTCAACCATTGGTGGGGCTAAATGGAAATGAAATAAGAATTGATGGAGACCAAGCTATTCTGACCTAGTAAGCGAAGTGGCCTACTATCCAGATGACCTTGTAGGATCTAATAAGATTATCGGAGCAGAAAACACGAAACATCAGGTATGCCTTCGCGGGATTTGAACTTCGGATTTTCTGATGGTAGCCAGGCATGCTATCATATACACACCGACGGCAAACAATGGAAAAGGCGGAAAAGGCGACGACTCCTTATATTCTTTCTCACTTAAAAGAGCCTGAAGGGAGGAAACCCAGTTGCCAAAGTCGGGTGATAATGACATATTGTCCACCCCATTTTAATCCGGCATCAGTGGGGAGTATGTTAATCTTTTCGAATCATGAAACACGTAAAACAAGGTATACATTTGATAGGATTCAATCTTGAGATCTTAAGATTGCCACTCGGACATGCTACTCCTTACACAACGAAAGCACGCAGTAGGAAAAGCAAAGATTCCTTATAACCTGGTAAGGAAGTTTGGCTGTAGTAACGATATAAAAATGCTAATAAAATTAGTTACTTTAGTCATTTACATGTTTCCGTTTTCTTTTTACTGTTATTTCATATTGGATAACTATTTTCGAAGCAATTCTTACAGTCCCAGTGGAGGGATGCATGTTAGTTTCTTTGTTACCATTTAAAATTTAGTGTGCATTTTATTTTTTATCATCTGATTCTTATGATGCAAAAATGGAATGTTTTCAATACAAGATTCTTTTCATTATGAGAGTGGAAACAATTTTTGTCTACCTTTCAACCTGGCGACATGTTTGGAGGGAGGGGAATGTATTAGTTGGGTTTTATCCTCTGTTAATGTAATGAAATCCTTGTTAAATGTTAGATTTTATCCTGAAAGACTATAAGTTTCCTATAAGTTTATTATTAATATTGTTATTTATTGCAGTACGCAAAAAACGTATTTTTGTCTTTTATTAAAATTACTGTTTCTTATTTTTATAAATGAGTTATTAAAAAAAAGTAAATGCTTCCTTTTCGATTACATTGGACTGTACTGTAACGTTCTATATACTTTTTATCATTTCAGATAATAAGAGCCTTTCAGTGCCAATGGTCATTAGGAATATATTTGGAGATTCTCCTGTCCGAAACCTTTTACAGCTGCTCTTTCAACTGTTGCAAGGGTATCTATTGCTTTATCTACAAGTGAATTAATCTGTGATTTATTCACAAGAAGTGATAAACTTTGATTGATGTAACATTGACAACTTTGATTGATGCATCAACAACCTTTTGTCATACACAGCGCTATATAATTAGAAAGCCTGTTGCGTAACCTGCTTCATTTTTATCTGCAGTTAAAAAATATGGAGAAAAATGTGTATTTTACCCAATTATCATTCATTTTAAATTTGAAAATTTTATAAAGTATTTTTTAAAATTTGTTATTGTATTATGAATTTTTATGAAAATTACATCATAAATATATCTGATAATTGTTTTTAAACGTTGTTTGTATGTAAAGATAATTATTATTTTATTTGAAATATAATTTTAATTATTAACTATCAATAACTAACATTCTTTTCTTTGAATTTTGTCACTTTATACAGAGGTATTTGTGCAAGCGCCCGAAATATTGTCTTTCCTTATAGTTACTACAAATTGTTAGCTCTGTAGGTTTGATCATGGAAATAAAACTGCCTACTTTTCACGATTCAGATATACAAATCCATATTTCATGCTATACAAAACCAGCACAAAAATTGTACTGTAAATGAGTAACACAACATTGGTTCTCAAGTTTACATGTTATTGATGCATATATGATATTCGAGTTATTATTGTTGTTATTTTGCATATAATTATTTATTCTATATGTCGTCCAAGTTTAATTTCGAATCACTTATATATAAAGTTATTAGAAGTTATAATTCTGTAATATTGGTGATGCATCATTTTAGCAAATTATATAACCATAAAATGTATCTAATAGTATCCGTTGTATTATTATTGTAAAACTGTAGAGATATTTTGATATTTATAATTATTATTTAGCTATGAAACTAATTTGTATAATTAATTTGGCCTTAGGTCTAACATATAACTTAAGCGTGCTTAGGTCTAACATATAACTTAAGCGTCCTAAATTTATGTGAAATACACTTGGAAGGCAGTTTGGCAAAGAACTAATTCATATTTTTTGTTATCACCATATTGCAGTATGCATGATTCTTAAAATAACTTTCTCTTTTTAAACCTATTGGACGTTTCCACGACAACTACCACAAAACTTTCAGCCGGAATTAAGTATATGAACAAAACTACAGGTGCGAAATACTGTATTTCGCAGTTGCTGGCAACCCTCAGTACACGGTGTATAGAAAGGCAGGTTTGGTGGCTGCATTCATAGCCATAGAATTGACATACGTTATTATATTTGTGAAGTATGCAGCGTTTTATTGTCATCGAAAACAAGCCTTTCCGAATTTGATGTACATAAGCTGGCAAATTCGTTCCAGTATTCGGTATTAACCTGAATTTTCTGGCAACTGCTGTTAAACGCTCTTGTTCATCCTACGGGATAAACAATTTCTCGAAAATTGCTTATCAGTTATATGTTGGAACAGTGCCATCTATTGGCATTTCTACGTTACCTCCAGCACTAAAATTTGTATCACAACATGAAGAATACGAGCCATTTGGCTGATCGTACAACAGGCTCCAAAACGTTACTTGTTAGCATGTCCATGTCCATGCCTCATATCACACTATTCAAGCAATAGTCACTGCCTTACGACGCGACTACTAGTTGCAATAATGCATTTTATAAAGACGTCGTTATTCTTATCAATGTATGACTGTAAATACTGTGGGCTCCTACACCATTTAATACGCCCTGTGGTGGGGCTTAAGAGCGACTGCTAAATGGGGTGTTTTTTTTTTTTTTTTTTTTTTTTTTTTTTTTTTTTTCAGTTGCTGGATTACTGCTGAAAAGTTCGTGGCAATAGCCATCGGAAAGTCCAATAGCTTTCCTTTAAGTAAACACTTTTCTTATTTCTTTAAATTTGGGAACATAATTAACGTTAAAAAGCAGCAATGATATTTATTGCTTAAAATCTATTGTGATTTACTTTATAAAGCATTTTAAAATTAATTTCACTTAGAGGTTATGATGTTAAGATTCATCTTCATATTTAATCCTTGTAATAAGTGTTTTAAGGTAGGGATGAAAAACTGTAAAGCGTACGTTATATACCGTAAAAGTCACTAGTTTCTGTTTCTTTCTGCTATATACTGGAACAATTTTTAAAGTACATCTTTAAAATCAGAATTTCGAAATATTTGAAACAAAACATTAAGGAATACAAAGAAAAAACTTTGGGTGCTACTAAAGCACTTCTTCTTTTCGTTTGCGAGATACTACACTAAAAATTATGAATTCCCATCAATTACATGTAATTGTTTTTAATTTTACAGTAAGTAGTTAAGAAATTGAAAGAAATTTTTTTATCTCTGTTATAGATTAAAATATTTTTATTCAATGCAATTAATTCAGATGATGTTAAATTAATGACTAGCTGAAAGTATTAGGTATCATGTATATATAAACACAATACGTTATTTAGTACCTAATATGTCAGAGAAAAGAAAAATGTTGTTTTATTACCAAATATAAGAGCTTTCCTTGTAAATAGAAGTAGAGTTAAAAATTTTTTCTAAATTTATTTCTCTTACAGCTAACAAAATATAGAAAATACTAAATGGCAACACAGAACTGCAGAAAGAAACAAAGACTAATAACTGTTACGGTCTTTGGAAGAGGATTTTAGCCGGCAATACATTGAACTTTTAGTTTTTCGTTTCATTGATCATTTAATATCGTTCACGCTCATGAAAAAAATGAAAGCGACATAGGCTGAAAATAAGCATCCACATAAGATCTAATTCACAGGACGAATCTAATCATTAAATTTTTAGAACCTGTATAGAGTTCAGAGTAAATCAATTTTCCAGCACGAATTTCCAATTCAACTGAAGTTTCTGAATGCAAGAATACTTAGTATAAGATCAGGACCGACGCCAGAGTCTGTGCTACCGGTGGGTAAGATTCATTCCAATAGACGTAGTAACTTAACTGGTTACGTTATGAATTAAGTGCCATGTCAGTTCTTTTTTTTTTTTTTTTTTTTCCATTGACTCTAAAAGTGCCACTTTTCGAAGGGCAAAAAGATCACAACCTACTGGTAGTGTAACTGATCTAATTCTTCTTTCCACAATACAAATGCACTATTGTAAATCCTTGTCTCATCTAATGACTCGGAATGACTTCGGAGACTATAATTTCTACTCTAAAATTGACTGTTCAGAGCTCTTGATATGTTTCCTTGATATTTAAAATTATCTCTAACCTTTAAGTACCAGTGTAAAAAAGGTTTCAAGCGGTTTCGATCCGTATGGATCGTAATTTTGAATAACCGAGCTTCAAATAACACATTTCTGAATGTTTCTTAATTAAAGAAGGATAATAGTAAATATAAGATCCTTAGAAACGAATTAATATGGCTCAAAACCTTTCTTAAATGATTCAAAAATCGGCTTTTATAAATTTTGTTAAAGAAATGCTATGAAGTCGTTGAAAATGAATCTTCACACTTGTTTTAAAAGCGTCTTCCTTTTTGTGTGCTGTCGTTTGCTGTACCTTTCAGCTTCGGTTAACTTGTTTTCTACCTCTATTCAAATAAGCAAGTATCAGGGACTGCATTCATGTATTCATTGTGATAGAAGTAATCTCATTAGCATTTAATATCTAATGAGCAATGTCTTTTCGAAGTGCCTTTAAATGTGTTCATTCTGTTCTTATGATTGATATAATTACTTTTGTAACATAGTTTTGAATATATTGACAAAAAGTATCTTAAAATAAAAATTTATATCTACTGTTTATTTCCTTTCCGTTGATAAACAAACACTTCAACTCATTAACACAAATCGCAATCAAACGAGTAAAAATCACAAGGGAAAAGTAAAATTAAGTCACTATAAGTGAAATGAACATAAAATAAAAAGTTTATAAACATAAATCACAGACACAAATCATAAGTGTGAAATGAGTGAAAGTTACAACAGATAATCAGAACAAGTCCAAAGTTGAAAAGTGTGTATAAAACACAAGACTTTATGCTATTGCTTCTTCCTCCTTACTTGAAAAAAACTAGGCCAAATTCTAAAAGGTCAGTCACTCTCAAAATTTCAGTTACCAATAAAGGGTTTAGTGAACATAAATTAACAAGGTTATACATAAATCAAAACTGTGAATTAAGTGCCAATTGCAAAAATGAAGGAAGCACAAGTCACAAGACTGAGTTCAAATCACAAGAATCAAGTAAGCACAAATCCCAAGGTCTGAAGCACAAATAGCCGCCCAGACTGTATAGTGGTTAGGGAAGCCATTTGCGATACCGAAGGGCCGAATCCTGGAGAAGGTATGGACGTAAATTGTCTGTCTTCTCATAGGAGGTAACGGTGGCCGCCTATTAGGTAACTCCATAGTAAAAATGGTCACCACTTCTGGCCTTAGTAGTGACGAAAGTCTAGAAATGGCTAGTCCCCGCCGTAATAATAATAATAATAATAATAATAAAGAAAAAAGGGAAGTTCAAATTGCAAGATTTTAGTAAACGTAAATCACCGAAAAGGAGAATAAAAATCACAAGTGCCATTCACAAAATTGAAGTAAGCACAAATTTAAAGATTCAAATGGAAAGAATGAAGTAAGTGCAAATTATGAATATGAAGTAATTAAAGATCACAAGATTTTAGTGAGCACAAATCGGGAAAACAAGAGGAATACAAATCAAAACAGGGAAATAAGTACCAATCATAAAAATGAAGTAAACGCAAATTACAAAGTTTCATGAATTTCATATCCAAGCACAAGGTGCAAATCACAAGGTGCAAATCACAAGGTTTAATTACCATAAATCGCCAAAGTAAGGAAAACACATTTCACAACTGTGAAATGAACACTAATCACAAATCACAATATTTAGTGAGTTCAAATCACGAGAATGAAATAAGCATAAATTACAAGCATGATGTACAAATCACAATATTTTAATGAACACAAATCGCCGCAATAAATTACAATAATGAATTGAGAAAAAATTCACAGGCATGAAGGGAGCATAAATGCTATTGAAGCATTTCGAAATTTAAAATTATAAAAGGCAGAACAAAAATGTATACCTATAATATTTATACAAACATATGACTATTTTTATAAGCGAGATACATAGCATAAAATACTGAAAAAGTTTTTTCTTAATATTACTTATGATGTAAAAATGTATAAATATCGTAAACAATATCCGTAATACTTTCCTTTTTATACATAAAACTTGCTCAGATAAACACTGCTCTTAAATAGTTCAATATACTATGCCGAAAGATAATGCAATGCTAATTTGAAAGAAAAATTTAAGGTAAAATTAACAAGAAGCAAAGTTACTCTGTTCAAATTTCTCAGGCTTCTCACTGATCAACAAAGGACACTGCAAAAATTTTAAAAGACAAATGTCTTATTCCCACTAAATGAAAACAACTATCAGAACCAGCAATTTGTAAAGCCGCATGAATGACTAATACTACGATTACACACAATGCAACGCATCGTGACTCAAGAAATAGAAAGAACAGACAAAAAAAACCTTTTAATGTAAATATTTAATAATCTTTATTATCTTTTCTATGTTGCATATTTTCTTTCTTAATGAGAGACAAAGAGATCATTTTAGACTGAAAAATGGAGAAAAAGAATTTAAAAAAAAAGAAAAGAAAATCTGAAAAGTTTCAGATTTTAAATTACGTCTAAAGGAGCGTTTTTTTAACATTTTGTCTGTTACCTTTATTTATTAAATATCACGTTGTTTGCACTTAAACCATAAAATTCAGCTCAAGAGCAATATTCCAAAATAGTTTTGAATTGAGCATATCCTTTAGAATTTCCGATACAGAGTCTCGCACGCTGGAGATTATTTTATTTTAAGCCCATTCTGCACGTTCCTTCCCTTATATCTTACTTCACGTGCGTCGGAAAGCTGCGCATTTCACATCATTCGCATAACTCAGTGACGTGCGTCTACTCTAAAATGTGCATAAATTTCTGACCACTTTCTCTTGGTGTTGCATTTTCAATGTCGAGCAGTGTATATCATCAAAATCAGATTTAAATGTTTAAGATATATACAAAGCTTGATATCAAACCAATATTTATGGATTAACTGGTTAAGGTAAATAACTCGAGCGCTATCTGCCTATGGGAAGAATTTCAAAGGGAAACTGACTTTCTAAGCAAAGGGATGCTTTTCTGAAGACATTTTTAAGGATAACGGAAATGGTTAGGTTATCCGAATATGGTCAAGAACTCGAGGGCATATTGCTCATTAAACATAATAAACAACCATACAATCAAAATCTGTTTGCGTGGGATCGAACTTTCAATATTCAGTAGGCTTAACTTTTCTGCTATTGGTGGAGTACTAAATGTAGGGGGGGAACCAAGATAATTCTCTTGCAGCCAGCCCGTTCCACGGAATTTAAACCCTGGTGAAACTACCAGTGTTCGAGAAGTTTACCTCTGTAATACAAGTGCTTACATAAATATTCGTGAGACAACCAATGTTTATGTTTAACAGTTTCGATATTAATAAATATTGTAACTGGAAGTGTACCCTCGTACAGCAAGATAAGTCGATACAAAAGTGATTGATAGTAAATCAGTCTTGATAGCAACTCGTAATCTTATAAATTTTTTTAATCCATCACTTTTGTGAAAACTTTTATTAAAATTCGACTTGGATCCTTAAATTGCCACTTGCTAACGCCCAAAAGGTGAGACAGAATAGCAGCCTGATTATGATGAATATTTGTCGAGGAGCAACCGATAATTTTTAGGTTTTTAAATGATTTTGCGTGTTTAAAACATTGATAAAGAGTAAATTTAGCAATAAAGTTATCTCATATATTTTAATTATGTGTTAATATGTATAAAATTTGCTTAAAGTTTGTCGTCTGGAAAGGAGCATGTTATAGCATTCTTCTGGGATTTGTGATGCTCATGAATCCAATGCAGTGAAGCTCTAGTCCTCCGACGTCCGATTAACAAAAGTTTTCTGTTACCTAAAAGAATTGATAAGATTTTCTTATTTTTCATGAAGACTTTATAAGGTATTTCTCCCGCCTTCTTGGCATGCCTTCGTGGTGTGGTGGTCTGTACACTGGACGCGTATTCCAGTGATCCGCGGTTCAGTTCCCGGCGAAGGCGTTGCTAATTTTTCAATCTCTCTTGCTTCCAAAAAATCCTAATGCCTCTACAACTTTAACTACAATTTAGTATTCTGCTCAATGCACAGAAAATAAACACTAGCTTTTTCTCACGGATGAAGAAAAAATACCATCAAATCAGAACACGTTGATTTTCAGGAAGACATTATTCCTTACTATGTCTTAATGTTGGTATGATCACAGAACAATATATCAAAGAATCCAAAATGCACTGTAAAATAAAAAATTTCGAAAAACCATGTTTAACCGTTTGGATCGAGGAAGCTGCCTTCGCGGACCCTCTAAACCCAGATTTTCCTCCTTTCTTGAAAAATATGCTGATAGCTATGCAAAATTGAAAGATAAGTACAATAATAAAATTTCAACTAACGAACTTCATGCATTCTTTGATAATATCTTAGAAGGTTCAAGAAGCGAGCGAAATAGACAATGGGTATGCTATAACATAAATAAAATTACCAAACTAACTATTCATTCATGTAATGCATATCAAAGATCGTTTTGTAGCCGCAAACGTTTGGAGCAATATAACCATAAAATTTTTAATCTAACAATTATTATAACCCAACCTACAGAATATATATAGGCATTTTAATTCCAATACAATAAAGCACGGTGCTTTATATCTCCTTATGTGGTTACATGTGGTTTTATGAGTGGTCTGGTGCTTGCAAGGCGTTCAAACTGACTATTATAGACCGTGTATCCACCAGAGTATGTACAGAGTAGTTAGCAGTTTACATAGCATGGACCCACTAGTACATATATGAAATGCTAAGGAAGTCATTACAAATTCATTTAATTTTGTTATCTGTTAACTGTTTCAAGGTGGTTCAAAATATTTATAACTAAAATGTAACTGCAATGAACAACACTACATAATTTTTTTATCTCATATCTCAGGTAAATAACAAATAAAGTTTAAAAAAAGTAAGCTTAAAAATATAATTTATTAGATTTCATGGAACTAAAGTTTGCTTAAAATTACTTGTTTAAAGTTATATTATTTTATTTTGAATCAAAAAGCTAATGAAAACATGAAATCCGAATAAATTCTACCATTTCAGATTTTTACCATTTCAGAGGGATTTATACCATTTCAGGTAAAATTTATTGATATATTTCATAGAACCAAAAATTATCATTTATTAATATAATTTAATGAAACAGTGTTCTTTCCAAAGTGGCAGAATCATTTGCTTAAAATATTCAGCTGCATAATAATTTTGCTGTCAAACATCAATTGAGGGATCAGAACTGGAAGAAATGTAATTTGGTTTGCTAAAGTTTGATAAAACATTTTTCTATCCTACTCTTGAAGTTGAATCTGATTCAGTTTGGAACGAAAATATTATAAATAACACAAGAATGCCAAATTGTGAGAAGTCATATCAGAAAGAATTGCCGATTTAAGAATTTTTAAATTTCATAGATATTTTCGGACCACTGATAATAATTTATTTCAAATTATTTTATGTTAAATGGATTACGACTAAATAACAGATAAATTGGTATCAAAATTGATTTTAGAGAGCAATTTCACGCTCAATGAACAACTGAGTGTTAGACAAATAGTGCTAAATAGTTTTCAATTTCCTTAGATATTCTGTTAACATACAGTGCATTACATTTTGAAAGACTGTAAATAATTCGCCGTTAAAAAATCATTTGTCGTCTTTATGTGTGTCAAATATTATTTAAAATATATTTGATTTCATCAAGTACTCTATTGCATGATTTCATCGAAAAATGCTCTTTCAAATGGCAAGAAGAAACTGAAATTAAATGATTCTGACAGCTGGAATCATTTAATATGATCAGATTTTTTTTATGATGGTTACTCCAAAAAATCGAGAAATAACATTTTCTGTAAATGAATATTTTTAGAGTAATTTAAAATACAAAGCTGTGAACCTTTTTTTAATTAAATGCATATGGTGACGTACAGTGAATATTATACTACAAATAATTAATTTTTTGTCACACCTCGCTTTTATGGCATGGTATATTTACGTAATTCATCTTCAAAATTTAATATACCTTTCGGCCGTCTGGAAAAGTGCTTACTTCGCTGTAACTAAGAGACTACATTACCAGCTGACTTATCATCTTGACTTCTTGGCCTTCTTAAAAGAAAATCATGAATTATAACTGGGAATCGGGGTTCCACCTCCAGTCCAAATCCAAGTCAAGAAAGTACAGAGGAATCATGACAAAATATGTTGTGATTAGCTAATAGTATCTTATTCACCCTCGACGTATCTTCAGGAGATCCACTAATCTCTACCCATGGACAAGCAGTCTAAATACATTTTGAGAAATGATGGTGGCCTATTGGATAATGAACCGTTGTCAGAGGTTCCAGCCTGTAATTTGATGCCGTAACCTTAAGGTAGCTTGTTCTAAATTCACTCACATATAAAGAGAAAGAACCAGTTAGGAAATTAAGATTGATTGATGGGCTGTGTCTGAAAAGTTTATCCGAATGGGTTGTAATCGAATGGACGCTTTGGTGGTGTCTAGTAAGTGAAAGGCCATTTTTCAAAAGTTTATAATAACGGCTCGATCAAGGTTATGGAGTCTGTTTGCGTTGTCTATTTGCCTCTTTATAAACCTCAAATTGCAAAAGCACTTATATTTAGGCCTTCTTTTCACTGAAGATCATTATATGAGATGTTAGGAATTAAATACGTTTCAGGCATGATAGATAAAAGCTTTGATATTAATAGAAAAACTGATTCGGTAGTAAACAGATTTGATATTAATGAAATAGTTGCGATTTTCATTTTGTATTCAGAAGGCACATTAAGCCATTTTGCTTTAAGAACACTGGGGATTCCAAGGCATTCTTTCTTTAAAACTAAGCCCAAGATTCTCTAAAAAATTCAATAAGCAAAATATAAAAACTCGGTAACGTATTATTTGCATGGGAAAGAAAATAGCAAAATTAAAAATTAATGGATAAATTCAAATTTAACCATTTTCATATTATCCAAGAGGCTGATGTTACTGGTAATCCTGAAAATAATAATTAAAATAACAATAAATAATAACTAAAGTAAACAATAAATAGGCAGCTTATACTTTAAAGCTCATCTCATAATATTTTCAATTTAATATTAAAACTGTTCGCAAAAGGCATATAAAAATTAGATCATAATAATAAGGTTTATAACATCCTATTGACTATAATACTAGAAGTTTAAAATTCCTAATTTGAAATTTAAATTTTTAAAATTAAAATTTAACAAAAACATGTAAGTTGTTATTTTTATATATTTAAAATTCACAGTTTTAAATATATAAAAGCAGCATCTTATTTCTTTTTCCAAAAGGAAAGTGCCTTAAAGGTTAAGATTCCATTTTAAATTGCTTTTCAAATCCTTGCCATCCTCAGCCTCAAAACAAAGAATAATCAAACTAAACATTTTGATATTTTTCAACATTTTCAAATGCTGAATTAATATTTTTGTATGTTAAGAGTTCGTATAGAATTTGTGAATAAACAGAAAAGAGGGGAATTAAAAAAATGAGACAATTTTAGAATTCCAAGCAATAACAATTTTTACAGGTGAAGATGTCCGGAGCAAATCCTGATGTCTTGATGAATTTACATCCCAAAGATAAATGATGCAGCAACTATAAAAATTATAGGCAACACTTGAACACTGAACATGTTGTTGTTGTGACTAATCTCGATTAGTCTGATATCAGAACAAGCCCACAAATTCATTGTAGCAAGGAACCAAGATTGTGCCAGTCGTTGGGCACCATAGAGGTGACAGTACGACTTTGCTCAGCAACGCCTCCAATTTTGAAGTCTCCGACCCCTTTCCCCTACCATCAGCCTCTTGAGAGGACTTTCGGTTCACCACATACTTAGCGCACAGACACTTATACATTTACGAACATCCATGTCTTTTCCGGGATTCGAACCAGGGTCCTTCCGTGAGGCATTAGCGTCGCTAACCACTATTCCAGTTGGGCGGCAAACGGGAACATTCATTAGCTAAATGTTTCCCTCACACACAGTTTTATTTAGAGGGGGTGTTTGTGTGTCTTCTCCTTTTGTAATATAAGACGCTGACTGCAACATGAACAGTTTACCAAGTTTCTGCAGTAAGAGTTTTTGGATCCACCAGCGGCAGAGCGGTAAAGTCGCTGAACACTGGTAGTTCGGTCTGAGGTTCCAATCCCGCGAACGGGCTGACTGCATGGGCGTTATCGTGGTTTTCCCCAATGTGTAACATGTATACGAGACAAATTCCTCGGGGTTCATTCCTCGTGGAGGACTTCCTTAGAAAGTCCTCCACGAGGGCATCCCTACTCTTAGGCAAATGGTCCTAGTGTGCTTTTCCATGATTAAATAAACCAAACCAAACCAAACCTACAGTAAGAGTTTCGAAAGAACTGACTTTTATTAGTTAAAAAAATAGTAAATGTCTACAGATACGGAAAATAAAATGTTTCATACTCCGAAACATAATTTTAATGTCTTAAACAAACATTTATAGTATTATTCGTTCAGTTTAAGAAGGGAGGGAAGACCATTAGACCTGTGTTCCCGGGGTGCTGTATTTCAAATCTGGGACTGGAACTGAGCAAACTAGTACTATCACCTATATGGTGCCCATGGCTCGTTGCCAACGACAGGCGCAATCTTGACTCCTTGCCTGAATTTTCTAAGCTTGCTCTGATTTCAGATAAGCGAGAGTAGTAGCAATAACAGCAACAACAAATGAAAAAGACAGAAATTCCTAATAGGTAAATGTAACGTACCGTACCTCCTCTCGTATAGTCCGGAACCTTAATTTTACACTGCATTTTGGGGGAGGACATACCTAGCAAAAGCGACTACTTTCATGTTTAAGAACGCAAATTGTTCTGATTATGAACGTAATTTTAAAATACTAAATCTGACTATCATAACATCATAATATATTGTGTAAATAAAAGTATCCTGTAAGGATTAATAGTCTCATAGCCCTACCTAAATAAATTCACCGATTTTTCATATCTCAGTATATATTACTCAACCTAAAATTGGAACGTGAGAAAAATACAAGCAGAAATATCATACATTTCTTGTATAAAATATATAAAAATAGCATTATCATCAAAAATACCAAGCGTGAAAGGTGCGATTTCAGATAGTTTTATAAAAACGAACTGGCCAAACTAAATTTTTCGAAAGGTATGCTTTATCCGAAATATTTCCGCCTCCGTTATTTTGGCTAACTGGCGTTTTACTCTGCTTATTTGTGACGTCCGAGACCAAAATCTGTCTGGAAATTTGTAAACTTGGGTGGTAGGCATCGGCCTCCTATCCTACAAACGTCTTTGTCCGACGTGTGGGAGAAAGCGTGACAAGTGTTTAGTAAAGATCCGTTTGAAAGGTCTGGCAAATTATTAACCTCGCTTTTCCATTTAATGGTCAATTACATGTAATTGAAACATCAAGGCGAGGCATGGAGGCACGCAATTACCCACAATGCACCGCAGTTTAATTGCGAAAGGAATGCATCTTTCGTCGACCTCAAGTTTGGAATATTCTGTGTGGGGAGGCCATTTTTTAGTTACTTAGGTACACGACATAGTTTCGGAAGCAACGGTTTATCTTAAGAATTTTCTTAATTAAAAATATTTGTGAAAAAAAGTTCAAGATCAGAATTAAAAAGCTAAAAAAATATGAAAAGAATCAGATTTTAACATCGCGTCAGAGGGTTTTTTCTAAGATCTTTTACGCTCTCGCTGAGTTCGCAATTTACCAGTCCGCTCTTGGACTCACTCTTGCTAACACTAACACAATCGTTTTCATTTTTTAGCTTTATTTTTAAACACTGCTTTCGTTGCATTAATGTCGGATAAAATTCAACAATAAAATTTCAAAAATTTAAAAGCCGCGCGTTTTTAGAATTCCCGATACAATGTTATATTTCGGATTTAATTTGTTTCAGTCTTTTCTCAGTTTATCATATCAACTTCAGATTTCTTAGTAAGATGGACTTGCACAACTTTTTTTATATTTTTATTATTAACATTTTGTCTTTTTAATTTTATTTAATAAACATCACTTTCTTCAATTTTACGCCACATTAAATGCAAAAACAAAATTATAAAATTTTTAAAAGCAGCAGATTTTTAAAATTTACGATAGATTATTAAATACTGCCATACATTTTTTTATATTCGCTATAATATTTCTTTAAAAACAGTAAATAGTGACAGCATTTCGTGGCAACATCCATTTACAGTGCACTTTCAATCATCAAGGCTAATGCCGGAAAACAGTTCACGGATAATTAAAAAACTCGGATAATCCAAACTATCAATTTTCATCTGAAAAAAGGAGTAATTTTTCTGCGCTTTTGAGAAGGTTTAAATATTTGTCGAATTACATAGCATATTTTTTGAAGTGCTATTTTATCACTGTATTCGAATCTTTTTGGGTCAACTCATTCTAACAGAGTTTCATCGGAAGTTCTTGCTATCAGTAAAATGTTTCAATTAATCTAAGGTTTTGTTTTAATACTAAAACAAGTTACTTGGGATCAGTACTTAGAATGTGTCCTTTAATCATTTTTTAGTTCTAAAATTTTAAATCAGTTTTAAAAGAATCAGAAGAAAATATGGGCAAAAATTCATACGAAAACATTTTTAAACACGCATGGGGCGGGGGGGGGTTAGAAAGACAAAATTTAAAAAAAAATGAGCTAAAAATGAAAGAATTTTTACTACAGTTCTCTATTCTTCAGTCAATGATTTATTATTCCTATATAAAAGTTTTAAGAGAGTTGAGAGATAATAATTCACTAATAAAACTATATTACAGGTATATTTGCTTAATTTGCATACTAATAAACATTAACTATACTAAAAAAAAACATGATTTCTAGCCCAAATGGGATATTAATCTCCAAACAGCATTTTACATTGAATCATTATAAACGGCGTATCACTTTTCAAATTGTTGCCACCATTTTAAAAAAATTAAATAATGAAGAATCTGGATGAATCATATTTCTCGCACTGTGGAAAAAATAAGGGTACATAGAGCCATCAAATTTTCTATAACGTAGTCTTTCACCTGAAGCTGAAGGATATAAAATGGGCACCTGGAAGAACAAATCTTGAATTTCGAATTGTTTCCGTTAATTATTTCATATTTTGTAAAACTTTAACAAATTTTTGATTAGCAAACTGAACGATATCAAAGCAAGCAGTGCAATACTGTACAAGAAAAAGGGAAAAAAGCATTTTCATCTCCAGCTCGCGAGACTGTCTATCAGAAATGCTGTTTTTAAATATTTTATAATTTTGCTGTTGAATCGAATTTTAAGTGGCGTAAGTGTCAAGAACATGATATTTGATAAATAATGTAAACACACAAAACGTTAATAATAAAAAGACAAAAAAAGTTTCTTAAAGCCATTTTAGGAAGAAAACTGAACATTGAAACGACGAACTAAGAAAAGATTGGAAAAAAAGAGAAAAACACATGCCAACAATTAGCACTGCACCGGAAATTTTAAATCTACAGTGCATGGACAAAAATATGGAAACACCTTGTGAAATGCATGTTTGAAAAGAAAGATTGATTTTAATGAAATATGTAGGTGGCGCTGGCGTTTTTGACTACTGACGCCACCTATACAACTTCGTAAATGTGCTAAACAGTTCAGTTGTTGTCGGAGTACTGTTATGTGAGGTTGTCATTGCATTATGTCAGAGTTAACAGACTTCGAACGTGGGCAAATTGTTGGAGCACGTATGGTAGGTGCTTCCGTAAGCAAGGTAGCCGAGGTGTTTAGTGTTTCAAGAGGTACTGTATCGAAGATTTATTCCGCATATTTGAAAAGCGGAAAAACATCATCTGCTAAATCACAGCGCGGACGAAAGTGTGTCCTGAGTGATCGTGACAGACGATCATTAAGGGAAATTGTGACGAAAAATAAGACCACCGCTGCAAAAGTTACTGCTGAAATGAATGTTGCGTTACCGAACCCTGTGAGTACCAAAACAATTAGAAGGGAGCTTCATAAACAGGGAATTGCTGGCCGTGCTGCAATTGAGAAGCCACTCATCAGTGATGCTAATGCCCGTAACAGGAAAAGGTGGTGTTTAAGTCATAAAGCCTGGACTATAGAGCAGTGGAAGAGAGTAATATGGTCTGACGAGTCTTCTTTCACATTGTTTCCCACTTCTGGCCGAGTTTACGTCTGGAGAACGCCATCTCAAGCCTATAATACAGACTGTTTGTTGCCAAGAGTGAAACATGGCGGGGGTTCTGTTATGGTTTGGACAGCCATATCGTGGTTCTCTGCTAGCCCCATGATAACTGTGTCAGGGCACATGACTGCCAAGACTTATGTGAACATTTTGGCCGATCAAGTTCATCCCATGGTACAAACTTTGTTCCCCGATGGTGATGGTGTCTTCCAAGACGACAAAGCCCCTGTTCACACAGCTCACATTGTCCAGGACTGGTTTTCTGAGCACGAGGACGAGTTGTCCCATTTCCCCTGGCCACCACAGTCACCAGACCTGAATATTATCGAACCTTTGTGGTCTACATTGGAACGGAAAGTGCGTTCTCGTTATCCACCGCCAACATCGTTATCTGAACTTGCCACCGTTTTGCAGGAAGAATGGTATAATATTCCCTTGGCAAACATACAGGAACTCTATTTATCCATTCCGAGAAGACTGCAAGCTGTTTTAGATGCCAACGGGTTTCCTACACCATATTAAGCAAAGAAACATGTTTTTTTAAAGGTGTTTCCATATTTTTGTCCAACCCCTGTATACTGCAATGCTGCTTTTAATATTTTTTCATCTTTACTGTTCAATTGAATATGGCGTAAGTATGAAGAAAATAATGCTTAATAATAAAATTAAAAGACAAAAAGAAAGAAAAAGGATTAGTAGGAGTGAGTTTAACAGCAGATTGGTAGACTGCAAGCTCAGCGAGAACTTAAAAAAACCTTAAAAACCCTTTTAGGTGAACATTTAAATCTGAAACCTTTCAGAATTTGCTTTTCTTTTAATTTTCAGTCCCTTTCCCTTTGAATTATCGAATTAATAATTCTACAATTTCAGATTTTATATCAAACTAAATTGCAGGAATTTCTCTTTCGATTGTCTTTCAATTTTAATTTTCTCTTTCGAAAGCAGTGTATATGTTCCACAAATGTATTTCGAAAACTGGATTTTTTATGATTTCTGGAAAAACGAATCACAAAAGTTGAAAAAAAGGCGAAACTTATTTTTAAATTATTGATTATTTTTTAATGACCTTATAATATATGCCAAAGCTAAGCCATTTCTAACCTTAATAAACTTTTTTCCATTCTGTATTTTAAAACTGTAAATTTTATAAATAAAATCACTTCAAATGTCTTTCATTAATTCTTCGCTTTGTAGAAGTATGCTATTAATGTTCTCATGAAGTTTTACGTTATACTGTTAGTCTCTTAATCATATAAAAATTCATTAAACTTAAAGTATTTTTAATTTATGAAAATGGTGTGAAGAGTTGGGTAGTGCCGATCTGAAGCCTGCAAGCGTTCCTTAGAAGAGTGATCTCTGAAATGAGGTACGCGAATCCCAGGTAGCATGGAGGTAAGCAAAAGAAGTAGGCTCACAATCACTTAATTAATCTATTTAATTAATTTATGGGAAAATCTAATTAAATTACTCTATTTAGGGGACCTGATATATAAGCATATAGTGACAAAGTCTTAACTTATATGGTATTTCTCCCACCTTCTTAGCGTGCCTTCGTGGTGTAGTGGTTCTGCACGCTGGGTCGGTATTCCAGAGGTCCGTGGTTCGATTCTCGGCGAAGGCGGTTGCTAATTTTTCATCTCTCTCTTCCTCCAATTAAACTAATGTCTCTACAAACTTATTCGTTCTTTCTTTTTTTCTTTAATAGCAGTTGCGCTCGTAAGCTCAGTCGATATCTTTGTGTCTCTAAAAACTATAAGCATCGCTTTTACAACTAATGCATAATTAAAATACATTCGCGGCCCGCGAATTTGAGACCACTGTTCTAGAATACTATAGAATTAGTATTCTAAGATTTTATGAATGCTACTTCCTTTTTAGAAAATTATATTTATCAAAACGTTTGATGGCAATTTGATTAGGTTCGTCACTTACTAGTAACATCAGAAATCTTTTTATAAACTGACTTTTTATTTTTAGCTTCATACAAATGGAAACATTCGCTCACCAAATTGTGTACGATTCTTTCTTTGATCTCGAGCTTTAAAATGATGTATCTCGGTCAGTTGTTATCGTATGGACGTCAAACGTTTCGCATTATATTTTTTTATAAATTCAGTCTACCGGAAAGTTCTGTCCGTTTCTTTGAGAACAATTTTCGACACTTAAGCACATGTTTATTTGGCGCATGTTCGACTCTCTACTTTTATCGCTTAATGTATACATACTGACGTAGCAAATTAAGTAAAACAAAGTTCATTCACATTAGTTTTAAGTGTGAAGCGATAATGTGCCCATGTATTCTGTATTTTAATCTAATTTCAACAAGAAAGAAATTTATTGTAGCAGAAGAAAGTCGAAAGAAGAAGCATGTAGAAATTTATTGAAAGTGTTTGGTGAAGATACAATTTCTGATCGGACATCCAAAAAGATGGTTCGAAAACTTTTAAACGGGTGATTTCGACCTTTCTGATAAGCCATGTTCTGGGTGACCATCTTTGATCGACGACGATGCTGTTAACACCATATTGGAGCAAGATCCTTTTCTGAAAACATCGGAGATCCCAGAAAGGCTAATTCAGCTCAGTAAACCATTTCGGACCATATTCGGAAGATAGGAAATATTGAAGATGGGTGCCACTTGAATTAAGTCAGAATAATTTGGATAATCGAGTCGTCGTATGCATATCTCTGCTTGCTCGGAACAAAATGGAGCCCTTCTTGAACCGGATGATAATTGGAGATGAAACGTGGATTACCTACGAAAACATCGTAAGGAAAAGGGCATATTGTGAATCCGGAAAAGCTCTAAACCTAAATTTAACGCTGAATAATAGAATGTTGTGTATATGGTGGGGCATTTGAGGACCAATACATTATGAGCGTTTAAAACTGAACAAAAAACTGAATTCGTAGAAGTATTGTCAGCAACTGGATAATTTAAAGACAGCAGTCCGAGAAAAGAGGCGGCTGATGTTCAATATGAAGGACATCATACTGCATCATGATAATGCCAGGCCACATGCTGCTTTGGCGATTTGTCAACAAATTGCAGAACTTGGCTGGGAAATTCTGTCACATCCACCGTATTCCCCGGTCTTAGCACCCTCTGAGTAAATTTTTTGAAGGGCAAAAACCTCAAAAATGAAAAAGAAACCAAACAAGCAGTAGTTCAATTTTTCGCATCAAAAGGTACAACATTTTTCAAAAATGGGATATAGAAATCGCCCTCTTGCTGGCAAGAAGTCATTAATAATAACGGAAATTACACTATTTAATAAAGTTTACTGAAGGTAAGAAAAATTTGTATTTTGTTTTAGTCCAAAAACGGACAGAACTTTCCGGTAGACCGAATATGTAGTGAATTTTAAAAAATACAAATATAGGCATCGGGGAAAGGTATAAAAAATTAAATTTCAAAATTTTGACAATTTGTTACATTTAATAGTGCAAAAACCTGGACATTCGCGGCATTTAAAACATTGGAAGTTTTTGTCTACAACGAACGGTTACAAAAGCAAGGAATCTTGCATATAGAATCGTTGATTATTTCCTTAAATATACGTATATAAACAAATTTCCGAGAAAAATATATGCTCAGAAAACCTGTTAGGACTTTATTATATATTCTAACCAATTATTTTTAGTTTTTATTTCCTTTTCCTCCTGATTTCAGTTTGCTGGAAAGTAAATTTGTAATGACGTAGATGCTAATCTTAAACTTGTTTCAGAAGCAGTATTTAAGCTGCGTTTCAAGACTTCGTAAAGCGTAGTAGCGGACTTAGTTCCGAGTTTATACTGGGTGTTTGAATTTAGCTCTTTAGTTGGTGTTAGGCACTTTTCAGTTTATTCTGCTATTTCTAGGCTCGGCTTTGCTGTGTGCAGCCGATTTAGCGTTTAGTTACTAAGAAACCCATCGTTAGCCCCCTAAATTTATTAGCGATTTGTTACATTCTCATTTTCTGTTACAATTAAGTTAGCCACAAGTGGTGGCGACAAGTGCGGCGCATCTGTTAATTTTAGTTAAAATGAAAGGTTATTTAAAACCTTCTTCTTCAGTATCTATTCTTCAAGACATAGCGAGAATTCGTTACTTCGTCTTCTACATAGAGTCTACACTATGCGCAACCTAAAAGAACACGAAGACTCTATAAACCCTGATACTTAGAACTAAAAGACATATCAAAGAAAATTTGAATTTTTTTTTCCATTTCAGTAATTATATTCTAAATATTTTTAGCGAATACAAGCAGCATGCCATGCTCTCCATATTTTATTGTAGAGCATTCATTTGTTTTGATGTAAACGATCATAAATAAAATTCTTAAAAATGATACGTAGGAACGCAATTTTGAAATATAAAATCCGTAGTTTGCTGAAATGAAAAAATTATGAGTTGCTTTAAAGTTTCGTCTAAAATTCAAAAATTTAGGAACTGCTTAAAATTTAATTTATTCAAGACTATTTCAAGATAATGTGTAAGCAAATATTAATTCATTTTGCTGCTAAATCTTATAATTCCTTTATTGTGAAACTCTTTGAACTATCGTTGTTCGATTTCAGTTGAGTGTTTTGTTTAATTTAGGTTTTCTTTTGCATAATAATTGGTTTTTACCGTTTCACTTGATATTTTCAACTACTTTTGTATTTTTCCTAAATCCTTCATCACATTTTTAGTGAAAAGAAATCTAAGAAAATCAATTCTTATATTTTATTAATTATTTACTATGTACATAATACAATGGATGTTACTTGTCAAAAAATATTCTAATATACCATATTTATGAGAGTTAAATGCATTTTGTGCTTAGTGTTGTTCATCACCCGTATCCGCTTTGTCCTTTGATGAAAGCTGTGAATTCATATTTTTAATACCTTCTTGACCATTTTTCGACTCACTCATTTCAATAGTTATTGAAGCGTTAGCTTGCTCATTTTCTGTAAAAGTACTGCTTGTATCATCACTACTTTCCTCAGCGGAACTGATACTAGAGTTTGCAGAACAGCAAGATTCGTAACCTTTCGAATGGCATTCATGTTGTTGAGAAGATACCGTCCTACTGAGCTCTTTCAAAACTTTACTTGCTTCTCTCACGAAATCTTGTACTCCATTATCTTTCTTGAGCTGTTTTTCGCCAAGCCCAATAATCCTAGTTTCGATACTGCCTATAGAAGGAGCTCTGGAGTTTTCTTCCGGTATGGAAGGCATTGCAATGTCCAGTTTTTGTAATCCTGTATCTGAAACCAAACTGCTTTCTTTATCTTCTTTAACATCGTATGAACTGTATCCCTCCTGGGTGATGGACACAGCAGGAGCGCTTACTGTTCTTGTGGCAGGCAGATTAGTGTAAGCGGCCGGCTTTACATTTTCTGTAACTCCGCCGTTCGGAAGGTTCCTTTTTTCTGCTTCTTGAAGTTCATACGTTTTGTGCCTATGTAAGTTTAAACTGTTAGGTCGAAAGGATGTACTAGATGAGCGACTATGGGATGGGCTGATTTTTCTCACCAGATTTTTCAAACTAGATTTTCGACTCATGCTCGGAGAGTTACGAGCTGAAGGTCCAGTTCTTTCAAGAGTAGCGGAAAACGCGGGATTGTCCAAACCATGTGGCTGCTGCGATGTACTTCTGACGATGCCTTTGCGAGTTGATGACTTGCGAAGACTCTGGCCGAATCTTGAATTCATAACCCTTGAAATGAAAGAAGATCTGAATCCGTCTGCGCCAGAGTGCTTCATAGAACCACTTTTATAAATGTTTCCTTCATCATCTTCTTCTAACAAAATATCCATTGGAAGATACTCAGCTTCGTCAACACTGAAAGATAAAGTTCCGTTTATAAAAAGATTACCCAGAAAGAAAAGCCTACTTTGTTTTTAAAAAGTAATAAAGAGTTTGTATGATTAAAACACCTTACTTTAAACTGAAGGCTGATCCAAGCTGAGGGTTAAGTATGTATTTCATTGAGTGCTTAGTCTGTGGAAGGCGTGGCTCCGGTTCATCCCAGAAGAAGTCCTTTTTCACTTTTGGATGCTTCATTTGCATATTGTCCACGATCAAGTACGCAATCTGGAAAGATATAAATTACGTAATCACTTTTGATATTTTTTTTTAAATAAGTCCTTGTAATAAACTGTATACGAAATTTCAGATAAATTAAAATGTTGTTGTCCACAAATTGCAATAAACATACTATAAAAAATTAAATAGAATAGTTTTCGGAAATCCAAATAACAGCTAATAAAGTTAATAAAACAATGCCAATTTTGGCTGTTGTAAGAAAACTTTTCTGGATTGTGTCACCTAGACTTGCAAGTACTGCACAAGCCAAGCTTTCAGATGCTAAAACAGAATGATATAGAAATGTGACATAAAGGAACAGAACATTTTCATGGGGTCCCACAAAGTTTTTTGTAAATATTATGGAGGCCTGGGGGTCGCGAAAAAATCTCAGTGATAAAAGGGGGTCGCGACTGAAAAAAATTTAAGAAACCTTGCTCTATACCAAGAATGCTTCAGGAATGAATTTCTACGTTAGCTTCTTAGCACTTGGTCCATGCCACTACATCTGTTATGAATTGATAGCACCATTAAGTAACGTCGTTAATGTTATAAATAATTTACGACCACATTTAGTACCGAAATACAACCCTTAGCCTTGGCATTGAGCCAAATATCCCCCCCCATATGGTGCGCTTCTTTTCACTATTACAATTAAAACATTACCAGTTATTATAGCTTTAGAATTTAACCAATTGCATAACCCCGAATAAAACAAAATTACGGAGTTATTAAACTTTTTAAAGAAAGAAATTGAATCTACAGAACGTGCATTTCTTTTAACCCTTTGCGGCACAGTGTGTCCGTTCTGGACACACCTAAACTTTCCTTCTGTGCGCACAGAAAAATTGAATGAAAATGGATTTATAGGTTACTATAGGTTACTTTGAACCTTCTTTATTTATAGTGGATGGTAGCTCAACACAAACCGTTTAATTTAGCCATATACTTTAGCCATGTTTAGTTTTTTAAGACCCTCATTTTCCGAAGAAATCTTCCAGATTTTGTTTAGGGTATAAAAGAAATTGTTTGAAGAAAATTTCTATGTTATTCTTCTTCCTGTATGCTAATCTCCTCATTCTATAATAGTTTTAAATTTTTACCTTGAAATCTTGCCTGAAATCAAAAGGCGAACCCTAGGTGTGCCCAGACCGAGCTTACCGATAATCTAGGACAACTGAGAGTCTGTATTCTTTGTTTCACCTTATCTCATCGGTCAGTTCATTGACAACAAAGCTCGTTTCAGCACTGTTCTCAATCAGTGCTGAAACGAGCAGCTCTACTCAATCAGAAGCTCTACTCAATCAGTGTGCCACTTTGGGCACACCCTCAGAATTAAAACGATAAGTGCTATCTTCACAAAATTTTACTTGTGTGCTCCTCTAGGCCTAATTAGACTACCTATTTTTTTTAAATCAAAACTCCAACTTTAAAATGTACCGTGCCGGAAAGGGATTGCGACGATATTTATGAAAAAATACATATAAATATATTCGCGCTATAAAGAAAAGTTCGAACCACATTAAAAAAATAATAAAATCTGAAGAAACAGTCAACAACTGCAGCCTTGTTGAAAAAACACGGGCTTTTTGTGATGAAATAACAGGTCATTTATCAGATGATTGTAATAAATTTAGCGCAAAAGAAGGGTATTCTTAAAAGAAATGGTAGATGTTTTTTGTATTATAAAATATTCCAGACTAAAAAACATTACGCAGAGTTAAGGTTGAATATAACGTATGCCATGAAAGGTAACAATGTTGAAAATGGTTGTGTGAAAATACTTATCCATTTGTAAATGATTCTTTATGTGAACAGGTTAATCCTATTAAAAACTCTGAAACAGTGTTGAAATTAGTAATACCGCAAAGGAAATGAATTACATATAGTAAACAAGTTGTTTTCCTATAGACGTTTCGGACCATTGCTCTTGACACAGGAATAAACATGAAAGTTCGTTTTTACTTGATTCAGGAAGTCAACGCAAATTTATTCATGATTTATCAAAAGAATTAAATTTACCTATCGTAAATAAAGAAAAAATAAATTTGTACAATTTTTGGAAAGAATACTGCAAGATGTAGTGTTAAATTCCAGCTACATAACATCGAAAACCAAAGTAAATGTTTGATCATTGAAGAATTAGAATTACCTGAAATTTGAGATGCTTTAAACAGAAGTTCCTAGCCAAAAACTGAATAAACAGATCCAATTTTGAAATATTTAAATTAGCTGATTATGAAGACGGTGAATGTAAGAATAATTTTTTGTTCCATGGCGAGCACTAGCCATTTTAGGTTTTGGCCACTACTAAGGCCAGAAGCGGTGGACATTTTATTATGGAGGCACCTAATAGAAGTCCATTTTTACTTCCTTTTTCAAATAGTTTTTGTTGATAGGGTCAGACAATTTACGTCCATGCCGTCTCCGAGATTCGAACCCAGACCCTTCGGTACGGCAGTCAAAGTCACAAACCACTTTCCCATTTGTGTGACATGTAATAATCATAAAATTGATATTCTAATCGGAAGACGCTTTTGGAAATTTCGGATTAAATTTAACTTTTAAAGAAGACGGTTGTGGAATACAACTTCTTTGAATATATAATTGTGATAATTTAGAAAATAATTGATTATGCTAAACATACTTGTTTTTTAAGTTCGAAGGTTTTATAAGGATCCATTCTTGCACGTGGACTGTTATAGATGAATACAGTAAACTGGGAGTCGTAACATCAGTAACTGAACTAAATGATACAGTTCAGGATCGGTATGCTAATTAATCGCATCTCCCTGTAATTCTTTAGGATAAGTATACAACGAAATTAAGGATTGTTTCCGATTCATCTTCACATACTTCTCATGCTTCTTCGCTAAACGAATTGTTGCATCCTGGACCAAACTTAAACCCAGATCTCTTAAAACTTAAATTTTGCAATAACCAAATCGCGTTTGTTGCTGATACCGAGATGGCGCTTATTTAAATTAGACTAGAAGAAATTGATCATGTTACTGTATGCGGATAGATAATTTATCTGATATTCAACTAAGAATTTAATGAATGACTAGAATCCTGTTTGGTGTTATCTCCAGTCCATTTCTAATTCACTTGAACAGTTTCTAATTCTGCTATGTATCCTGATATGTGTTTGATGTTAAACGAATTGATGTACGCCGAAGAATTGTTGTTAAGAGGTCTGTATGGAAAAGCTTTCAGAAGATCTAAAGACAGCAGGCTACGTAATCAAAGAACAGAAATGAAACATCGAAAATGGAAGTAATTCTGTAGAACTTAAAAGCCTGTTGGCTGATTCTGTTAAAAAAACTTATTAAACATTTTTTTAAAATTCTGATGTTATTATACGCACACCGATAAGAATCTTTGGCCCAGTAGGGTTTCTTTTTCCCTTTATTATCAGGTTTAAACTTTTCAAGAACTGTGGGAACGAAGATTTCATTAGGATGAAGAGTTGTCTGAAGAACTAAAGGAAAGCTGGAAGAGCTGGTGATCCGAAATGGAAATCCTGAAGAAATTTTTAAGGCCTCTGAAAAACTGACACTGCAGAAATTAAAATTAATGAGTGCAGTTATTACAGCCAGAATTGTTGATTACCTGAAAGATGTATTCAAAGTGAGCAATATTTTCATTTGATCAGACTTTTTCATCCCATTGCAATGGATAAAAGGATGACGAGGTCGGGAACCATTTGTGTCTAATAGGGTAGCTGAATAAAGGAACTATATCGATGCTCAAAATTGGAATCATTGTATGGAAACAATAGATAGACTCTCAGCAGATATACTCACGAAAGGAAAACCTGTTGAATGAATGACGTTAAGTAGTGGCAAGGTCCTCCATGACTAATGCTACCAGATTGCTTATGGCCTTAAAACAGTTTGAACGTAGTTAATTCAGAAGACTTGAAAATTAAGAAGAAAACTACAGAAAAAACTGCATGTAATGCCACGCCAACACCATAACCATTTCTCGATATAGAAAAATATAATAAATTATCAAGATTGTATCGAATTACAGCCTGACTAAAATGCTTTATACAAAATACGAGGAAAATATGTGAGAAGATAGAAGGTCCTCTGATAGCTTTAGAACTGTCAGAAACAAACATTTATTGGGTGAAAACTATCCAGTCAAAGCATTTTTAAAAAGAAAGAACCAATTACTTAATGATCAGCCAATAAGCAAAGGCATCAAAACTTTTTGAGTTTAATCCAGAATTAGATGAAAATAAACTGATATGCAGTAAGGGATATTGTGCTACAATTGCAAGCAGTTATGCATTAAGCATAACTGCTTGCAATTGCAGTTAAGGATTGGATATTGCTTCCAATTGCAGTTAAGGATATTGTGCTACAATTTTCACACTTTGAAATGAAAGAAAAACATCCATGGTTAATTCCTGGAGGAATGAAGCATGCAGAACTCTTAATTACAGACGCGTACAATAAAGTTCTACATTCAGGAACAGTTGACCTACTGGCTGAAATACGAAGCAAATTTTTGATTCTCAGAGGAAGGTAGAAAGTGAAATCTGCGTTGAACAAATGTTTAATACGCAGAAGATATAAGGTTCGTCCAACTATAGTAGAAACAGTCCTATGAATTTACATATGAATTATACTTATATCTATACTTCGGGGCTTACAGAATATATCAAACAAATGTTTACAATGAAATTTTACGTTGTAAGAAATAACACTGAAATATATATATATTTTTTTGCATATGAAATATATAACCGCAGTCACAACCCGAAATATATATATATATATATATGTAAGATAAAAAATATGAAAGCAAACTTCTAATTTTAATTAACTATAACCTCTTTTATTTTTATTTCATTTGAAAACCTCATCTCTCTGTCTTGTAAATAGCACCGTAAGTCTAAACTGGGTCATTCAAATAAATCATGCGATGTTACGTAACGCTTAATGCAGATACCTCTTCCCCAATCAAAATAATTGTAACAAAACTGAAACTTGACTTCCTCCCTTCTTCCTCTGCACTACTGCGATACTGTCTCTCTTTTTGCTTAAGCTTTCATTCTGTAAAGACTCTTTGCTGCAATCATCTATATGCTGCTATGATAACTTCTACCGCTAAAGGATCAAAACTGTAAATGTTCTGGAAGTGGGCACGAATGGAGGGCCAAGTGAATTGTGGCCATAAAATGGGAATTTAATCCGGCTCGACTGTTTATTCTTCTTCAAAATGAATGGACGGTCTAAGCTTCAAGTATCTACGCAATCAGCATTCCTACGCATCTACGTCGTAATGTTTCCTCCATCAGTACTTCCAAAATTGTGCTAATATTACATTTATTAGTAGCCGTGGATTACGCGCTAATAACCTCAATGGAACATTTATTCCTCAGCTGGGTTTCTGCAAATTCATCATTAAATGTTAGATATCATCGAGTGAATATGGTGTGCTTAAAATGTGTGCTTTCATTGCATATATATATATAACTGAAAATGAAAGGAAATGACTGTTATCGAAAACCTACATGAACTGCTCTGTCCAGGCACCAGTTGAGTTCAAAGTCGTCGTCGTCTTCTCCATATGGATTTACGATCTGCTCCGCAACCTATAGGAATGAATATATTCTTGAATTATTCTGCTTTTATCACATCGCTTAAAATTCTAGGGAAGCTTATGTTAAATAATTGAGAACTCTCTTCTTACTTTGAGCCATCCTACGTAGAAAAAGAACTGCAGCAAAGTGAAAAGAGGTATATAGAGATCCACTTGATTTTTAGGATAGCCCTTAGTAGGATCCAGGTATTGCCTGCCTACCATAAGAGCAACCGAGTACATGTAAGTGGCTAAAGTTACTACCTACAAAACATATGAGAAAAGTTCACTTAAAATATTTATCTTTATAACAGAATCAGTAACTATATAAAGCAGTGGTTTCAAAATCAAATTGCCAGCGAGTCGAAAGCATGATCTGAAAACAAATGGCGGGCCAGATTTTTTTTTAACAAAAGAAAAATTTTATTAGCAAAATAAAAAATATTTTACGTAAATTTTAAATTTTGCCTTCTAATTATTTATCAAAACATACATGACAGCAATAACAACACTACAAAGGAAAAATTGGAAACTCTTGTTTATTTTTTGTCTGAAATCTTAAGTTTAGTTCAAATATATTGACAGTTAGTTATTAAATTATAAGACTTGAAATTGCTTTCGAATAATTATAGCATGCTTAATTTTTAATTAATCAAAAAATAACTTATTTCAATTTAAGCTAAATTTTTTTTTTAAAAATGAAAACTTTAATGTTACATCGAAGTTATTGATACTATCTTTTTCCTTGGTTGATTATCTTCATGAAAGACTTCCTAAAGAAAATCTTTTACATTTTGATTACTCATAATCAAAAATTTCTTTTATTTACTAATCAGATAAATTTGTAATTTAATTCACAGTCCCATCTACGTATTTGATTAAGTTCTCTGGCTCTATAAAAACTCAATAACGAGAATAAAACGAATCAAGAAGAGATGGATGTTTGATTGTCTGAATTTTTGGATTAAATTGAACTTTGATTTTTAGTATATTATTTCTGACGCTGTTGCGAAATAGAAATATAGAGAAATAATCACTCAAAATGTTCGCTTGAAGTAAATTTATTTAATATTAGAAAATATTAAACTAACAAAAAAACTCCTCATAACTTTCGTTTGAATTTATCTTGTTATTGTGAACAAATTTAGGTGAACCCAGCTTTACACCGGTTATGGTTACCAGCAGTCATTTCTTTTTATTTTTACTTTTTTAAGTATAGATGGAAGTTTAAATAAATTTGGGTACTTACGTATTATTCCGTCAACCATGAAACTATCGCCAAGTAACACGATTATTGCCGGTTACGAATAAGCGTGACGTCCTAACACACTCATATCATCTGCAGCTTTTTTTTTTTTTTTTTTTTTTTTTTTTTTTTTTTTGTAACACAGATTTATTCTCGATGAGTCACCCCTCGTTTTTATGAACATGAATACAAATTAACTGTTATTGCTTATTTCTTCCTTGCATTTTGAAAGCAGAATGAATTCGAGGGCAATGGAATCACATCTGTGAACGACCTCCGATTCATTTACACCTAGTTGAAAGAAGTGACATCTTTTGAAAGGGGGAAAACAGCTGCATGTAATAGATTGGATTGACAAATAAGTAATAGATTGAAACTATCACCTGCGAGAAATGTGTATCCATAGGGTTCTAAACAGAGATTACGGTAAAATCAAAGGGCCTCAAAAATAATAGAAATCGATGAAAGCCTTTTTACGAAGCACAAAAAGGAAGCGGTTCAAGTACTTTCACAGCAGCGACTATTTGGCAGATTGTGTAGAGAGACTCACTATGTTTTACTGTTGTACTGGCATAATTTTTCTCTTTCATTTTCCAATGATAAAATTTGTAAAAAAGTGAGGAAATACGGAATTTATTGAGTTGCTGTAATTTTCCTGTTTGTTCTTTATTAGCTTTATTAGCTGCAGATATGAGACTGTAAGAATGCGGCTCAGAATTCCGAATGAACGAGTAGCGAAGCTTTTGTGGGATCTCCGCCAACTTCCAAAGTTCGATGCTAGCCAGCTTTGATGGTTGATGGAATAATACGTAAGTACTTCAATTTGTTTATTTTTAAGACGCGATTTAATTTAAATAAATGGTTTAATGTTTAAAGCAAGGATGTCAAACTCGCGGCCCGCGGGCCCGAACAAATATTTTTGCGGCCCGGCCAATATATCGGCCAATAATAATATATAATAATAAAATAACATATCGACGAAGAAAAAAATTAAATGTTTACTGCTAAGTAATTAACGATAATTTATTCAGTGTTGTTAGATTACTCACAGCGAGCTGACACACACACTACTTAAATTACAAATGCGTGTGAGTAGCTTGCGTTCAGCTACCTTTGGCTTTTGGCGGACACGTGCACTCAGAACTTGTACGCATCCCCCGATAGTCGAATGTGGCCGAACTCATGGTCTCAATTTTCCAATCATAGTTTTGTACGATATATTGGTTCATGCACTTTGCTTTATTATCAATTATTACTTAATTCATTGTTACGGATTTCATAGTTATTTATTTAGTTAGTTAGTTTTTTTTTTTTTTTTTTTTTTTTTTTTATTTTTATTTCGAATTGGAATTAGATTTGCTTCATGTTGCCTTAGCAACGCAGACGATGTTTGAAAAGACAGCTGCGTTGGAAGGTTAAAAATAGAACAGCGCGTGCATTTAATACCTAATAAATAAATATCTCGTAATTGCTGTTGCCATCCACAAAAATCCAGATATTTATAGATGTTTCCAGTATATTAGAGAAATTAATTATAAAGCTTATAAAAGCCGAGAACAAACAACTCATCTCAGTAGTAGCTGTCGTTCTAGCGAACTGTTTATTTACTTAATGCTGTGATTGATTTCTAGCGATTTCACTGTGAGATAGAATTAGTTTCTCTGTTTTGAATTGATTTTTGCTAAACGTTTGACATTTTGTGATATTGTTAGAATATTTTTGAAGAAATATTTCAGCATTTTGATTTATCTCTTGTGGAAAGAATAAATTTTTGTTAACTTTTTAACGTTAACCGTGTTTATTCCAGCCCTTTGTATTCAGTATCAAAACCAAGTGGTAGTAAAATTAAACGAAAAATCGCTGACGAACATAGAATATTCCAAGTAAAATGGGAATTAGAATATTTTTGCTGTGAAATAAAAGATAAAATAATCTGCTTGATATGTAATAATACTATTAATGTACCAAAGTTATATAATATTAAACGTCATTACGAACAACACGAATCGAAATATAACAATTACGAAGGATTAATGAGAGAAGAAAAGTTGAAAGAGCTCAAGTTAGGAGTGAAAAAGCAACAGTCCATGTTTAGTAAAGTATTGCAAGAAAGTGAAGCGGCGGTACATGAAAGCTACGTCTTGTCCGAGTTGATAGCTAAACATTCGAAGCCGCCTTTTACTGACAGTGATTTCATCAAGGAATGCCTAATGAAAGCTGGTGAAATTGTTTGTCCTGGAAATGTGAAGGCTTTTCAATCAATTTCATTGTCTCGAAATACAGTTGCGGAAAGAGTTACTGATTTAGCCGCGAATTTAAGTGATCAGATCAAAGCAAAATCATCTAGTTTCGAAAGTTTCTCCATTGCCTGTGACGAGAGCACGGACATTAGTGGCAAAGCTCAATTAGCAGTGTTTCTTCGTTCTTGTGACAAGAATTTTAACATTTTTGAGGAATTACTGGAACTAATACCGATGAGGAGAAGATATATTTACTTGTGTTTTTGGACTTCTGCAGAAATACAATCTACTTTTGGCAAAATTAAATTCTGTAGCTACAGATGGCGCTCCATCAATGACCGGGAAAATCAAGGGCTTCGTAGCATTACTAAGAAAAAAAACTTAGTGAAATTCACGGTTCAAACATTCATCATATGCATTGTATTATACATCAAGAAGTTCTATGCACGAAAGTAATAAATATGGAGAATGTTTTGTCATATATAAAAAAAGTTATAAATTTTATAAGATCTCGAGGTTTAAATCAGCGTCACTTCACTGCTTTCTTAAGTGAGTTAGATAGTGAATATTCGGGTTTGTCCTACTATACCGAGGTACGTTGGTTATCTTGCTCCAAGATTCTCAAACAATTCTGGGATTTGAAAGAAGAAATATGTCAGTTTTAAAAAACGAAAAATCAAGACGTAAGTTTGTTTTACGATCCAATATGGATACAAGATTTATCTTTCTTGGTTGATATAACCAAACATTTAACCGATTTAAATTTATCGTTACAAGGAAAAGATCATATCATTACGAACTTGTTTGACATAATTAAAGCATTCAAATGTCAACTAGTTCTTTGGGAAAAACAACTTAAAAATGAAGATTTGACGCACTTCCCGACGTGCAGCATGAATAAATCAAGTTTAGATATACTTGTTCGTATCAAAAATACGCAGAAAAAAATTGCAAATTTAACAACTGAATTTGAAACGAGGTTTAATGATTTTAGTTCCCTCGAAGACAATTTTTTTTTTTTCTTCGATTTTTCTCAATAAGTATTGACTCAGTACCCAGCCATATGCAAATGGAGGTGATCGAGATTCAATGCAACTCAAATTTGAAAGCAAAATTCATTGAAGTGGGCGTGCCTGAATTTTACAAATATTTACCAGCCAGGTTTGAAAATACTTGAAAATTCGCATATGAAATTATTTCCATGTTTGGTAGCACTTATCGGTGCGAGTAGTTATTTTCAGTCATGAAAAGTAATAAGTCTCCTATTAGAAACCGTATTAATGATGCTCACCTTGGGTCAGCGTTGAAAGTTATCACTGCAAACAAAATTTCTCCCGAAATAGGTAAGATAATAGCAGAGAAGAGATGTCAAGTATCAGGACGTAAACATTAAATTTTTCTTGTTCTTTTCTATATAAATATATATATATGTTTATTATTGTATTATTCGAAATAAATTTGCGTTTCTATGAATATTGTGAATATTGTTTTTCTTTTTTTTTTTCTTTTTCTTTTTCTTTTTTTTTTTTTTTTTTTTTTTTTGCGGCCCGCCTAAAGTTAAACCTTGTTTGTTTGGCCTATGAGTTTGACATCCCTGGTTTAAAGGAAAAAGTCGCTAAAGGTAGCAATAAAAACAGAAGGATAGTCTTGGTTTTATTTTGAAGTATATAGTAAGTTTTTAGAAGTGAATAAAACACAAACCAGTTAATGTTGGCTAATCGTTTTACCATCAGCTATAAAAATACAATGAAACTCCCTAGATTCGATGATTTAAAAAGATTTGCCGCCGCTGGATTACTATTAAAGTAGTTTTCTGCGTAAAGAATTCAATGTGCATAATGGGACAACCACAGTACGCAATGTAATTAACAACAGAGTTTGCAACGGATCACTTTGAATGATATTAATTTGGAACGACAAGAAGAAAAGATTAATATCCGTAAGGAGCTATAATGATCACGGTAATAATGTAATATTCTATCTATCGCTTTTATTTATTTATTATTCTTTTTGCCATCCTTTTATCGCGCGTTCGAATATAAAAGCTATTGAATTTTTTATTTCATTAAATTATGAAACTACTGAAATTTAAATTGATTAAAATGCAGAATCAGGGATACATCATATTTACGCAAAATACTCATTTAAATCTCTTAATCTGTTGAAAAGTATGATTGCTACTTCTAGACCTGCAACCCCCAAACTGTGGGGAAACTTGCAATAAATTTGCAAAGAAAGTTGTCATTATTATTCATTTAGCTTTAAAACACCGTTATCAGCAACATGAATATTACTAGACATTTTGCACTTTTGCCATTTCACTTTATTAAATATTGACAGTTTTTTCCCGATTTTACTATGCTTGGTTTTATTTTGATAGCGTGTAAAAAGTCTGAAATAAAGTTTTTTTCCATAATTTTCGGAGTTGCAATGTAGAAAAAGTTTTTTACCAAATTTTGCGTATCGCCCCTAGCATTTTAGCGCCATGTTCTAAAAATTCAAAAAATATTCGCTAAAATTTCTCCTGCTTTAATGCATTCAGAGAACGAGCTCCCCTAAATTTTTAAATGGATTCATCCACGTAATGATTTTTTTCGGCTTGCTAACAAAGAAAACCCTTCGGAAACTACCTGCGATAGTCACGCTGAATCTTTTCCTTATAACTATTGGATTTCATGCTGGTCTAACACAACAACCGATCAATCACAGTGAAGAAAACAAGATCTGACTTTCAGTCTACGATTTCACCGAGTCAGCTACACATTCATCTTGTCTAATTATTTACGGACGATTTGAGGTCAAAGGATTAGCAGAGAGAACAAAAAGAGCGAGTTAGATTCAAGTTACAGGGAAGTAGAAATGAAGACACCTAATCAGATATTGCAATGTTAATACTACCATCTATTCTTATTAGAATGCATGTTTTTTTTTCCAAAGAAATGATATTATGATTGTTACCTGGAGTTTATCTATGACTACTTTTCATTTCTTAAATTCTTACTGCAACCACGTCCTTCTGAAACTGACTTATTGGCATAATTTTTCTCTTTGATTTTTCCATGATAAAATTTGTAAAAAAGGGAGGAAATACGGAATTGATTGAGCTGCTGTAATTTTCCTGTTTGTTCTTTATTTCATGAAATTATATATATTGGAATATTGAATGTAATTTTAAGGTAGAAAATGAAAAAAAAATTAAGAACATGTGTGATTAAAAAAAATGTATTACCTGAGTGTAAACTAGAGGCACGCTAATCCAGTCATATCCTATCATAATAGAACAGGAAGTTCTGAAAATGAAGAGTTCCTAAAATACAGTGACAATATTTTATATATAAGAAATTACTTAGCTCATAAACAATAATTTTAACTCTAAAATAATTTTGAAAGCTGAAAAAATATAATTGTTTATTTAATACATTAATTCCAGTCGGACTTGTTTCAACAAGAAATTAAAACATACACAACAAATAGCTACAACATTAATCGGTTTCAGCTTTTGCATGATTAACATCGCTAAATACATTGCAGCCCCTATGAGCCAAATGATCCAAATCCAAATTGTCATGAGCTTTTTTTTCAGTGCGATTTATAATAATGGAGCCATTTTGCAAGAACCAAAACCAAAATTTTCGGTATAGATCACAAATATAGAGTAGAACCATCCGGTCCGGAACTGATTCAAAAAACCGATTACCTTTAGGGAGAGAATGGGTCTTGATTCTACACTGACTACCAATAAGTATTTGGACAGCTGTGATAGAAAAGAAAAACTAACTTTATTCAAAATCAATAGTTGGTAGAGCCTCCACGAGAGGTAATTACAGCGTGGACCCTCCGGGGCATACTTTCCACAAGTCTTTGTATGACAGCTAGTGGTATTTTCTTCCACTCGGCTTGGAGAAGACATAGAAGTTTCTTCACCGATTTTGCACGGGTAGTGCACCCCTGAATTCGGCGATGCATCTCGTCTCAGAGGTTCTCGATAGGGTTGAGGTCTGGACTCTGGGCAGGCCAGTCCATTCGATGAACTCCATTGGCAACATACCAAGCCTTGGTTAACGTCGAAACATGACAACTGGCATTGTCGTCCTGAAAGTAACAGGGGTCCAACCCGTAAAGCTGCCACAACGTAGGAAGCACATTGTCATCCAAAATAGTGCAGTAGGCATCGGAGTTGAGCTTACCATGAATGGGGACCAAGGGTCCCAGCCCATACCAGGAGAAACACCCCCAGACCATAACTCCACCTCCGCCGAACTTGACTGTTGGCACAATGCATTCTGGCAGGAGACGTTCTCCAGGTAGACGCCAGACCCAGACCCTGTCATCTGAACGGTAAAGGGTGAACCTGGATTCGTCACTCCAAAGAACCCGTTTCCACTGATCTACGGTCCAATTTCGATGTGCTTTGCACCACATTAACGGAGCAGCGCGGTTGGACTTTGTGATCAAAGGCTTATGGGCAGCAGCACGACCATGAAACCAAGCAGATGTGCTTCCTTACGGATGGTATTCATTGAAACAATACTCCCGGATGCCTGTTGAAACTCATCGCGGATGAGAGCCATCGGTTGGGTGCGGTTCTTCCGAATTTCTCTGGACAGCACTCGGTCGGTCTCTATCTCCCAGTTTCGTTGGTCTGCCGACTCGGGGCACATTCCGACAATCACCGCTCACCTTCCACTTCTTAATCACATAGGCCACTGTCGATTTTGGGTACTTCAGATCAGTAGATATGTCCCTTAAGGATCGGCCACATTTGTGATACCCGATAATTATGCGTTTCTCGAAATCAGAGAGCTCCGAACTGCGAGGCATCTTGCATGCGACTAAAGCCGATGCTGTTTCCTACACGATATATACCGGCGGAGTCCGTGACGTACCTTAGGACCGCAGATATCGTCATTTGCATAGGTGTCCAAATACTTATTGGTAGTCAGTGCACAAAAGAGTGGTAGCTCTTTTACAGTTTACGGAGGGCTTTTGTTGGAAGCTGGCCAGGAATAGAGATCTGCTGTTCGTTCACGAACTGATTCACTTTACTAAGCGAGCAAACACCTGATTCGCGAGGAAAGCGGGGAGCTCTTTAGAGTTCAGCGCTGTTATTGGAAGCCTGCCAGGGAAGTGCAATTTCCATTTTAGAGGAGAAAAAAACTTTGATACTCCATGTTAAAAATGAGTTTAATTTTACCATATCCCAACTTTTTGAAAATTTCGCATTCTAGAATTTTATTGTTAATACTATGTAGAAAGGAGGTTTGAGGAAATCTCAAGACTACAGTTAAAAAAACATTCAGTGCCGATAGTCAGCGTTTGATTCTGTCGCTGCTCGTTCGATTCTTTCCGCTCTTCGCTCTATCCTCGCTAGCCACCCTTGATCCCCCACTCATTCATCTTTTTATCAAAGTTATTGTTAGTGAGTGGTGAGTCGTGAAAAACAATCGATTCATTTCAGAGAGCAAGCGGTTCTCGGATCCTTTAAAAGGGCGACTTTATCCATCTGTATACGAATGAATAGAAAAAAGTCTTGAAAACAGCTGATACTGACCTTGCCGTATGTTGATGACATTATGGTATGTATGCATCAATCACACTGTGTGTTGGAAATGATCTCATTCTCCACCAAGCATATGTTGAAGTAGCCGTGTGTGTTTTGGGTAATTTTCCCAGATACTGTATACTTAGTTGAAGATGTGTAATTCACATATATCTGTACTTACGGCTCCTTATGATCTATAGCGAAAATGAAATTCAAAGCGCAGGAAACTTTAACAATACGCTCGAATTTCAGTATGTGCCTTCAAAATTTGCTCAGATTTGCTCATAATTTGCTTCACAATATATGCCATCAGAATCGTTTGACTTGACTATCTTCCACTTATTTTTTTCTTCCACTTATTTTATTTTAAGATCTTCTAAGAGACTATCTTCCACTTATTTTATTTTAAGATCTTCTAAGAGACTGTCTTCCACTTATTTTATTTTAAGATGTTTTCGGGAGCAAACTACGGATGTTCTAAGACTTAAAGAGTTACCAATGAGATCCGAAACACTGATGGTGCTGTTACGTTAAGTTGTCCGAACGAACAGCGTTAGTCCAATGATTTAGCCCATACCCGGCAGTAGACAAAAGAGAAATAACAATGTCGATGCGGAGAGATCGACAACCATGACACCATAACCTCTTTACCCTGAAGCATTGCAATATCGTCTGAGAAAAAAGTGGTTTGCTAAATGGGCCTGCATAAGTCAGTCCAGATCACGTCTAAAACTAGTTATGAATTTAATCCTTTAAGTCTTACAATAACTTCGTAGTTAAGATAAATATTGTAATACTGTTTAGTGTAGCATTATATTGATTATACTGACCATGCAAATAGTGTTGTACTGTGCACATGCATGAGCTCGTGAACTATATTTTAATAGTATATATATTTCTAGTATCATACATCACTGTTATATTCGTGGCAGCACTGTTCTATCGATTTGTAACACTGTTCTATCGCACTGTTCTATCGATGTTTCTAGTATATACAGCACTGTTCTATCGATCTGTAAGCCATCTAATCATATGCTTGCCTTTTTTTTTACTTTTTATTTTATTTTATTTGCACATTCTGTTACTGGACCGAAAAGTTCTTCCATTGCGTAGGATGAAAAGCAAAAGGAAAGATAGTACTTGATAGATTTTTGTCCGTTATTTTCTGATCCATTTAAATAACAGAAGCCTCTGTTCAATATGAATTACTCGAATTATTCTGACAGATGTCAATTTACAATAGAATGTCATAAAATCTGCGAAGAAAATTTAATTCTACCAACCTTGAACAAGCCATTCAAGAGAATAGAATCCTTAATTCTTCCCTCTTTCCTTGCTCTCGTTGCTAAGGCAGTGAACCAGTGACAGGGCAACCACCATTTGCCATAAGAAAATGTGACTTTCTCGTATAAGGACAATTCTTCTTTCGTCATGATACCTGCAAGAAAAAAATAACAAATATTCAGAAACACATTCTTAACTTTCCAAAAAGTGTTAAACTTCACATTTTTATTTAAATATATAGCAGATTTCTTTTAATATGGTTTTGCTTTAACCCGGAACCAGTATATGAGTTAAGAAGGTTATTCAGATCTAGATCTCTTTCAAGAAAAATGAATTTTTTTATTAACAACGCGCTTGTCAAACCTGTTTCGACATGCTTCTATGAACTGGGCAGTGACAAAACTAAAGGAAAATCGTATTGCAACTTTTGATGAAAAAACTCTACGGAGTGTTTGTTCTACAGAGCTACATTCTGTTGTTGTAGAATGAACGTTGAGGAATCTAGTGAATTGGTTATAGACTTATCGCTGAGTTCGAACAACTAAAGTGCAGACTCAAGAAGAGTTCAGATACCCTTTATTTCACTCAAAGTAAGATGAACAGTTGGCTCCTTTCTTGGGCTTTCAACAAAGCCTGCACTCGGGCTTAAACTCAGACTAAGAAAACTTAACTATAACTAACTAAAGGAGACAGCCGAAGCTAACACAAGTATATAACGTAGTTGGCCCTTAATTTAAACTAGCCGGGTAATATCAAAAGGCACGTAATATACGGCCGAGCGTAACAGCTTCAAGATAGACTTAGCCCGAAGGCAAACACACGGTACTCAGAATTCCTAGCTCTCTCACGAAGTAAGTTGAATCTTGCTTAAATAACTCTTCTAACTCATTTGTGTTCAACACGATTCTAATGCCCACCAGCGGCCGAGCGGTAAAGTCGCTGAACACTGGTAGTTCTGTCCGAGGTTCGAATCCCGCAAACGGGCTGGCTGCATGGGTGTTTTCACGGTTTTCCCCATGTGTAACGTGTATACGAGCCAGTTTCCCTTAGAAAGTCCTCCACGAAGGCATCCCTCCCCTTAGGCAGATAGCCTTAGTGTGCTTTGCGATAATTAAATACACACACACAAAAAAAAAATCAACACGATTCTAAAAACTCATTCTGGTAGCGAGTTCTAAGTGGAAACAAGAACTGAGAGAAAATTAAAATAACAGTTATAAAATTAAAATATACATTACAATTTTTATAAATCTACACTACTACTTTCGAAGGTTTGACTACAAAACACAGCAATTCGCGTCATTTATTGATGAAAAATGGAGCCTACTCTGAAGTAATTTATTTAAGACTGAGAACAATTACTTTAAATACTATTAAACTTTAAGGATTTAACCTTTTATCACATCTGTCGAGTAAGGATTAGTTTCATGACTGTTCTTCAACCAGGGTTCTCATCATAGTGAACTTTCTCCTGAATTAAAATATGCAGTAGGCGCCTCTTAATGCAATCATGTCTGTCAGGGACTATTTTGATAACATTAACCGAATGACAATATTAAGCTGAGAGAAAAATATATTTCAAAACATCAATAGAATTCAATAAATTTAATGCAGATGTAACCTAATATTTGTAGGGTATCGTATTCAGCATTTGTAGGAAATTCTAGAGTTTCATGATTTTCTACTTCAGAATGTTTTATCACACGATATTCTCAGATTGTTAGCAGAAACCTACTGGCTGTTATCTGCTTCTGTCATTAATGCTTCAACCTGAAATTTTTTCATATATATTGGAGCGAAAAAGCATGGTCGTCTCAAATTCTGCTTCATTATTCGCTAATTCTGATTAATCCCGTCGATTTTTCTAAAACTTGGAAAACTGGCTCCTTTTAAATCAAAGCCAAACTACTTGGAAACTTAATCCCTTACTTAGTCTTATGTCTCTGCATTTGGCAATTTTTATACTAGTTATTTTCCTTTAAAAAAAATTCAGGTTAAAAAATCAATTCTGTAGTATTTTGACCGATGTGTTAACCGATGTATTTTCCATATTGTGGTATACAAATGGACAGGACTTCACCAATGCGATAACAATATCCAAATGATAGCATTAACCGAGATCACATTAACTGGCATCTACTATACATTGAATAAAATATAACACTCGTAGTCTATCTGCTAGAACATCAATCTATATTAGATTTCTGAGAGAAAAGATAAAGGAAAAACTTGTTTGATTAAATATCATGCAGGAAGGTGTAGAGTCTGTAGGCTATTTTGAAACAGGGAACGTGGAAAAATGTGTAATGCCCTCGCCGGGACTCAAAAACCTAGACCTCTCGAATGCGCGACAAGGGTCTGATGGGGCGGATTGAGAGCAGCAAGACGTCTCCCTAAAGCATCCCAAACGTGCTCGATAGGATTCAAGTCCGGGGATCGAGCTGGCCACTCCATGCGCATAATTGTTTCCTGTTGAAGATAATCATCTGCGATGCGAGCCCTGTGTGGTCTTGCGTTGTCGTCCTGTAACAGGAAAGCATCACCTATTGCCCCGGCATATGGGCGCATACAAACATCAAGGATGTCATCTCTATAAATCTGAGCATTCACAGTTCCACTTAGAAAGACATGGAGATCTGTGCGTCCACCCAAAGAGATGCCACCCCAAACACAGATACTGCCCCTTTCGTATGCATCTCTTTCACCGATGTTTGACGGATGATAACGTGTTCTAGGTTCTCTCCATATCAAATAACGGCTACCTTCGCTTTATAGACTAAACCTGGACTCATCCGTAAAGAGAACCGCCCTCCATTGATCAGGCGTCCAGTGGACATGTTGTCGTGCCCACTGAAAACGGTCCCTCCTATGGCGTGACGTGAGCGGCACACAAATGGGTGGTCGCCTCGCATGCAGACCACCTTCGTGAAGCCTTCCACGCACAGTTGACGTTGACACGAACCTTCCGGTGGCTGCAGCAAGGAAGGATCTAAGAAGAGTCTGAGTAGCGGTTCTATTCTATTCTTGCGTACACATAATGTCAAATATCGGTCATCGGCGCTCGTCGTAGCAGTTGGCCGTCCTTGGCTGAACTTCCTAGATGCCGCATCTGTGTTTTGAAATTGCCTCCAAAGTCTATGAACCACAGAAGGACTCACATTTAGCCATCTGGCCACTTCTGTTTGACTTTACCCTGCCTCTAGTCTCCCAATGGCTCTCCATCGCAGTTCTGAAGGCAAATGATGCTTGGAGGTCATTGTTACGAATTGGCTATCTCAGATTTCTGATGTCACTGTCACAGTGAAGTATGTGGGCTTGCTCTCAATCATGGACTTTTATGTTCCTCGCAGATGACGTATTCCGAAAGCAGCGCCACTAATTTGCATATCGCAGTTTTACTCAGCTACTCTTACTTGGCAACATATTCAAATTTTACACGGTTTGGCTTACTTTTGAGGGAGTTATCGCTATTTTTGTGATTTTTACTTAATTTATGATAACAAGTGTATTAACCTCGATTATATTGAGCAGTACTGTATGAACCTTCTTCTACTACCACTGTAGAAACTTTTCTGGAAATATTTAACACTGGACTTAAAAATTATACTTGCACAGTTATAAATAGTAAATTACAAATTTGTCAAATTATTGCTATACCTGCTGCAACGAAGTGTTGCAAAGTGGGAAACCTTCTTTTGACAGCCGTGCTTACTGCCTGGAATGTAAGCGCTTGGACAAGCAAAAGGTATCTCGCTAGAGTTCTTCGAATCATTCGACTACGTTCATCAGAACCATGCACGTAGGATGCTATCATGAAGCAAAGTCTAAAAATTAATAAAGAAGAAATATTAATAACTTTTCAACTACGAGATCAATCTAATAGTTTACAATTGAAGCATAGGATTTAAAACCTAAAACACATAACGTCACATGAAACGTCGGAATGAAAGGAAAAAGCAAAGTAATTGTTAAGAGAACAAAAAATTATCAAAATTAGACGAAGAGCTTTCTGAAAAGCTTTCTTCATTTTTTTCCAACTAAAGCGCCTATCCGTTTGTTTATTTTTGAGGAAAACAGGACCTTTTTTTTCTTTCAACTACCGTTTAGCAATTTCTCTATCACATTATTTTTTATTTTTTATTTATTTATTTATTTATTTATTGTATACTTTAATATATTTTTATCATTTTACACTCTAAACACACTTTTAATGTACACTGCGGGGAAAAAAAAAAAAAAAAAAAGAGGTAGTTCGATATCTCCCGTTCTACTGGGGCGATTGACGAAATTTAATTTACGTTTTTCATGTCTTGAAAGTGCGACTTAGGATATGTATTAGACTTATATATAGCATTGTTCTAACATAGGTATTTTGACACAAAAAGCGAACTTTTTCTGAAATGACATGCCAATTTTTTTCCATATTTCGATTCTACGACTCAAATTATGCCAGATGCCAAGTTTTGTAAAAATCGATCGAATAATTTAAAAAAAAATAGCTCTCAAAATGTCAATGTTAATTGAATTTGGTATACAGGGTGTTAATAAAGTCCCGGACCTATTTTGATGTTTAATAACTCATAAAATAATGAAGATAAACTTATGGCATTTATTGATGGAATAACTTATATATTTTCCTTTTCAGGTTTGAATATCTTTTCTTTGTAAATATCGTCTGCGCGTGTGGTTAATTTCAGATAATTTCATTTTCCAGTCTAAATATCTGTACTTTTCTAAATATCGTCTGTAATATCGTCGTAAACATCTTTTTATCTTTCTGGCATTGTTAATCGCCATAATGTGCGCATATGGGGATCTGAAAAACCCCATGAATACTGTAAGGCACAAAGGGATTCCCCAAAGGTTAATGTGTGGTGTGGAATAATGCACGACCGAGTCATTGGGCCTTTCTTTTTTACAAAAAAGACGGTCTCATCAATCGTATACTTAGACATGTTGGAAAACTTCGTATTTCCACAACTAGAAGAGCTTCAGCCACATGTCTTTTTGCAACAAGATGGTGCACCACCTTCATTGGGGTACCATCGTTCGTAGTTCTTTGACTGACCATTTTACAGGAAGATGGATTGGGCGAGGAGGTCCAATTCCTTGGCCACCCAGATCACCTGATATAACGCCGCTGGACTTTTTCCTTTGGGGATTTGTAAAGGAAAACGTTTACAGGAGAAGAATGTCGAGCATTGATGACCTAAAAGCCAGCATTACAACCGCAATAGCCTTTGTGGATGTCGACATGCTTGCCGGTACCTGGTGTGAAATTGAATATCGACTTGATATTCTCCGTGCAACGAAGGGGGCATACGTGGAAGCTCATTGACAAAGGTCATGAAACTTTTTGAGTCTATCTAATTTTAATTTATCTTTATTATTTTATGAGTTATTAAACATCAAAATGGGTCCGGGACTTTATAAACACCCTGTATATTTATTAATATCTCTTTTTTTTTTTTTTTTTTTTTTTCATTATTATTAAACTTACTTGATTCTTTCTTTCACATTTCCAAATTTAGGTTCATTCCAAAGGATAAATATTTGAATTAAAATATTTTTGTTAAATGAGGAAGAAATAAAGCACTCCAGTTGCTCTTATCCTGTTTCACCGTGTGAACCCGATTCTTATATCGAGTGGAAACAATCTAAGTCATATTATTTAGAGTTTTTAAGACTAATTAGATGATAAATTAGACGTTCATACTTTCAAAAAAAAAAAAAAAAAAAGTTGGTAAACCACACTTGGCGTTATTATCGCTTATAACAAATATGCCAAACTTCAAAATGCGCCAATATATAAATTCGCGTATATTTTAGGAAATTTTGAATAAAAAACTCTAATTTTTGCAGGTATGTTTAGAAATACACCTACATTAAGATGATGGTAAAAATTTTATAGGTTATAATTCAAAATTTTTTTCGAAAAATTTATAAAAATTATTTCAAAATACAAATTTTAAAAATAAATCATAAAATATGGGCGAATTTTACTTGGAATGAACCTAAATTTCGAAATGTGACAGGAAGAATAAAAAAGTTTCATAAAAAATGAGATATTAATAAATATTTACCAAATTCAATTAACATTGAGGAGCTAATTTTTTAAAAAATACTCGTGTGATTTTTACAAAACTTAGTTGTCTTGCATAATTTGAGTCATAGAATCAAAAAATGGTAAAAAAAATGGCATGTCATTTTAGAAAAATTCCTATTTTGTGTGAAAATACCTATGTTAGAATGATGCTATATATAAATCTAATATATATCCTAAGTCGCGCTTTCGAGACATGAAGAACGCAATTTAAATTTTGTCAATCGGCCGAGTAGAACGGTTTTTTTTTTTTTTTTTTCCCCCTGAGCAGTGTACATACAGTATTCTTAACATAGTATTCAACACTTTTCTCCCAGGTTATTTACGAAGTCCAAACATTAAAGTGAGCATAGAAATTACTACTAAATTAGAATTAGTAAAGAATGATACATTGGAAAAGGCGAAGAGGAAAAAAAAATGTGCGCGGCGAGGACGCCCTCATCTGATCAATGTTTACTTCTACGCAGTGTTAAATGGTGCCGTACCATTTTTTTTACATATTCGCTACTTATATTTATTATATAAATTGAGGAAATTATATCCTCCGGATATATTTGCCCCGGATATCTTCACCTGTAAAAATTATTACTGCTTGGGAAGGGCTATATTGGAAGGGGGGCTGTTCTAGCATGTTTATTCATAAAATTTATACGAACTATTAACATAACACAGAAATAGTAATTCAGTACTTGAAAACGCTGAAAAATATCAAAATGTTTAATTTAATTATTCTTTGCCTAATGTTTAATTTAATTAAGCCGAGGATTCTAATTCTAATGTTTAATTTAATTAAGCCGAGGATGAAACCGATTTATAAAATAATTTAGAAAGGAATTCTAAGTTTTAAGACTTTAATTTTGGAAAACAAAATATTATTTTGATATATTTAAAGCTGTGAATTTTGGGGTCCCGATAATACAATTAATGAGCTGTTATAAGATTATTGTGATCTAATTTTATGATTTGCATTCTGTGAATTGATGTTAGTTATTATTTATTGTTGCTTTAGTTATTATTTCCAGCTTTAGCACCTTCTTGGTTAATATGATTCAGAAAGGCGAATAGAAAAAAACGTTGAAGGAAAAAATTGTGCGTGGTATTTAAGCACTCAGCTGATAAATATTTACGCTCTGTGTTTGGTGGACCAGCGCTGGTATTGTGCAGTAGAATGCTTGGGAATTGCTAGAGAGTGACAAAACCATCACAGCCGAGGCGTACTCGTCCCATTTTCAAAGGGCTACATTTACACTTCGTCGTAAGCAGTCAGCACTATAGTCAACAGAAAGGAGTGCTTATTCTTGAAGACAATAACAGATCTCATACGACAGAAACGACAAAGAAGGTGATCAGCACACTTGGTTGAGAAGTTTCAATTTATCCTCTTAATTCTCCGGACATTGCTCCATCTGACTATCACTGGCCATGGATAACCATTTGCATGAGCAACAGTTACGGAACCGAATAATGCCGCTCAGGCACCAGGACAATTTATTGTCTCTAAGGGCAAGAACGTTAACGAATACGGGATATATAAGCTTATATTCGTTGATAAAATATAACTGAAGCTGAAGGAGATTATTTTGCTGAATAAAGTGCATTTACACGAAAATGCTGGGTCGTTATTTCTCAGTGAAAACTACTGCACGAGTTGTGTTGCATACCTGGTAAATCACATAAAATAAGTATTAAGGGAAATATGAAAAAATTACGAGATATTTTTAAAATCAATAATATTTTTTAAATATATGTATTTTTCATGCAATAAGTTCAATATAAAAAGAAAATGCAGGAATACAAGAAAACGGGGAAGGGGGAATTAAAAAAACACACAAAAAACTTCCTCAAAAAATACATTGTTACGTAAAAGACAGTTGCAAAATTTAAAAGAAAATTTTAATGTCCGCTTCCAAGACATACAAAATTTGAATGAGTATGGTTGAGCTGCGATATGTCTCATTTTGACTTCATGATGCAAGAAGAGTTGATTGCATTAAATGAAGATGTTCAAGCGCAAGTCTAATTCAAAACACATGGATACGCTAAGTTGAAATTAAATGTCATCCTAGAGAAAGAGTCCAAAATGAGCCCTCCAGATGGTATAGTGGTTAGAAGAGCCCACTGCGGTACTGATGGGCTCGAATCCCGGAGAGGTTGATAGTAGCGGAAGAAGAATGGGGGACCCTCGGAACCAGACTCGGCGATTTTTATAATGCATTTTAAATTTGTTTGGCGAACTTACTTAAGTTTAAAATATTTAATCAATAATGTATTTTGATAATATTAGCCGAATTACTGATCACAATAAGAGATGTATTTTCCAAGTTTCCAAGCTCCAGCCGCGATCACAGTAAGTGACGTCGATTACTTTTAAATACTTGTAAGAGGGAAGTTAATTAAGAAGTTAAGTTGTTGACATAAATTCCCTACACTTTCCGTAAATCCTTCTAGATAATCGAGAACATAACACTTAGATGAAATTAAAAAATATATATATGCTTACCTATCCGGCCATGGAATTGTTTCATATTGACACCACCACCGTCCGATGGCAAGAGAAACATAGAAACCAAGCACAAAAGACAGAGGGATGAGATCTGTGAAAGTATCCACATAAGTAACAACTTTCTCGAACACTCTGAAAAAATAAACGAAACTTTCATAAAGTAAAACGCAAGCAATGGAAGATGAGGAGAAAGCACAAATTCTATTTGTAGAATTAAAAAAAAAAAAAAAAAAAAAACTTAAAGAGCAAAGAACTAAGTTCACAGACTTCAGACGTGATTTGCAATCATTTGTGTTTATGTAAGCCCAAATCATATCAGTTTTATTCTAAATAATTTGCTTCTGCTCAGCTTCTACATTACTAAGGATAAATTAAAGAGGATACTTTAAAGAGATATGTATCCTTTTAGCCCCTTTAAGAGTTCCTTATACTGCCATAGATTCAGGTAAAATGTTTTCGGGAAAACCTGCATTTCGGTCCGTTAGTGATTATCTTCTTTTCACTAAGCTTAAAATACTATTACGAAAACATAAACTGCGCACAGTTCATCACCTTATATGTGATCTTTCAGACCTTGAGATATGCATATTTTATTTCTCTGCTGTCAACAGATGTTTTATATTCGTCAACCATTTTCTGCTTTGTTTTTAATTACTAACTACTTTTTCTCTAAAAAAAGCGGGGAGAATTCAAAAAAGGAAAAGAAAATCTGAGAGAGTTCAGATCGTAACGTCGCACCAAAAGCTTTTTTAAGGTTGTTTTATGCCCTCATTGAGGTCACAATTTATCTACCTGCTCTCGGATTGTAATGTTGAGTGAAATATTATGAGTTGTGAATAATACATCTGTTCTTCCGTAAAACTCGACATTTTCGGTAACTCGTAACCCTCTCAATCCACATTAGGTCGAGTTTGTGTAACTCTACGAGCACTCTTGGCGCGTATTCGAGAGGTTCAGGTTCGAGTCCCGGCGAGGGCATTGCTCATTTTTTCACGTTCCCTGCTTAAAATAACCTAATGTCTCTACAAAATTATTGCGTAGTTACAATATTTTATTTATTTTACAAAAAGTGCGAATTATTATATTAATGTTAAAGTAAAAATTTAATTTTTATTTTCATTATATTTTTGGGAAAAAAATTTGAAAGATCTTTTAAATGGCAGGCATTAAGTATATGATTTCACTTACGTACCCATAAAACATTTTCATACACATAACATCAAATTTGTATTTATAGTTACAAATTTAGAGATTTAAGAGAACCTATTTTTATTCTAGAATTAAAAAGTCTGAAAAAAAGAGAATTTAAATTCTTAAAACAAACCGCATATTTTAAAACAAAATTCGGTGCCTCAATAATTTACTTCTCTTTGGTTTAAATAGGTTCGTTGAATAAATTTAGGTAAGTAACACAAAAAACAAAAGTTAAGATTTGTTTGATGTATATAAAACCTCGTTTTGAAAACCGAAAACGGGGGGGGAGGAATCATTCTTTCAACTACATTTGAAGCATTTTTGAATTTTCTTGCGTCACAATCGTATTGTGATAACTGCTCTGCAATTTCACATTTCATTTTATTTTGTTTTTAAAGTTTCTTGCTTCCTGGGAGATTTTATAAATCATTGTTTCAACTTTCAAGAATAGAACTTGTCAATTTAGCAAAGCTGCTTACGTGCGTTACTTACTGTACATCTGCATGAAATTTTGAAATTTTCAGCGCTTCATTTCGATAAAAAATAATTTCTTTAAAGCATATAACGGTAGTGTTCTGTTATCAGGACCAGATTCAGAAATGTATGAATACATGCAGGTGTGTATGTATGTGCATACATGTGTATATGTGCATACACACATACATTCGTGCTTACATACATACATGCATACATAAACACATCCATCCATACATACATTTCTGAATCCGGTCCTGATAACAGAACAGTACTCATATAAATATATCTCTTCTCCAGTGTTAAAACGAAACTGCATCACCAAACCTATTTATAGAAGCTTAGTCACATCGAGAATTCAGAAAATTTCATGAGGCTCCGGTGACTCTAACGTTGCTTTGTGACCTGATATCGATGGTTTAAAAAGATAAAATTTGAATTGTAAGTGTAGAATTTCCGCAGCAAAATACGAAAAAGGTATAGGAAGAAAAAGACTTAATGACATTTCATAAATAGCGAAAGATACTAATAATAAACAGTATTGAGCTCAACGTCCTTACCCTGCTGTCGTTAGCTCGTTGCAAATTCATAATTGTTGGATCTAATTCTTCACTCCATTGCATAAAACAAAGTAATTTTCATGTTCTGGTACCCGGAGGATTTCATAAAATGTTATAAAGATGCCGCAGCTTGATGCAAATAAGCGTATGGCAGAAGTTCGCCACATTAAGTGTTCCAGCAGCCTTGATGAGGGCTGCTTTCTTCCTACTACCAAATTTCGTAAGAGTGCCACTACATTTTTACCTGTATGTGAAGGCACCCTTGTTTCTGGGGCAGCGATCATCAGCTTGAAAACGATGGATGCCTTTCTCACGATTCTTAACTTCATAATAATGCTAGTGCGTTTGCGGCCCCTTCCCCCCCCTAGTTTATCCTCCGGACCCACCCTGAGCATTCAACTCACTGCATCGCTCGTAGTAGCACCTTATGTGACGACAGCCGGAACAAAGCGACAAAATCTGAAAGCTACTGGCTTAACATCAGAACTGGAACTGGAGTGCGTTTGTGCATTGGCAAAAAAGGGGTAACCATTTTTTTATGCTGCCCATGCCGACTATTCTAATCCTATCCGGCTCCGTTTCATATTGTTAATTAATTTGGAGCATTACCGTAATTTAAGTCGAACTGCTTTCTTCTTAATTTACCTGTTTGGGGAAACTCATGAAGAACTGCAAGACAGAAATAAGAGCCTCTGTTGTAGTAAGGGACATCAGCAGTGGCAATATTATTTACTATGGCATTATTACTTACAGGGCAGTATTACTTATTCAGCAGTGGTAATATTACTTACACCAGCAATACGAATATTTTACAACACTGGTGCTTCAATGCAATGTTACGGTTTTGATGTATGAGGAAACCTAAACTAAGCAGTTATCATATAACTGGAACGGGAGAGTTGGACCTGAAATCATAAAATTTACTTTATCCTGCAAGCATTTTTAATCTTAATTTAACATTTACTTACAATTTTTGCTGCTCATTCATGTAGAATCTGTAGGTCACGCTGATAATAGTATAGCCGAGGCAGAACACTAAGAACTCTCTCCACAGTATCTTGTAGATGCTTCCTCTCCACCGGGCCAAAAGCTTGGTCAGACCGCCGAAAGTCGTCTTGGCAACATCCAAAGAATACGTAACAGTCATTTTGTCGCAAAGTAAAAAATTCACTCTAAAACGTCAGTATTAATATTAAGGTGTGCTTCGATAAAAAACAAAATATTTTTCTGCATTTTTTGCCCTCATTTTCTTGTCACAGGAAGTGTCCACCAGCCACATTTTCACACCTAGAAGTGTTCCTGATAATTCTACCATTTCTTTATCAAATATGTTGTCGCAGACACTTTATGTTGCTTGGCTTCATACATCGTTAGGTATAATCATAAACCTATAAAATAAAATGAAATAGTAATTAAGAATTGTGGCTAACTCGATCGTATTTGGCCGAAGCAAACTCAAAACATATACGGTACATTACAGTGAACTCAAACTGAAAGCTCGCGGCCAGCAGGCTGTCCCCAAAGCAATTCTACGCAGCCCGCAAAGACATTTCACTTATGTATTTGTTGCAGATACGGTTTTGCAAAGATTTCACAATTTTAGTTATTTGAAGTCCAAGTTTACGTTATTTTTTTAGCATTAAAAACGAATATAAATAACGAAGCGAAAAATCTATATATGAAGCTAATTAATTTACAATGTAACCTTATTCACAATATAACAAGATAAACAATATAAACCTTATTCAAAGATTTGAAGACACAGGTTTTATTAATTTTATTCGTACTTTACAAAAAGTAAATAAGCTCATTCACGAATTTTTACAATAAGAAGAATCGCTTTTTGAGAATACATTTATATCCGAACAGCTTTTTTTTCACAGTTGAAATTAATAAGAAAAGAACTCGATTAAGCGATCAGCATCTACAATCCGTAATAATAAGATAATTTCCAGTAATTTCTCTCCGATCTCCTTCTTTATCAGAATCAACACACCATCAAGTGTTCAATACGTAGTATGGAGATTTCCGGTTATGTTTTTACCACCAATCCTCAAATTCCATATCACAGATTATGTTCTTACTGCATTAATATAAATATTAACAAGACATAGTGCACAATAAAAATTAAGCTTTATTTAGGAACATCGCGCACACTGCCCGACAGCCTGCCTGTTTCGCTCTGCTCGCTACTCGTAAGAAACTTCTCCTCTAGGGTTGCCACACTTATCGGAGGGCGCAAGGCGCGCTCCTTATCGCCATCACCACAGAGTTTCCCCCCAGTTCCTTTAATGGCTATTCAAAGGAACGACATAGGTTATGAAATTATCTCAGAGTATCCGAACTGTCGGGTATTTTTACATGATTACAAAATTAGAATATAAAATTAGAAAAGATCAAAATGAAATTCAATATATAACAAGGTATTGACACATATAATAAACATGAAATAACAAGAAATATGTTAAGATATGAATTTAAAAAAAATGTTTTAAATTGTTATGTAAGAAGCAAGTTTCTTAGGGAAGTGAACATGTCTTCCCGATCTGGTGACAGTTTGTGTCTTAGAGAGTTCGTTTGCAGATTTATTCTGCTGAACTGTCTTTAAGTCTTTATTTGTTTTCAGTTCAGGCAAATTAGAGTCCGAAAGCAAATAGGCTGGTTTCACACGGTCTATAGACACAGTAGATTTCAGACCGTTAACATCAATTGTGAAAGTTTTGTCCGTTCTAGAAAGGACTTTATGCGGACCTGTGTATGGTTGGCACAGAGGTGGCTTTACTCGATCGACACGTAAGTATACATGCGTACACGACTTTAAGGTAGCACTTACGTAACATTTTTCTTGGCAATGTGCAGATGTTGCTATTGGATTCAATTGTTGCATTCTATGCCTAAGATTCGTGATAAATTGTGTGTCATACGGAGATATCTTAGATGACATTATCATATCACTAGGCAGCTTGAGAGTTGTGCCGTACACCAGTTCAGCACAAGATGACTGTAGATCTTCCTTTACGGCTGTCCGAATACCAAGCATAACAACTGGTAGTGTTTCAGTCCAGTTATTGGTCTCGTGAGCCTTGAGAGAAGATTTTAAATGTCGATGAAATCGTTCAACAATGCCGTTTGACATTGGATGATAGGCTGTTGTTGTGATTCTGTTCGTACCCAAAATGCGCGTGAATTCTGCAAAAAGTGCGGATCTCATTTGAGAACCTTGGTCTGTTGTTATGATCGATGGGCAGCCAAAACGAGATATCCAACAGTTGAAAATGGCTCTGCAAATGGTTTCCGTTTTCATATCCGGGATGGGAATGGCTTCAGGCCATCTGGAGAATCTATCTATTAGAGTCAAAAGGTACACGTTGCCTTCTGATGGAGGTAACGGTCCGACGATATCCATATGGATTTCTGAAAAACGTGCATCAGGAAGAGAGAATGTGCCCAGTGGTGCTTTAGTATGCCTAGTAATTTTCGATTTTTGGCAAGATTCACAGGATTTCACCCAATTTTTGATATGACGTTTCATATCGGGCCATACATAACGAGAACAAATAAGCTTCGTAGTAGCTGCAATTCCTGGATGTGACAGATTATGCAGATGATTAAAGATGAGTCTGCGAAAGGAATTCGGAACAAATGGACGAGGAATGTCCGTTGATATGTCACAAAGAATATTACCATCAGAATATTGGCACGGTTTAAATTCCAGTTTCAAAAGATGTGTTGTTTTTGAGAAGGTCTTGTACCTCCGGATCATGCCTTTGAGCTTCCGAAAATTTTTTAAAATCCAAAAATGGAGATTTTGTTATGGAATCAATTTCGATTCTTGAAAGAGCGTCAGCAACGACGTTTTTTGAACCTTGCACATGCCTAATATCAGTAGAGTACTGAGAAATAAAATCTAAATGTCGCAATTGTCGAGGTGAACATTTATGAGGGTTCTGTTTAAAAGCGTATATTAACGGTTTTTGATCCGTATAAATTATAAAATTTCTGCCCTCTAACATGTGTCGGAATTTCTTAATTGCAGAATAAATAGAAAATAATTCCCTATCGTACGCGGACCATTTCTGTTGACTTTTATTGAGTTTCATAGAGAAAAATGCTATAGGTTCCCAAGTTTGTTGAGACAACTGCATAAGTGTGCCGCCTATTGCGACGTCTGAGGCATCTACCCAGATGCTTAGCTGGGCTCCGGGAATAGGGTGTCTCAAAAGGGTAGCCTGAGCAATGGCATTTTTGGCAGCAATAAAGGCTTGTTCAGCATTCTCGTTCCAATTTAATTGTGGGGATGAATCCTGAACACGAGAACGAGATTTCTTTTTATTAATATAGCCTTCTAACAATTTTATTAAAGGAGAAAGAATATGTGCTGCTTTAGGTATGAAACATCTATAAAAGTTAAACATGCCTAAAAATCGGCGAAGCTGAGTGAGAGTGGTAGGTTGAGGAAAATCTAAAATACATTTGACTTTGCCAGGAAGAGGTTCAATTCCGTTTTCACTAAGGTGAAAACCTAAGAAATCAATAGATGTTTGACCAAAGGTGCATTTTGAAACATTTATGCAAAGTCCATATTCCTGAAGTTTGGAAAATAAAGCTTTCAAATGCCTGCAATGTTCCTCAGAATCTTTAGAGGCTATGAGCAAGTCATTGACGAAAGCGTAAACGCCTTCTAAATCCCGCGTGACTTCATCTATAAAACGTTGAAAAGTCGCGGATGCATTGCATAAGCCGAATTGCATACGGATACTTTCGAATAAACCGAATGGTGTGCATATGGCGGTTTTGTGGATGTCGGCTGGGTTAATTGGTATTTTATGGTATGCCTTAATCAGGTCGACATGACTAAAAATTTTAGTACCGTGCAATGCAGCAGTAAAATCGGCTAAACATGGAATAGGGTATTTGTCTTTTATTGTTTGAGCGTTCAATGCTCGATAATCTCCTACAGGTCTCCATTCCAGACTTCCCTTTTTTGGAACCATGTGAAGTGGGGATGCATAATTGCTGCTCGAAGGTCTCAAATGCCCCAATTGCATCATAGTTTGAAATTGTTGTTTTGCTATTTTTAAGCGATCTGGAGCTAACCGACGAGGTTTTGCAACCACAGGTGGACCTTTAGTTATGATATAATGAACGGTGTTATGTTTAACAGGTTGGTTAGGATCTGGTAATCTATTAACTGAAGGAAATTCTTTTAAAATTTTGTGATATGGTGTATCACTAAATACAGTTTTTACTGAATAAATGCTTGCATTTTTCACGCAACCGACGGTTTTAAAATGCGTTTTTAAATCTTTGAGTCATTTGTTTCTGAGATCAGGCACCAATTCAAAGAAATGGAGAAAATCTGCTCCAAGAATGGGTGTACTAACATTTGCTATAAGAAAAGTCCATGTAAACTGTCGTCTTAATTTGAAATCCAAAGAGAGTGTTTTTTGACCATAAACATGAATAGTAGAAGAATTAGCAGCGAAAAGTGTTTGTTGGGACGAATTCCGTTTTTGAGAATTATTTGCTGGAAGTAAGGACACGTCAGAGCCGGTATCGACCAAGAATGAAAGGTTTGTTCTACGGTCACGAACGAACAGGCGACGTGAAACTTGAGGCAAAGAATAAGTCGCCTCTATTCTTTGCTGGTTTCGTTTCCCTGCCATGAACAAGGTTTTGTACATTTGTCATCTCTACACTTTTTCCCAAAACGTCTATGATACCAGCAAACAGAATAATCTCTCCTTTTGGAATTGCTTCTTTCCTTATTGCGATCTCCGCGATTTGGCGAGCGACCACGAGAAAGAGAAATGCGATCAATACGTTTGTTTAATTTTTCTATTTGTTTAAATAATTTATCCTCAAGAGACTGATCGACTGTGCGAGAAACGGCACAAGTCCCTGGGGTTGGATTTACTTCTAAAATTCTGTCGGCAATTTCTGCAGCTTTATCTACAGTTAAATTGGACACCGCTGCCAAAATAGACTGAACAGTCGAAGGCAAATGTTGAAGAAATAATTCTAACATTAAGTTATCAGGAACATTTAAAGATTCTGCTCGACGCTTCATATTTCTAAGCAAATCGGAAGGTTTTCGAGAGCCTAATTCTTCTCCAGATAATAATTGGCGAATTTCTTGCTGAGAAGATTCTCCTGAACGATTTATTAACTCAGTTTTGAGCTTTGTATATGGATCAATAGGGTCTGGTTTCATAAGTAAATCCCGTACTATTGATGCAATATCTGGAGGAAGATGAGCAACTACATAATTATATTTAGTAATGGATTCTGTGATAGGTTTGGGGGTGGCAAGAGCAAAAGTACTTTCACACATAATAAACCATAAAGATGGGTCTGATCGGTTATAAACCGGAATTTGGACGGCATAAACATCAGACATTGTGCAAGGTTTTTAAGCCAAAATAAAAGCAAAAATTTAACTAAAGAAAATTAAATTAAATGATAAGTAGAAAACAGAATTATAAAATGATCTATAATTAGTACTCATCTGTGATTCGGAGGATGAAAACCGATGTAATCCATTACTTCTGGTTTGGAGATCTTGAGTGATGGCTTGTAGTCAAAACCGAAAGTGCTTGAGAACTGTTCATACGATTTAACACAGTCCGGGTTACCATTATGGAGATTTCCGGTTATGTTTTTACCACCAATCCTCAAATTCCATATCACAGATTATGTTCTTACTGCATTAATATAAATATTAACAAGACATAGTGCACAATAAAAATTAAGCTTTATTTAGGAACATCGCGCACACTGCCCGACAGCCTGCCTGTTTCGCCTCTGCTCGCTACTCGTAAGAAACTTCTCCTCTAGGGTTGCCACACTTATCGGAGGGCGCAAGGCGCGCTCCTTATCGCCATCACCACAGTAGTAAGAAATAAAGAAGTTTATAATTTTTTTGAAACAAACATACGTATTTCTATTTATACGTGTAATAAAATTTAATTTGTTCCACTTGATAAATTTTCTCTGAAAACTTAAAACGTTTTCATAATTTCTTTATTTTTAGATTTAAATTTAAGTAAGCTATTTAATGATTAAGTAAACATGTTAGAATTTTTTGAAAGAAATATCAGTCTAAAAATTTAATATTTAGCTGCCAATTTGAATTACGAATTGTAACCAACAAAATGTCTTGCAGGTACCAAACTTTAGATTTCAGATAGAAAATAAACGTCAAATTTCCTTTGCGATATTATTATTGTTTATGTATGTTGTGACAAATATAAGTAAAATTCAAAATTCATTAAAATATTTTTTATTTTGTAACTAAAAAAATTTTCATTTTGGTCAAAAAAATTCTAGCCCATCAACTGTTTTCTGATTCAAGACAAATGTAATTTGTGCTGAAACCATTACGTTAATAGATGGTTTTACGTTCAAAACAGCGTTTTTGAAAGAGTTTAACAAGAAAGGAAAATCTACGTTTATGATAATTTCATATACATGAACCTTTTGTGTTTATTAAATCTGCCGATAGATGGCGATACCTTCAGATGCTCTACAAAACAACCATAAAAATTTTAGCTTTTGAAATGTAAGATTTCTTTATTCTGTAGTTGGGTAAAAAACCCATTTCAAATTCTATGCTCAAGAGCAAAAAGAAACACAAATTTAATCCTTCCTGTTCATATTTCAAATATTTTGATTACTGATTTTAGTTTCACATTCAGGGAGATTAGATTGCAGAATAATGGACTACTAGGTTCAAGTGCAGGAATGTTCATTTTGGCATTATTTTGAAGGCTTTTCTCCCAGTCATGTTACAAAAATTTTTGCAGTCATTCCAAATTTTTTTGGAATACCATTACCATTATTTTGCTTGTATCTGCTGTTAAACTGCATTGCGTTTTAGGTTTTATCCTGACTGCAAATTGGTAACCTGCAATGTTCAAAACTCTCTGGTGCAACGTTAAAATTTGAAATCTTTTAACTTTTTTTTTTTTTTTTTTTTTTTTTTTTTTTTTATAAAGTACAAAGTGGGGCAATTTGCCCAGAGAGACTATTAATTTCCTTTTGCGTCGATTCACGATAAGCGTTGTTTCACTTTTCAAATTGTTGCCACCAAATATTATCGTTCTGTATTATAGTTCATTTAAAGAAATTAAATAATGAAGATTCTTCAAGAATGTATGTATCTTTCTCGCACTGTGATAAAACAACGGTACCTAAAGCCATCAAAATTTAAATAACGTAATCTTTCATTGAATATGGGTGGAAGCCGTAATTTGAATTTCAAATTTGTTTTATTACCGATTTCATATTTTGTAACACTTCAACGAATTTTTGATTAAAAAACTAATCGATTTCAAGGCGAGCAATGGCAACACTACACCGAAAAGAAAAAATAATAATAAACATTTTTATCTCCAGTTTGCGAGACTCTGTATCGGAAATTCTAAAGATATGCTCATTTTAAAATTATTTTGCGATATTGCTGTTGAACTAATTTTATGATTTGAGTACGTAGAACATGATATTTAATAAATAAAGGTAGCGCACAAAACGTTAAAAAAAGCTTCTTTAGAAGTAATTTAAAATCTAAAACCTTTCAGTTTTTTTTTTTTTTTTTTTTTTTTTTTTTTTTTTTTTTTTTTTAAGAAAATAAATACAAAACTCCTCGTGTTCCACAAGATATACCTTGAGGCTTACAATAATGCAAAGGCGATATAATATACCGGTGATACAATACATAAATATAAAATCTCAATAAATCTGAATAAAATCCATAAAATCTGAATTCGAATCCTAAGAAAAAATAATTCCTGAAATAAATGAGAAATTCTGAAGAAATTATAAATATTTAGTAAATTCGATTTGGAAATAAAATGATACATCAAAACTACGTTTTTTTTTAATTTAAATAAATAAATCATAAATGTTAATTTGATTAGTTTTAGATATCATTAAAAAAGTTTTGTTTCTCTCTCCTGCTAATGAAATCGTTTGTTTATTTTCCGTTACATATTTGATAAAATAATAAAATAAGTTAAATAGAATCCTGACGGGGGGAGAGCAGTAATAATCAGCTCACTTTTTATAATAGTAATAATATCCTTAATATCTTAAGTAAGGTCAGGTGCTTATGGTGTGCTTCTTAATAAAAAAGTGTATGAAATAAGATATGAAGTGAATAAAAAAATACAGCAGCATATTTATATATATAATATATATATTAATAGAAGAATTATTCTAAGAAGTATAAATTTATTTTCTGAGAATAAAATGAAAGAATGAAGAGAAAAGTCATTTTAACTAACAAAAGAAAATATTTTCTTTTTATTAAAAAGTTTAATTTTTATAATTATGAAGAACATTAAACAGACAGTCAAAGAAAAGATTTTGGAATTCACAAAGGATTTCATCATCAGTGAAATCATTAAATAAAAACTCAAGTCTTACAAAAAGTATAAACTGAAAAAACAGCGAACACTAGAATTTATATAGACTTACTCGGCTTGTTCAGAAAAAGAGTGAATAAAACAATTGAAGAAATTGTAAGCCTAAACCCTAATCTACTACTTAAAGCGATTATTTTTATGAATATGCAATAAAACTCGATAAAGAAGGTTAAAATCCAAGGCGTTCTGCTGTAATATACGGCGCTCATTTTCGTTTGATTTATGAAGATGAGAATTATTACGTCCAGATGTACTGTATGTTTGCGTCTGATAGAATGTTACTATTTACTTGGAAACAAACTATTGAGATAAAAATCAGCAAACATACAACTTTAGGTATTCAAGGCTCCAATTATCCGAATCTTTGCTTTCTAGGACAAGTGAAATTTTATTCCCCCCCCCCCTTAACTAACGTGTTTATTTTTATTTACGTATTTTCTACCGTAAAAAAAAAAAAAAAAAAAAAAAAAAAAAAAACCGTTAAACTTGGCCGAAAACTGAAAACCGATTGGCCGAAAACCGATTCGTGAACTGAAAACAAACCCCTAGAGGTTTGTTTTCAGTTCACGAATTTAGCACTCTGGCAAAATGGAAATTATTCGAACGAGAAATGTTTCTTACAAGCTTCGTGTATAAGCGATCCAGGAAGTATTGTAACGACGAAAAATTCCCGGTATCATATTTCAACGGAAATAGCCATTTTGAACTACTGTTAAATGCAATTTAAAGATGTTTTGGAGTGACATCTGTACGTAAGGGCAGAATAAAGGACTCTTTCTCCCCAAACGAATTATAAAACTGATTTAAAATGGTTTCAAAAAAGATTTTTTTCCGTGGCGTCTGTACGTACGTACGTATGTATGTATCTCGCACAACTCAAAAAACGAATAACCTCAGAACGTTGAAATTTAGCATATAGGACTGCTAAAACGTAGTTATGTACCTCCCATTTTAGTTACAATCGGCCGCAACAAAAACTATATAAATATATACATATATATATATACCCACTCTGTTACTCGGCTCCGTGAGCTCAGTATTTTTTATTCTTATATGTTAGTAAATTGCGAATTTTTTGCTTTAAAATATGATCCAATTATGCTGTTCTTATCTTCCGGTTATGGTTTTTATATCTTTAATTAATCTGTGGGCAACAGTTGTTTGAATTATCAACATTTTAAAAGTTGTTTAAGTGCGGCTAAGCCTAATTTTTCTTACCATAGCAGCCATATTTGTTTACATTTGTGCAGAATAGTGAATTGAGTCTTTCTGCGCCTTCAGTGTCTTTTTGCCGAGTGGGACCAAAAATAAACTTTTACTTTTGTGCACCGAAAAAGCTGCCTTCTTGCCTGCTGACCGAGTTGCTTGTTTTTTTCTCAGAAACTCTCATTTTAATTGCAAAATGTTTTGTTAATTGTTTTAACTGTATTTGGTGTTTTAGGTTTTTCTATATCTTTCAAATTTAATGAAGATATTTTGAGTTTTTATGTATTTTTATCTTGCCGCGAAGTGAGAAATGAGTTAAATGAGTGAGAAATGTATATCTAATGAAATTCGAGGAAATAAGTGTTTCGTATTAGGAGAAAATGTTGTCGCCAGTCTGTCTCTCACAGAGGCGAATGCTTATGAGTAGCGCATGCGCATTAAGTAAGCGGCGCTGAAATCGTCTTTGAAAAACTTTCTTTTTTATTTGTCTAATTTCTTGTATACATTGTTTTAAATTTATTCTAGTATTTGAATAGAACACGTGGCAACGATTTAATAATTCTTCAGATGATATAATTTTTTTTTTTTTTTTTTTTTTTTTTTTTTTTTGCATTCTGAGTTATAATGAGATGTAACGTTGTTAAGTGAGCTTAGCGCCAGTGTCGCTATGGTAAATAAATATAGTGATTTTTAAAAGAATGCATTTATTCTATTGTGGTTTATGCACTATCGACGAAGTACATTTAATTCAATTCAATAGGTTTAAAGGAAATGGCGGAAAAAATGGGTATAATTTAATATTCCGTACATGGAAGTCATGTGGTGTACATATCAGATTTTCTAAAAAATATATTAGCTTTGCTATTTTTATCACCTCATTTTAATTATAGAATTCTATGTTCCATGTCGTTAATTTTTGGCAGACTAATTCTTAGATTAGAAAACTTATCTTAATGGCTTACATAATTTTTTTTAATGTTATTCTAAAATTTGCATAGCAAGATCAGCTTGAGATTTCTTTTTCCAATCCTATGATCTTTATAATTTTGACACTTCAAATATATTTTTTAAATTTTTGAAGCTTTAATGATTAAATTTTTGAAGCTTTAATGATTAACTTTTTAAACTGTAATCTGAAATTTTCTGAATTGCGTCTCTTTAATAGGATTTGCGTTATTTTCCCTTGACGTAATATCCTTAATTTCAAAGACGGTTTTCTCTCAAATTCCATAAATACGCATATTATGCAGTTAATTTTGATATTTTACATCAGTAGAAAATAATCCACTTAAAAAAACATAAATAAATAGGTGATGTGTTTTATTTTAGGCAAATAAGTAATAATTTCTTTGCTTAATTTTAAAGAAGAAAAAATGAAAATAAGTGTAGGTTTTTAGTTCGTCTATATGTAATGTCATGGAGGTAGGAAAGGGAGGAGGGGCCATTCCGCGCTAGAAGTGAAGCACTGCTTTGAAGCTTGGGTCACCAGACGGGGTGTTCTTTGTTTACATTCAGAAGCTCGCTTGACAAGATTCTGATAGTATTTCGACACACGACAGTTCCATAGAAATCGAAAAAGGGACACTCTCGCATGAAAGAAACATTCATAGTGTGATGGATAATAGCAATTTGTATAGTTTACTGACATTTACGCAAAAATCACATCTTGGTTATTTTTCGATAACTAACAACAGCGATTTTGGTTATGAATTTGTTTTATAAAATTCTAAGCTGTTGCACTACAAAAATATAGATTTTAAGAAAATTGCTAAAAGAGATCTGCCAAAATTTATTTTCTAGAAGATTTGAAAAGTTTGAAACTTGATGGCTAAATGTAAATATAAAATTATGCATGTTAAAATATTTGTAATTAGACACATAGGTCAGATTAAGTTTTTATTAAATAGAGTAACGCATGCAAGGGCTATCTGCCTAAAGAGAGAGATGCCATCGTGGAGGAATTTTGAAGAAAAACTGACCTTTGAGTGGGTATTAAAAATAATACTTATAATTTTCATTCAAAATATATTCATATATATTTTTTATGTAAAACTTTCGGGTGTATGCTAAATTAGTGTAAATTACTTTACACGAAAAATATAGTGAATGCACAGAAATTAAAGATTTGCACATGCTGGAAATGATAAATAGGAAATATGTATGGGTATTTATGCATGTGCTTGCAAAAAGCATGTATCTGCCTTTGACAAAATACTTAAATATTCATTAAATTATTTATAAATGTATTTGAAATGAAGAATTTATTCACTTATAAACAACTGTGAAAATACTGTGAAGAAATATAATGATTAAATTTATCTAATTTATAATAATTATAAATGTTATCTAAATATATAATAACCTTAATATTGAATTGTAAACATAAATTGAAATCCTGTTGACAAATACGTTATAAAACTATTTAAGCAAGAATTGTTCGTATTGGAAAGCAATCTGTTAAAAGGTATTGTAAAGCAAATGCTATGAGATGCGCACTTAAGAACGTAATAAAGAGTTTTGGAATATGTATTGTTGAAATGAAGGGTACAAAAAAAAAAAAAAAAAAAAAAAAAAAAAAAAAAAAAATCTGATAAGTATAATTAAAAGAATTATTCCCTTTACATTTTATAATAACTCTTACAAGTTTTAAATTATACTTAAAAAAAAAAAAAAAAAAAAAAAAAAAAAAAAAAAAAAAAAAACCCTTATTTTATTCCCTTTCAGAAATGTTCAGAGAAAGTCAACTACTATTTAATACCTATTTAATTATTAGGAATTAGCGAAATACTTATTTAAAGTATTTCGCTAATTCCTAATAATTCTCTAATTTAAAATGAACCGAATAGAGCATTAATTATAAATTGACTTACATTTTTCGATTTAAAAGAAGCCAAAAAAATCATGTCATATTTAAGAAAGTATTTTAGGAAGAAGCTCTATAAATAGAAAAGAAATAATGCATAATTTTAATATTAATAATACAATAAACTTTGATCTTAACTTTTGTACCTTAACCGAATAAAATCGAATTACCTTAATTTTTTTTTTTCTAATGTAATTAACGAAAACTTGTGAAAATATTTCATTCAAATTAAACCATTCTGAGAAAACTGTCCTGTGAAAAGTATAGCATTTAATTCCGTTCAGAATGAAATGTTGTTTTCACATACTTAGGACTCTGAAGTGTTGTAGAAAAAGAAAATATATACATTTACATGTATATTTGCGACGTAATTACAAAATATTTACACCCGAACGCGTCAAATCCCATGGAAGTCAATGGTAGAAGTCAATGACCCAATGTTTTGGTCACCACGTAGGGATCGCCGGTGCTTCAGAGCAGGGTACGGAGAAACTTGTTTAGGGCGACTCCATCTTACTTCCTACCTCAATGAGCTAAGCCACTGGTACTGTAAGAACATCACGTGACGTGATTTGTTCTGTAACTTACATTAGTACAAACTATTAGAAGTTTCTGATGCAGGGGGGGGGGGAATCAGCTATGCCGGATTCAAGCCTCAGATCTCCCAGTGTTAAGCGGATATCTAAACTTCTTCCATGACAAATAAAACAATATTAAACTCGGATAGCTCAGTCGGTAGAGCGTCTGGCTTTTAACCTAACGGTCCAGGCTTCGACTCCCTATTCGGGCGGGTTGGCATCCTCAAAGGAGCTATTAGTCTCAAAATGCGATTTTGCGTTGGTTCACTAAACGACGTGTTAATTTTCAAATTGTTACAACCGAGTAGTATCGCTCAATATTATTTTTAAAGAAATTAAATAGTGAAGAATCTACATGTATGTGTTCTGATGAAAAAAAAAAAAAAAAATATCAAATATGGTTTTGTCGGAGTTCGAGCTCCAAATCTCTCAGTGGCAAGTGAATATTTTCACTTCTTGCGTCAAGAAAGGGCGCACAAATAATTGTATTCAGCCCGGATAGCTCAGTCGGTAGAGCGTTAGGCTTTTAACCTAACGGTCCAGGGTTCGAGTCCCTGTTCGGGCGGATTTTCCTTTTACAAAAAAAGGCATAGTTTCTAGTCTAAAAGAGGCTCAAAATGGGATTTTGCATTGGTTCACTACAAACGATGTATCGCTTTTCAGTTTGTTGTCACCAAATATTATCGCCTTGTATTATTTTTAAAGAAATTAAATAATGAAAAATCTATATGTATGCTCGTTGTATTACGAAAAAACGACGGTATCTAGGGCCATCAAATTTTTAACAGCGTAGTCCTTTATCCGAACATGTGCAAGTGGAAGCCCAAATTTTGAATTTCGAATTGGTTTTATTATTTATTTCATATTTTGTAAGAGTTTAATGAATTTTTGAATAACAAACTCAACGATTTGAAAGCTAGTAGTGGCAATACTTCGAAATAAAACGTTTTTATCGTTAGCGCACGAAACTGCTCAAGAAAATATAAGATCTTCCAATTTTAATTAACAAACGGCCTTATGAAAGCAAAGCAGGAAATAAAAGGCTTTTTTTTACCTTTCCCGTGCTATCGCGTTACCATTCAGTGAAACGTTAAAATTTAATACTTAAATTTAAGACGCTCAAATTTAATTTGGAAGTTTATTGAGTAATAAACTAAGCGATTTAAAAGCAATAAATACTTCTTAAATATATTTTGCTTTTCTATTCCTTAATGTGATTCTATTCCTTAATGTGATTGATTTAAATAAACATGTATTAAAGTCATAAGATGACTGATTAGAAATATTCAATATTTTTATGAAATCACACGAGTCGGAATCAATACTTTTTCTTTTTTTATTATAACTATTTTAGGTGACTGGCCACGCGAGAGACTAGTTTTGAAACAAATAATGTAACGAATATAAAAACATCACGGCAACCTCAAACACCCTATCGGGAATTCTAAAGATATGCAATTTTTAAATATTTTGTGATTATGCTGCTGAATTGAGTTTCATGTAACATAAGTGCGAAGAACGTGATATTTAATAAATAACACAGAAAAAGTTAATCATAAATAGAAAGAAAATTTTTTGTTATTCATTTCAGCGAGAAAACTGGATATTGATACGATGAACTGAAAAAAATATAAAAATGCTTGCTAAATTCACTGCATCGGGAATACTAAACATGCGCTTTTACGCAGCTTTTAAAAAAATTGTCATTTTGTTGTTGAACTGTACGTGCCGCGTAAGTGTGAAGAAAGCAATACTAAAAAGATGGGTTTAAAAAAAAAAGAGAGAGAGAGAGCAAGAGCTGATAGACTGCGAGCTCTGGAAAGCGTAAAAAACCTTTACGCGTAACCCTTTACGCGACCGTTAAAATCTGAAACCTTTTTATTTTTATTTTATTATTATTTATTTTATTATTTTTAGTCCAAAGGGGCTTTGTCCCTGAAGGACTATTGTTTTCATTTTGCGTTGGTTCACTATAAATGTCAGTTTCACTTTTCAAACCGTTGCCACCAAATGTTAGAGTCCTGCATTATATTTAAAGAAATTAAATAGTGAAAAATCTGCATAAATGTATGTATATTTCTCGCATTGTGATAAAACAACGGTACACAGAGCCATCGAATTTTGAATGACGTCGTAATCCTCCTAGGAATATGGGCATGTGGAAGCCCAAATTTGAAATTTGGAATTTGTTTTATTATCGATTTTCTATTTTTCCTATTTGATTTCCTTTTTTGTTTCGAATTTTTGATTAACAAACTCAAGGATTTCAATGCTAGCAATGGCAACGTTTGTACAGAAATTTACAACACGCGAGTCTCTCTATCGGAAATTCTAAAGATATGCTCATTTTAAAACTATTTTGCGATATTGCTGTTGAAGTGTAATTTATGGTTTAAGAGCGAAGAACGTGATATTTAATAAATAACTGTAACACACAAAATGTTAAAAAAACGCCCCTTTGGACGTAATTTAAAATCTGAAACCTTTCAGGTTTTTTTTTTTTTATTTTTTTTAATCTCTTTATTTTTATTAGTTTTATCTTTTTATTTTATTTTATTTTTTTACATTTTCTATCCTATCACAATACTATTAATAATGAGCCTATTCTACTACTAATAATAATTGTTCATCATTTGAGCTCTCAATTGCGCATCAAAGAATCTAAAATTTGCCTATTTCCCCCCACTATTAATTGCACAGCGCCATCTAATGGTCAAAATGCAAACTAAAAACTCGTATGACCTTTCCCTAAAAATTAAGCTTTTGAAATAAGTCTTGCCCCAATCATAAAATGCATCACTTTGACACAAAATGGCCAATTTTCGAAAACGCAAAAACCTTCATAAAGAAACCCCAGCGAAAAGCTGACTCAACCCTTGTAAACATTACTTTCTAATTTATGAAAAGGAAATTTTCTAAAGGTTCAGGCACGTATGTGCTGTTGCACTGCTATGCAAGCTGGCTTTAAACATGCCACTGTGATTAGCAAAGCATATGAAACTGGTACACCTTTGTGAAAGTTGTTTTTCTCAAATTCGAAACTTATCTTCATAACAGTGCTGCCACTTTTGTGTCGGGGAAACCTTTATGAATATATCTATCTTTTCGGGTATTGGCAGACTTGTATAAAATGCCAGTACAATACCATTATGAAGGTGTCCGTTGGCAAAACAATAAATAAGTGTTTAGCTTATAAGGGAGGGATGTAGAGAGTCGAATTTTCAGATTTTCCGATGATCTAGAAATGGGTTGAAATTAACCCTGGGTTTAAAATAACCCATTCTTACTTCGCTTAAATTATTTAATCCAGGCACTTTAAAAATTTAATAGATCAACACTACTTGCAAAATTTAAGACTGCAAATTACTCTGATAAAAATTTTTAACACTGAAAAATAAAATAATTACCTTAGTTAGTTAATTTTGTAAGCTTACAATTTTAATTATATGCACAGCGGCTGCTTATGCTTGATAAGACCGTTTACAGATATTTTTAAGGTGTTTATTGCATGTATATTTCGCACATTTAACAAATTTTAAAGAAATTTTATTATCTCCTTCTCGGCGTATGTAACATCTTCCACGCTTCTTGTTGATTTCTGAATCGCCAAGCTTTCCCCGAATTTTTTCAAAGTGATTTTCTTTACCTTCTTTTGCCGAAATCTCAGTTACACTTTCTCAGGACAGATTTTTTCGTCTTTCAGTTTGCTTTATCAGCTTTTCACTTACAATTTCTAGAAAATACCTTTGCTGATAAAGACAGCTATGCCTTCGCGCTTTATTCATCCTCATAATGAGGACGAATGCATTATGGATATAATAATGAAACCAAAATGTTAATTAAAGATACTATTAAAACATTAGTTTTTCATATTAAGATTAGCATTATTTATATATATAAAGAAGAAAGTATGTTTGTTTGTCCTCTAATAACCCAGTCACTGCTATAGCTCCCGTCACCAAAATTTTCTACAATTTTTTTCTAGGTCCTGGAAAAGGTCGACGTCGACTTCTTTAAAAAAAAAAAAAAAAAAAAAAAAAAAAAAAGAAAGTAAAATCAGAGATGTTAATTAAAAAATAAAAATAAAAATAAAAAATAAAAAACGATAATTTTCGCCCTCATTTTTCAGAGTGACAACAGTCTCACAAGCTGGAGATGAAAATCTGCTTAGTTTAGAAAGTTGTTGCCACTGCTTGCTTTCAAATCCTAGAGTTTGTTAATAAAAAATTTGTAAGTTTTACGATGAAATAAAAATAGCATTGCCAAACATTAAATACATTATTCCCGATTCCAAAAATTCGTGGGAAGCCATTTCTACTATTCCCATCTTCGTACGACTTTAATCAGCTGAAATATTAATTGAAAACTCTGAAAACGCTAATTTTCGCACATTTATCCGAGTGGCAACAGTCTAGCGCGTTGGAAATTGAAATGCTTTATTTCGAAAAGTGTTGCTACTGCTCGCTTTCAAAGAGTTTGTTAAACAAAAATTTGTGACTTTTTACATAATCTGGTATTTTTCCGTTTCGCCGGCGCAAATCTCGCCAAGCAAACTTTAATGGCGACAACAAACAGCATACACATAAAAAATGTTAACAAATGTTAGTTCTAAGATTTTTTTATTTTGAAGGCATAATTTTAATATCGTTTAAAATTTTGTAAAAAGCCAATAAATAAAGACAATAAATTTGTAAAAAGACATTAATTTAAGAATTTACTATGCTTTCATGGTTCAACATCCTGATTCGCCGCTTCATATCACGTGATTCCAAGGGATCTCATCTCACGCAAACTACGCTACAAAAATATAATGAGATACATTTCGCAGGAGAAGAAGAGGAAGAATGGCCTTGCTCATTTACATTAGCTATACATAAAGTCACATGATCTCTGAGGTCATCTGCATTGTTTGCTTACAAAAGCTATACATAAGTCCCGTGATCTATGAGGTCATCGGAATGTATCTCATTCTCTCAGTAATTATCTACATTAATTTCAAGTTAAATCTTGATTTGGAATGCAAGAATTATTTTAATTCGTACGAATAGCTTACTCAGAAATTATTCGTTAGTAATTAGTTCGTAGTAGTAACTTAGTTTGTTGTTGTTTAGAAAACTGCTCCTGTTGACTGTAGCGAATTCGTGGATTAGCTTTCTCTAGCTGTTTTGAATTAAGTTCTTTTGAACGTTTGATTAGTTAAAAAATAACTACTGTGAGATATTGTAAAACTGAAAGAATATCTGAGGGAATTTAAGCATTTTGTGATAATAATAAATTTGTTTTGGTTCATTTTTCATCGGACTTGTGCATTCATTTCGTAACGAACCCGTACGCACGCAACAATATATAAAGAAAAATGCCTGTGTGATTGTGCGTTTGTTTGTTTGTTTGCGTTATTGAGTTCTGAAGAAATCTTGGCCACATTTAATCGACTAAAATTCAATATAGGTGAAATGTTGGATGGAATTTGAGCTTTTGCGACCATTAGATTAGAAAGACGAAAATCATTAAAAACTGCGGTAATTGTTGCTGATGAGAGATAATTAGTTTTTTTTTTCTATGGAAATTTTTATGTGAGCTCCATATCGTAGCAGACTCAAAAATGTATGAGTATGAATGGTATTTTTTGCATAGTTATTAGAAAAGGATTACAGCGGTATCGTTCTCATTGTTTTCAATATGTATGAAAGAAAGTGAAAGACAAGCAATCATTTTTCTGTTCGTTGACTTGGAATCTTTAATATACAGGAAAAACAATTCTATATTTGCAGTGAAGTTCTAAGTTTTGATAAAGCAAGGAAAGTTTTATGTGGTAGAATCTGGAATCAAAGGAAATTAAATTATAAGATAAAAAATAAGAATTCCAAACAACGAGTTAACAATTTCAGGAACTCGCGTTATAAAATGAAAATGCGCTCTTTTGCAATTTCGCGTTGGCAAAATAATAATGTTTTACTTAGAAAGCGAGAAAACATCAAGAATAACAGCACTTCAAACTATTTAAGATAAAAGCTGTGGAATTCCCAATAATCCATGAGTCATTGATAGAAATAGAATCAATTACAGTTTACTCAATTATCCGATCTCCGACTATCCGAATCGCTGATTATCCAAATCGCTCTCAGAATTTCAGAATTTTTTTGAATCGACTGATGAAAAGAAAGAAAAGGAGAAAATGGAAAAAAAGCTCAAGTGAAGGAAAGGGAAGAAACAGGAGAAGATGAGGATGACGTGTCAGTTAAGGAATTAAGAAACATTCTTTTGAAAGTTCCTGGATGTTCAGAAGTTAGTGCTGAGGATACAGCAAAATGTATGGTTTGTGATTCGTCAGACCCAGGGTTTCAAATTCTAAATGATGGTGAACTTATTGAAAGTGTGAGAGAAGAAAGTATCGGGGAAGAAGATGGCCTTAATTTCGAAGTTGAAGCAGACACGGGACCATGAGCTTAGTTATTCAGTAAAGTGTGCAACGATTATTTTAATTTTTATCAGTTATTAAGTGAAACACTGTCCCCTCATTTGTTTGATTTGTGGCCGAAGGCTACAAGAATGAGGTCCCTGGTCCGGAGCCCTATCCCAGACTATCAAAATAAAAGCACAGCATTATTAATAGCATTAGAAAAACAATAAATTTTAAAGTCCCAAACCTGGTCGAGATAAAAAGTGAGTCGACGATCAGCAAAGTGTAGGTCGTCAGCTACTATGCGAATGAAGAGTGAGGGGCACGCAGGAACCCTCAGGTGGTCACCCACCTAAGTCCTAACTGCGTGCTGTGCTGCTGGAGAAGATGCAGATTACAATCAAGTCAGGAGAGCGGGAAAATACATAGTTACTTCACATATGAGGGAGTCTTTTCAGAGCTATGCGGGGGTGGATGTAAAACAATTTAGGCTTATATTAACAAATAATGATAGAGTTAATCTAATCACTCATTTGTACAAATAAATTACAGAAGAGCTTAAATTTTTCAAAATTATAATAGGCACTTTTTAGTGGTGAAAAGGCCCAGGAAAAAAATTAACGAATTAAGTAATGAATTTTGCATTGACTTCCCTTATCTGCCTAAGTACAGTCCTTAATTTAGGAATAATTTTAAAGTGACGAAGGTTAACTGCATCGGTTAAAAACTATGCAAATTATTCAGTATTATTACCAAGTTTTATGCTTGGCAGAATTTTTTCTAAGTTGATTTTCGATGTGAGTGAGATTAGCTGCATTTGCATAGTTAACTCCCGGACGGGCTTGGGACATTTTAGAGTATTTCTTACAATATTCGCAGCCACGATATTAACTTACATGTGGATCAAGACAGTCACCAAAAGTCAGGATTTATGTCATATATGTTCAGTCAAATCCTACTGATGTGCAGATGAAGATCAATAGTCACCCACAAAAAGTTTAAAGAACTAGTGCTTCTCAACCTGTTTTGCTCCGTACCTTTCACCGCTGCTAGAAAACCATCCCTCTTCTCCTTTACAATACTCGAAAAATATATATACATTTCTTTAGATTTATATTTTTGTAAACATATTCTGTATAATTTTTTGAGTTCATACAATAAAACTAAGTATTAACAGCTAAATAAAAGGCTGATCGCATTGCCCCATGAAACTATTGATTACTTGAGCTAATTCAGTTTAATGGGATTTGAAAAGAGTTAGTATGACTTTGAGAGTCACACAGAATCCTGTTGCAGTCCTAAGTAGTAGCTTGTCATACATGTTCCGCTATTTATTTCAAGCACGATTTTTAAGCAGAAAGTATCTAAACTCTTTCATATGCCATTATCTAAACACCTTCAACAGTGGTTTAGATAATGACCAAAACTCGGTATCTTATTTAAAATTTTTATTTTCGATAGCAAAATACAAGTGGTGGCACTTATTATCATCATTATTATTATTGATAAGAAATCGGCTCTTTAGTTTGTAATTTTCTGTTTTTTCTAACTTGATATAATCTATTACTTTAAATTGGGCACTTTTTTCACGGTCGTTCCGACCCTTCCTTTAACTACGATCGTTACGTGTATTTTGTGGTTACCGCACAGAAAAAAATTTGGGAATTTTAGTAAATTAGAAAATTCGACCATTTTTTCCCTCAACAGTCATTGCCAAGGTTTTGAGTCAGAGTTTGGGGGGGGGGAGAGAAATGAACTTGAAGCGCCTATTTTAAAGTAACAGACTATAGGAGTTATCAAATAATTTTTTGTTGACTTTAATCTATCCTTGGGATAGGAAAAAAAAGTTTGTTGACTTTAATCTGGTAAGCAGAACTAAAAAAAGATTATGCACTAGAGTTACACCGTAAACTACGTTTTAAGAGTATTCATTCTCTGTGTTTCACAATTAAGAAAGTGGCAGATCTTGTGTTTTAGTCTAAACCAGAAGAGAGAGACGAATACAGTTGAGAGTTGACGGAAGACGGAGACACCATCATTTTTACCAAGAGCTTAGATTATCTTGCGTCCCCCCATATATCTAGCATTAGGAGATGCATCAAATAACGCTGCAAGGCATTATTGCCATTGTGGGTCAAGACATGATTACATAATTTACATAATTATTACATTATTTCAGATACTCAAATTTCTTTATAGCAGAACATGCACTTGCAATAGTACATATTACAAATGCACTTTACAAAGACAACATTTTACAAACTTTACAACTTTACAAAAATTTACGAACACTTATTGCAGGACATCCAAATACAATAGTATTACAGAGAGTTAAACTTCTAGAGACAAACTGAGTAAATTTAAATTCTTACTCTAGGCACTGTAGAGACTAAGACTGTATAGACACTGTACGTACAGTACAGACTTTGTAGAGACTTACTCTAGGCACTGTAGAGACGAATACAGCAGTGAAAAAACAATTTTCAACCAAAGAACAGACACTTGAAATTTACTGGATTCGTTGGTAATAGCCAAACCCATCGGTCATTCAGGCATTTGCATCATCGAAATTGGTCAGGGCGTCATAAAAATATATATTGCTTCATTAAAGGTGGTATCATACATTCAAAACATTTCGGAAGAACAACTCTCGGTTTTTCTGTTTTGTCACATGATATAAAGCAGCCAGTCATCATGGATCACTCTGATATTACCACGTAAGGCGGAAACTAGTTCTTCATTATAAATTATGGTTGATGTTGGGGATTTTATGCTGTTAGCTGAATGATTGTTGAAAATGAACAACTTACAATTATTTGCGAAGGGAACGAAATAAACTATTCCGCCTTTCTTTCAATAGTAAAGCAGGTAGAAAAATTGTTTGACTGAGGCAGTTGTTCGTCCGAAACAAATAAATATGTGATAGCAGCTTTAATCAATCTGGGGGAACTCGAAGTAGTAATTTCTATATTTTCTTATCAAAGCAAAATATACGCAGTAACATGCAGATTCAATTTGCTTATGCATACTTGTTCTAATTGATCGGCATTGCTGATGTGCAACACAGCTATGAGCATTATTTTGCTGTATTTCATCACTTGAGCGCTTTTTCAGTCTTAGCATACACTCGTAACTTACTTTATTTCGTTTAATTTTCAAAATTATTTGTGCAGTGTTTAGCGAGGGATATTGAATCTGGGATCATGACTGTGCCTCTCTCTTTGAAAATACAGCAAACGCATCTTAATGTGGTCGCGGTTAATGCATCGTTCGATTATTATTATTGTTTGCAAACGAAACCACAGAAAACACATCACTTACTTTAATCAACAATTCCGTTAATACGATCAAAATAGAGAAATGTCGCTAAAGAAGGGATTAAGTCGTCAAACAGCTTAGTAGGGATTTTAGTCAAATTTTGAAAAATGGGCAAAAAAGCAGCTTTAGTTTGAAGTGGATTTCGAATAATTCTTTCGATTCTAAGAGCGATTAGGCATATGTCCCTCTTTTTCACGAGCAAAAAACATTTCTGTATATTATTTTTTTTATCGTGAAAAAAAAACATCCCTGAATACACCTACGCCACACTGAGATTGCTTTTTTGCCTAATTTTAAGTTTTACTACCATTTTCTGTTCCGATGAGGGTTGCCGTCCGAGTATTAGAGGTATAGCACCGATCAAATAATTTCCAAAGACGTTATGAACAGTTCATAAATGAACTTTTGAATTAAAGACATTATAAACAACTCACAAACAATCTTTGGTACTTACGTATTAACGGAGAAGTATCGCTTTACTTTGGCGGTAATGTGATATAGTTAGTTTCTCTTTATTTCGAAATCTCATCTACAGTAGCTTCAACAGGTATTTTAGCCTAAGCTTTAACTTCCTGCCTCTGCATGAACTCCACTAAGAACGGCTTCAAATGATGTCTTATAGAACTCTTATGTTTACTCCGTTCTTATAACTGCGTATAAGCATTTTGAAAAATTAATTACATCATACGGTTGCAACAGCGATTAATTTGTGTTGTGGTGTAAAATTTGGCAAGTATTCGCTCTTTTTTGACGAGTTTTGGCTTTTTCTTAGTTAACATGTAAATAACTTTTACATGTAACATGTAGTTAACATGTCTTTTGAATTTTATTCATTAAAATGCAGAAAAGTACCGACTTATACATTACTAGTTATACTAAAATAATAACATTCCATTACTATTTTGAGGGGTATTTTTTTCCGTCATTTAATGTTATTATTCGGTTAATATCATCAAAATAGCCATGGACAAGCATCATCACATTAGGCGGCGTCTGTTGAAGCTAATGTCAGTCGTTACCTGTTTGACTCCAGTCTATTTAGATTTCCTGTATATTTTTGTGCGAAACTGAGAAGAATGTGTGCTGAATATCTATAATCTTTTCCGGACTCTTATATGTATTAGTTAGCAGTCTGCACTATCTGCTGTAACTTTTATATTTTAAAGAAACATCTGGAAATATGTTTACACCGGATATTTAATCGTTATCGATTTATTGCCCCAATCTTTCTAACCTTGTTAGATATCTTGAGAAAACTTTGAGTAGGAGGATCAACAGTGAACATGTGGTTATTTGCAGCGTTCAGCAAAACGCCATTACTATGAAAGTGTGAAAAACTCTTACCAAATAGTAGAGTAAATAAATAGTGTAACATAAAAATGCACACACGGTACAGACACAAAATGTTTTTCGTCTTTTGCAATATTTGGACAGGGATTTGATGAAGAAAATGGTTTTTTGAGTGTGTGCGTTGGTAATATGAGGCTAATGTTTAAACTCGATAGTCTTAAATTTAAAATAGAAAAGAAAAATTCTAACGATTCGAAAATACTATTTAATTTTATCTTCCTCAGTCAGAGTAAAATAGAATATTAGAAAAAATATATATATATGAAGAATGAAAAAACGAAATATGCATAATAAAATATCTGATTTAAACCTCTCAAACATTTAATTCAGATTAAAATTTCAAAACCTACGCCAAGTAGCCAATTATTAAATATTAAACAAAAGTTTTGGTAGTTTTCCATTTCGCCGGCGCAAATCTCGCCAAGCAGAATTTATTGGCGACAACATACAGTATACACATAAAAAATATTAAAAAAATGTTAGTTCTAAGAATTCTTTTTTTTTTTTTTTTTTTGAAGGCATAAACATTTTAATATCGCTTAAAATTTTATAAAAAGCCAATAAATAAAGACAATAAATTTGTAAAAAGACATCAATTTAAGAATTTACTATGTTTTCATGGTTCAACATTCTGATTCGCCGGTTCATATCACGTGACCCTCAAGCGATCTCATCTCACGTAAACTACTCTACAAAAATCTAATGCTCTCACTAATTATCTACATTAATTTCAAGTTAAATCTTAATTTGGAACACAATTTTAAATACTCAGAAATTATGTAAAACTGCAGTGCTTTACTTCGCTAGTGCATTCTCATTAGAATTAATGAATTTAACCCTTGACTTTACCTTTTCTATTTTTTCAGCTTCGGGTAAGCGCTGTGATTGCATCCTAATTGACTTAATTACCGAGAATGGCCTTTGACATAAAACTGAACTATCTGATAAAAATTCTATGTAATTATATGCCAGTATTGAAAGAAACAATCAATCTGATAAGAAAAGCTGCGACTTGTTTTCAAAATGAGGCGTAAAAGGTTACCAGCGAGAATATTCCGTTTGGCATCGGTTGTACCATTATTGGCGACTTTATCGCTTGCGCCGGCAAAACGGAAAAGTACCAAAGTTTTTAATTATAGTGTTTTAGTTACACTTTGGTATAGCCGAATATGTCAAAGCCCTGCCTAAGGGAAGGAATGCCTTCGTTTAGGAATTTCTAAGGCAAACTGGTTCGCATACATGTTACGCATGACGAAAACTACGAAAAAGCTTATGCAGTCAGTCCGTTCCCCTGGAATCGAACCCAAGTTGAAACTACCACTACTCAGGAATTTCACCGCTCGGGCCGCTAGTGGAATTTGCTTAGTTACGGAAAAGCACATTATGGCTATTTGCCTACATACATTGCTTTTAAACACATTCTATGCAAAAGCACGATATATATATATATATAACTTAACTTTATGTAATGCATATATATGTTACAGCTAAAGTACGAAAGTCGTTATGTGTACATTATGTAGTTAATCTGCAGATTAACTGATTTGCTCCGTTAAAGTGCGGAATCATGTATTTTCCGCATTTTAACTAAATAAGGCTCATATTAACGGCTTCCGTATCATTAACGTTCAAAAGTTTGTTTCTTTCATTTCCTTTCCCTCTTCCTCCACTTTGCACATTACCTACTAAACACTCGCTAATCTGCTCATTGCCTACTAGACGCTCGTCAAACTGAAGATGATCTGCAGAATATCTGATTTATGCACTTTAGCGGTAACATATACAAAAAATTCTTCTCTTTTTTTCTTTTTCTTTTCTTTTTTTTTTTTTTATTTGTCATTTTTTTCCCCTTCTCCTATACCTACCTCATGCATACAATCATACATACACTATTGCAAAAAGTTTGAATGTGCTTGTAAAAATTTTAAGCTCTTTTTTTATGCTTTTTCAAATTCTTTTTTCCATATCAATATATGAAAAGTAGTAAAGAAATGAGAAATTGCTGGAGGTAACAAATTACGCTTAAAGAAAACTCACAAATATAAAACTGACCTGTAGGAGTACAACCGAAGAATTTGGGAATTCATGAATAAAGATAAAAAATGAAACTTTTTTCTTTTGGGGGGACGTTTTGAAAGTGTTTTTCAAAAATGAGGAATGGACATTTTTTAATAATGCATTGATTGTGACTAACATCAGAATTCACCCCTATAATGGAAAACAGAGAATTAATATCATAATAATAGAAAATAGTTAGAAAAGTGATCCCTTAATATTCTTCCTAATATTTATGCAGATCTTTTGCAACTGTAAGTATTGTATTGAAAATCTGCAACTACAAATATAAATTAAAACAAGCACAATAAGAAATTAAAAAATTTCGAGGTTTTTCCGCTATGCAACTTTTTATCATAACATAAAAACCTTGAAAGATCAGAAAGTTCAAAATGGGTTAAAAAAACTTTATTTGAAAAGTAAAAGATAACTATTCTGTTCCACGTGGGTTGAATTATCCAGAAATAAACGCATTTATCAATCTCCTAAGAAATTTTGGGGATTAGCAGTCGATTAAAAGGACTTAGTCGATTAAAAAGGAATTTTCATAATAAAACTGTGAGATAGCTATCTTTATTACAAAAACTGCTTTCGTGGAAATCATTTTAAAGAAACTGGCAAAATGTCTCAGCCCTATAAAAATTCATCATGAAATTACATTTAGTGTATGAGAAAATGCAATGCCGTGTCTAAGATCAGTCAATAAGTGCCAGCAGTTCGAATACGGTCAAACATATACTTCATTTATCTTGAACGGAAAGGAAGGTTATCAATAAGGAAAGGAAGGTCTTGCAAGTTGCTAAAAATCTTTGGTAGCAATCGCTGAGTAACTGTTTCAGAAATCGTGTTCGCGTTGCGTTCCTTGTTTTCTAATCTAAAACGAAAGATCAGAATTTCTACCTTTTGTACACTTTTTTCAACTAAACTGTGGAATTCAATGATTTCTATCACTGCAGGTGCATCATTTAGCGCCAAAAATGAAAAGCGTGTCTGCGGAATGGAAGCCTATACTATTGCTTTAAAAAAAAAAAAAAAAATGCTCTATGAATAGAAAACGTCATTTCCTTTGCCTTTTTTCGAATACGAATATTTGTTATGCAAATTATGCCAAAAAACATGACTATTAATGCTGATTCGTGCTGTCAAAGAACGAGGTCTCTCTGTCTCTCTTTCTGAAACGGTGAAAACCAAGAGGCGTGAGTACTGAGAAAAGATCCTGGCTTTATTCACAAAAATGCAACTTCATCTAAGGCATTTATAACGCAAGACCTGAGCAAACTTTTATGAGATTGCAAACGATAAACGGGTATGCACAGGCAGGTACAGATACGGGCAAAAGTAACAGGAGCAAAAGACCATCATAATAAATCACCAGGTATTGTTCCCACATACTTCTGTAACAGCATCTGTAAAATTTATCAGTGACGCCTCGGAACCCTTCCGGTTTCAAAACCGTATTTGTTCCATGCCACAGAGACAGCTTCGCAGTCTTCAAACGGGTACAAACAGTGGTTTTACGATATCTGCTTGATTGAGAAGATTTTCATTTGCCAAAATATTCAAATGTTTACTAATTGCGCTTTAAGACAAGTGTTTATAAACATTGGATGGCTAGGCTGAAAAATGGTGTGACGTTTCTGTGAGATAATACATTGTTGTGCTTTTCTCAATAAAGTGGTTATTTGACTGTAATATTTGTGTGTCCTATATGCATCGCAATAAATGACTTACAAAAATCAAGAGTAACTTACTTTTGAATTCTCCTCCCCGATTTCCCTTACCACCACAGCTTTTTTCAGCAGTCTTCTATAACTGTCTTGGCATTACACTAGCCCTCGAAAATATCTATGTCGCTGGAAGCAAACACACATAGAGCAAGATTTGCAGCTGTAGGATAACCCCATCATCAAGAAATACATTTCTAAGATTAAAGTGCTTCGCACAGTAAGGTGGCTGTTTCAGCTTTGTATTTTTGAATTATATAGCAAGCGCCGCTTAATATGATCAGTTTCCATGGCCATTACGAGAAAAAGATATCCTTCAAATCAGCAATAGAATTTAACTAATTTAATATAAAAATATCAAGAAACGTATCAATAAGTATTTTCAGAGCATTTTTTAGAAAAACACAGAATTTCGTTTATGAACTGTTCATAACGCAAACTGAACTTTATGAACTGTTCATGATGTTTACTTTAATGAATGACATGTTCGTAACTTTTCTGGAAATTATTTGACCGATGCATTATATTTACCCTGTGCACATGACTCTTGGAAGACAACATGCTAATATAGCATTTTAAATTAAGTAAAACAAATACCGTAGTTTAAAGTAGATGTCTCCAAAAATTTCTATTCCACCCTCTCAAGACGAAAGAAAACATTCGACAGTATATTTTTGTTCAGAAGAAGAAAGACTCAAATCTGATTGCTCTCAAAATGAATAGTTATTCACCCTCCGCATAAGACCATATCGTTCTTGCCTTGTGAAGCTTTCGTTTCTCATTGTTTAATTGTTTCTCTTCAGTTTGGAGTTTAATGAATGTTGCCAACAAGAGCTTGTATATTGTTAACAACTCGTTTTAGCTATTTTCAAGGCTAATCAGTATTTAGAGGGTCAAGTAGTTGATAAAAATGAATACTTCCAACAACTTGACCGCCCTTTCTGAGTACCATCTTTTCCGGTCGCTCTCTAACAACATTCAGGGATAAGAGTTTTGTGATGGAACTTCTCTTACCAATTGGCTAACAAATTTTTTCAACTCGAAACCACAATATGTCTATAGAAGAAACATTGAACTCTTACCTGACCACTAGCAGGTAATTATTGACAAAGATGGTGATTACATCTCTGTGTTACGAATTTTGAACATTGACATATGATATTATATGTGAAATTGTTGTATTTTTCTGAATAATGTAACATGAAAATCTAGAGAAGCGAAGTTTGCCGGCAAAGTAAGAACACGGGAGCAAGTCTATTTAACATTGAGTAAATGGCTATCTCGCTAATTTGGCGAAATATCGCCAAGCTGGCAACAGTTTCGAAAGCTAATTTTTGTCGCCAAATTTGCCGATGAATCGTTAAAAGTTTGCCAAAGTAAAGTGGGGACCCTTTGGCGACATTTTATTCTGGTCCCTGAATAGCTATAATGGATATTGTAATTGAATAACTATAATTAATGATTTATGCAATTGTAACCATAATTCGGCTGTCATACGTCTTCCAGTTATTTCGAGAAGCTGAAATTACAAAAAATATATCGACGGTCGGGTTAAAATTATATAAGACCGACGAAAGCATCAGTTCCTCGGTTGCTGGTAGGTGTTAATTCAGCGAATTCGAAGTACTGAGATATCTCGGGTTAGCTTCGCTCTTTAGATACGCTTTGCACTGCGTTGTGCATTACATTCTTAGTAATTTGAAGTGCAACTACTAATTGTATTCAGTGATACTGTGAAGAGTTGTATGACTGTTTTTGTAGAAAGTTCCAGAACTCTGAAGTGTTTCTTTTAATAAAATAAATTTTATCATTTTCATTTTAAAGTTTATTTTTTGTTATGAAATAAATTATTATTTTATTTTATTTGCTTTTTAAATTTTATCAAGCTATCATCGGTTCTGTATGTACATTCAATCTTGATAAACCCGCAAGCACACAACATGTGAGTAAATAAGTGAATGATTATTGATTTACGCTGTAGCATATCAATGTTTTGTTACTATGTATTTTGTTACTTTGTATGTAGCGTATTTTATACTAATAAAGTCATAGCATGGTAAAAACGAGAACTCATTGAAGAACGGTTCGGACTTATGTACCGACCCAATACACTGAAAATTCTGTACACGGTCGGACGATATTTCAGATAAAGTAAATTGAGATATCACGGAAACAAATATTTTCAATTATCATTTAACAGGTCTGCAAAAATTTGTTGGGGACGACGGGGGGGGGGGAAGTCCTAAAATTTTATGGATAGGCCGTGTAGTGACTGCATTTTATTGTAGGCGTAGCCTACAACGACCACATTTGTCCACTATTAATTTGATAATACTAACCGAATGATAACCTTAATTGATGATAAAAATATCCTTTAAAATAATAAAGAAATATATATAATTTATATAAATATAGGCAGAAACATATAAATAGGTACTTCCTTCTCATTTGATCAGAAATATGTAAAATTTTGTTTATGAACATGATGTAATAATAATAATCGCATAATTTGTAACATGAATTATCTATATCATTTGAGTGGGTGATCAACTCAAATGAAACGAGTGATCAACTCAAATGAAATATCTATATCATTTGAGTTGATTGTTATCATCCATAACAATATATTTCTAAAATGAGATCATTTTGAGAACTTTAATACAAAAGTTAATTTTTGAACTGTTCGTAATGTTTCTGGAAATCATTTCATCGATGCACTAGCCGTAATCTTAATACTCCTTCAATGGAAGAGAACTTCCTAGTGTAAAATTTAAAATTAGACAAAAAAGCAACTTTAGCTTTTCGTAGATGCTTCTAAAGAATTTTTATCTCGGGGGGGGGGACCTGCATAATTCTTTTTTTTATTCCACAGAAAGCAGAGCACGTGTCTGATTCCTGTCAAAATTGAAAGAGTAGCTAAATATCTACTTAAAATTAGCTTTTCTCCCCTCCTACTTTAAAATGGTTGACCAAAACCCAAAGCAATCTGGTATCTTTCTTTGTCATTTAGCAATTTTTATTATCAATTTCGAACTTGTTTTTGACCCTATTAAGCGAATTGCTGATCACAATAAGCGATGCACTTTCCATGCTTTCGTATACAAGCGGAAATGCGGGACTCCAGCATCTCCATAACAATATCCGAATGATAACATTAACCGTGATCACATTAAGCGTTGTCTACTGCAGTTATTTACGCATATTCGCGTAAACTGCTGTTACAGCTGAATTTGAGCTTATAACAAACACTGCAGATAATAGTCAAATTTAGTCTGGTTCAATTCAACATATGTAGAGCTCTTTGGATCACCTTTTTCATTGCGTCGCAGTTGTTCAATGAATTCCGTGACCATAATTTGTAACATGTATTATCTATATCATTTGAGCCATATTTGTAAAATGAGATCATTTTGAGATTTTTATGAAAGACTTTTAATTTTTATTTAACCTTTTCTAATACTATTTTAGTTCATTGTATTGATAACTAGAAGGAATGAAAAAATAAAGAAAATAAATGGTGCTTACTTATCATCACCTCGAGCGTAAAGCTGCCGCCAAGCAGAGCGATTTAGCTCTAGTTACGGCTGAGCGTGACGCAACAACGCACTCATAACATTTGCGCTGTCGTTTGATGTAACTTCAAATGATTCTCGATAAGCTACCTTTCGCTTTTATAAACAAAGGTATAATTTAGCTGTCAATGTTTATAACTTTTCTAATATTAACATTATAATACTTAACAAGATATCTTTATACCTACTTCCCTGTAATTCGAATCTTGTCCGTTCTTATTGTCGTGTCTGCTATTCCTTAGGCCTCAAAACACCCTTAAACAATTAAAGAAAAGGAATGTGCAGCTGGCTGAGCGAAATCGTAGACTAATGGCGGTTCGTGTTTGCTTCGCTGTGATGGATTCATTCATGTATTACGCTAGGATAAAGGTCAAATGTTAGGAAAGAAAGGTTCGGTGAGACCTTCGCAGGTAGTTTTCGAGAATTTGTCTTGTTTAATAAGACAAAAACAATCGCTACATGGATGAATTTATGTAAAATTTAGGAGCGCTTCCTCGATAAACGCAATGGAAGAGGAAAAATACTCAAATATATATATATTTTTTTTTAATTTTCAGAACGGGGTACTAAAAACTAGAGAGAAATGTACGGTGATGTAGTCTACGGCTCCAAACCCCCCTTTTAAATTTAAACTGAGTTTTCTGTTACATAATACCCTCAAGTACCGGAGTTTGATTTTTTATGCACAAGTCGTGCATTTGAGTCACACAAGTCGTGCCAAGATTTAAATAAAAAGTTTATTTACAAACATCTTAAGACTTTTGTAGAACTTTTCAGAGAGGGAGCGATAATTTGCTTGGCAATCTACTAGTGTTCCAAAGAACTTTTAAGGCAATATTATACACGTTAGGACCCTACAAACTGCATGTATTGCCAAAAAAAAAAAAAAAAAATCTCTCGTAACAGTTTAAATTTTGAGTATTAACAGAGTATTTAAGATTCTTACACAACGCATACAGAAAATCTTAAATCATGCGTGCATGTATATGAACTGAATCGGAATAGTTACATGAATTGAATCTTAGAAAGACTTATTCGTGAATCGCGTTATTGATTCAGAAAATTCCTAAAGAGAAAATGAATGCACTCATTTCAGAGCAATAGTTTCTAGATCATATTAGGTTATATAACATGGCAAAACTCACAAAGATAATCTGTTGAAAGAAATGGATGCCTTTGTGCAGGACTTTCTAAAGGTAGCTGTCTCGTATACATGCTATGCACGATAAAATCCACGAAAATTAACCAAGCAGCCAACCCATTCGCCTAGGTCGAACTACCATTATTCAGCGGTCTTTATCTCTGGGCTACTGCCGGGGCGCAGTATTAAGTAAAAATACGGCCGTATAAAAAAACTGAAGCTATAATTATAGATGCAACTAAAATCATGCAGTTCTTTATGAAATTATAATTTTCATTTTACGTTAATTAAAATTACAAATATTCAATTTTTTAAGAATTCATACGTAAAATAATATTTAATGGTTTTATGAAATTTAATCTTTATTATTATTTTAATTTACTAAGCCCAATAAATTCATTTCATTAAGATCTTGTATGTCTAAAAAACAACTTGTACGTATTATATATCAATCACTATTTAAAGCATGTTTGCGAAGCTAGAGAAGCGGTAACAAAATATGTATTTATTTATTCGGAGTTTTCAGAGAATTTCGCCACTGTAATCAAATATAAAACCAAGATAAATAAAAAAGAGCTTCTTCAAAGGTGTGATGAAACACGAAATTATATCTCCCTTTTCCTAGAATGAAATCCAAACTATAAAAAGTTTGTAAATCTTCCTTATCTGTAACTCGCCCTCAAACTTCAGACCCTTTCGACACTTCATCCTGAAATGTTGCTTTGTTTGAATAAAAAAACAAGAATACAGCTTTTTGCATCCTGTTTATTGCGAAGCTATTATATTATATTTTCAATATATTTTATTGCAGTTTTCACACATTAGTTTCCATTTAAATTCAACTTCATGAATTTTCGATAGCTTCTGAAAACTAATGGATGATATAATCAACGCAAAGTATGCAAGATTTGGTTTGCTTTAGTTTATTTGATTACAACAAAGCACACGAGGGCTACCTGTCTAAGAGAAGGGATGCCTTCTTGGAGAAATTTTCAATTTCAAGCGAAACTGGCTTGTATATACCTTACACACGGAAAAATCTCCGAAAACGTTCATACAGCCAGCCCGTTCACCGGGATTCAAACTACCAGTGTTCAGCGTCTTTACCGCTCGGCCGCTGGTGAGGCCTATGCCAGATTTGAGGTAATATCATATTTTTATTGAGTTACCTCTTCGTATTATAATTATGTGAAATATTTACATCGATCAGCAAACAGTGTTAAAACCACTTCCTAATATGATGTCATCCATGCTTCTATCAATCATGCTGAATACTGGAAGCGCTTCATGCAAATGAAGTTGATGACGGGTACAAGAACTTTCTAAGATATGCTTCCAAACCTAACATCTCCCTGCTGTGCACCACAGTGCATCTAATTGAATAAGAATCTTTGGGACAAAGTAATAAATATAAATCACAACGTATTAAACATAAATTACAAAACTTTATGTAACACATCTCTAAAATTCCGAACTTCAGGCAATATGCAAATACATCTTCTTAAAGCTAACACATGGTTAGCACCTTATCACGCGCAAAATAAGATTCACATGTACAGCAGATTATTGTACTGCCTCTATAATCGTGTGCTGGTTTTTAAACACGCAAAATAATTTACGCAAAATAACTACGCACAATGTTACATTCATCTAAAAGCACAGATTTTCAAAGTGAAATGAGATTACAATCTACACTGTTAAATTTTCCAAAGAAGATATGTCCATGAAAATCGAACTTGTAGTTCAACGGGTAAAAATGGAAATGGAAGAGTAATTAATAGAAGGGGAATTAATCGAAGAATGATGGACTAGAAGAGTGATCTATGGTCGAGTGGTCTAAATCGGTCACCAAAAAACTGGAAAAAATCTCTTGAAGTAATAATGCTATTGCTGGAAATATAGCGACAGAAAACAAAATTATCGATTTTTAAATTATATGGATCTAGGGATTTACACCTATCGAGCGTTTATAAAAAAGATAACTGTAAAAGAAATTTTGCAATTTTAAATCAAAATCATTGTGGATTTAAATGGTAAAAAAGAAAGACATCATAAAACTTCTCATGAAAGAAAAATCGCAGAAATATACAATTTAGTCTATCTAACGATTACAGATGGTTTTCAAGTTTAGATTGATGTTTCAATGAACAATTCAAAACTTTGCGAAGAAGACAGCATAATGTAATATAGGTTACTGGAAAAGTTTGATTGGACCACATATTTTAGAGCTTGCCGGCACATATTAACATTTCAATGAATACTAGCAAACTTTACGAAGGCAACATCATATAATATATATTACTGAAAAAGTTTGTTTGGGCGGCACATTTTAGAATTTACTGGTATATATTAACGTTTAAAAATATCGGGGGCGAAATTTTCGAATTTTTTTTAAATGCAGATAGTTATCGTAACTGATGAGATTTATAGATGCGAATCAACAAAAATTAATTCAAACGAGCTCCATTGTGTAATTCTGTTACATATTTTAGTCTTCATAGCATTTGTTTATCTTATTTTCGATCAATTTACGTTTTATGTAAAAGAAGTATCAGGATCTAATAATAGGATAATAGAAACAGTAGCAATTTTTTTGTTTAATAATAAAAATATCATCGTTTTTATTCTATTTATTTATTTTAAGAAAGCTGCTTGTAATGGTTTTTATCTTCTTCGAAAGTACAATATGTGGCAGGAGAGTTTGATGCGCATATACCTTCGAAGGTTACTTACAAAACTAAACATTTGCTCTTCTCAACCAAGGTCAACCAACGTGGTGACGTCGACGTTCTGTTCCAAAGTAAGGTTTCTTCCACTTCTGTGGGTAAAGCGAAGTCACTGAACAGGTGGATAAGACACATCATTACCTCAAGCGTCGGAAAGAGAAAAGCTTGACCTTGAAAGAGTATAACTTTAAAAAGTAAAGTAAAAGGCGATATATTAGTCTTCATGTGGCCAACTTGTTCGTTGTTGAAATTAATCCTTGACATCAGAAAATAGTTGCGATACACTTGCCAAATTATCAAAATTCGATGTATGTCCATGGGCAAATTTAATGGCGAAACAAAAAAATACCATTAAATTGTATTAATAAAAAAATTGTTACTTTGTTGCCGGTGATATAATATTTGTGTTAAACTATAAAAATGTTACCGAGCAGTCTACATCTTCCCAGACTTGCTTTGCGATAGAAATTTTGAGCTAATGTTTACATCTTTAATTAATTATGATGAGGTAATTGAGATTTTATTACTTAAAAGTATGGTTAATTAATTTTTTGTTCAAGTGTATAAGGTATTTCTCCCGCCTTCCAAGCGTGCCTTCGTGGTGTAGTGGTCTGTACACTGGGCCGGTATTCCAGAGGTCCATGGTTCGATTCTCGGCAAAGGCATTTGCTCATTTTTCATCTTGCCTTCTTCCAAAAATACCTAATGGCTCTACAAGAGTATAAATTATTTTCTCCCTCTTTTCTGCGGTCTTCATGGTGTAACGGTAGCGCACTCGGCGCGTATTCGAGAGATCTAAGTTAGAGTCCTGACGAGGGCATCGTTCATTTTTCGTGTTTCTGATTTCAAAAATTCTAATGACTCTACAAGGGAAGGGATGCCGTTGTTTAATATTTTCTTCGGGAAATAGTTTATATTTAAATCCCATATGGGAAAACCATAAAACACATATACAGGCAGCCCGTTTTCCGGGATGCGTAGAAGAGTCAACTACCAGTGTTCTTATCCACTCGGCCATTGGTAGCTTTCTCTATTTGCGAATATCAAATATTTAAAAGATTATAAATAACCTATTAATTATAATGTTTAAAATGCTATTATTTTCATTGTTTAAAACGCAGCTTATATACTGTTCATTTATAATTGGAATATATTAAGTTTTAAATAAGTAAATTTTGATGCAATAAGCTAAATAATTTTTTTACACATTAATAAGTTGTCTTTTGATTTTTAAATTATTCATGTTGTTATTTACTGAAAAGTAGCTCATATGATCATTTATACCATGGCTGATTGGCAAATCCTATCACTTCTCTGTATTTCTTAGTAAAAATTCAAAATAATACGAGTAATATAAAATATCTCAGCCAGTTCTTGTTGTATGGGAGTCAAACTTTATGTGATTTATTTTTTATAACAAATGCAAAATTTTCCTAAATATAAATATACGGCTCAGAAAAACTTTTAAAAATTTAGACTTCGTACATTTTACACATGTTTTTTAATTTAAAAATACGAAAAGATGAATCTTTGCGTCATTTAAAACATTTCTATAACTAGAAATAACATGTACGACCAACAGTCGCGAAAATAAAGGACTTTTGTTGACACAATGTAAATTTTACGCTTCAAAATAATCGTAAAATTTAATAACATTACTTTCATTATTACAATATGGTTCTTATATCTGCATATGTTTTACGTTGCTATCAGAAATCCTAAACCTTGTGTTAAAAAACTGGGGGGAGGGAAGCAAAAGGCGCATAAATATAATATTTTACTCTTTTGGAATTTTAATACCCGACTTTAGTAAATCACATAATATAGCAATAGATTTTAAACAGTCCCCGATCTTTTGAAGTTATTTATATTATATGTAAATCCAAGTTAGTTTCTGTTACTATGATGAATTACGTACAAAACTGGACAACACAATTATTACATAATTTACTTCACAAATACAAAAATCCGTATATTTATGGCCCAGAGTAACATAATCCAGTCTAGATAGTTAAAAATTCAAGCAAAAAAAAAAAAAAAAAAAAAAATGTTACCTTCATTTATTCATGCAGTATTATCCAAAAGAACATCTCGCAGAAGATACCGAATTTCACCTCAAGCCATTCTTATGAGTTTAGATGAAATAAATCAAAGAGATAACGTATTTTCAGTGATGCAAGAGAGCTTTGAGAAGTAACCCTATTGGCTAGAAGTACTCTTTATTGCTTTTAGCAGCTATTTTCTTTCTTTCTTTTGCATTTTTCTGCATCACTCGTCATTTTTCAGGCTCTCAAAATGACACGCCTCCGGAAATATCGCCATTTTGCCATTAACATAATCATAAAAATGTGCCAAGTACATCTACTTCTGGTTTTACACATTTGATTGGTTCCGTAAAAAAAACAATAATGAAAAAGCGGACAAAAGAAAAAAGAAAAATGGTTCCAAAATGTAAACATCCAATAAAAATTCATTCAAGTACATTGTTTCGAAATCTTGAACTAAATATTTATACGATTTTTATCTATTTGAAGCATATTCTTTTATAACTTCTTAAACCTGAGAAGCCAGTATGTGCATATATATTGTCCATGCGACCTTTATTTTCCCAGTCGTGGGCGTGGACATACGTTTCCATTGCAAAAATGCTTTAAATAAGAAAAGTGTTCATGTTACAATAAATTTGTAAATATTACGAGATCTGATTGTTTATAACGCCTCTCATTACCTGCAACTATTATTAGCAACCTTCTGACGGCTTATCCCTCGATTTCCACTGTAACATGAGTCATCCGCGATTTTTGCAACTATGCGGTTTCTCCCTCTATTTAAAAGCGCATCCAACTTTCCACGTGTAATTATCCATAGTGTTTTCTACAACATTTAGACTTTGAATCGTGTTTTGGTCAACAGATGGCACTGTAGTCTAAATTTTCGTATTTGCAGTGTAGAGTTTAAAAACTGATTTTGCAAGCTCTCCTGCTGTTACTTTTTATATTCAGAGTATGGTTTGCAGGAAACGTTCAGCGAGTGATAGAACGTATTGCTCAGAGGTTCGTTATGAGTTAAATGCACACAGAACCGATGAAAATTTATTTTTCCAGGGGATAGAGCACTTTATAGTTCTGAAACTTTTCACACAAACGTACTCCTACAGCTCTTCTCAGTGTGACAGAACACAATCAGTAGCTAGCCTAAGAACATTGAACACAAGGCAATGCAAAATGCCTCAAATGCGCGGTGCACTCAATACTCTGAGTTCAACAAAAAATTGATGCTCTCTTCAATCTTATAATATAGTTTTTTCCCATCCGCCGATTTTCATTACTCTTATCCGCTACACTTCAAGTTTTCTGTCTGCATTCTCACTTTTGTGTATGTTATAGATATATGAATATAATTATTTCAAGTTCATGTCTTAATATTTGATGTTGTGTACTTGATAATTCTTAATGGATTCAATTTGCCTATGTTTGCACTACCTCATTCTGGTCACAGTCACCCGTTTATCGACTTTTCTGCTCCCACTAATTTAGACAACAACTCCATTGATATTAATACGTTAACAATAGCTTAATCAATCTGACCTTAACAAAATTATAAAAAAAAACTATTCGATTTATTTTTCGGTTATTGTATACTACCTTTCGAGATGATCAAACTGTTCTACAAGGGGTAAAGTCTTGGCTCAGGCACCCTGGTGTGTCAAACAACATTCTACAGACAGAGAGAAATTTCCAGTACCTTCGATTTCTCGAAATTTCTGGAAGGCAATCACAGTTACAGTTACATACGGCAGAACACAGTTGCAGTTATATAGGGATTGAACCAGTCACTGTTACACAGGCATCGGATCCTTTTCGACCTTTGGCGATTTCTCGCAAATTTCGCGACAAAAATTAGCCAAGCATCTTTAGCTTGGCGCTGTCTCCACAGTTTGGTGAGATAGCCTTTTACCTCACTGTTAAATGAACTTGCTCCTATAACCCTATTTTTCAGGTGATATTTCGCTTTCTGGGACCTTTCATGTTGCATTATACTGCAGATGCTACACTTTACGTATAATTTCACGAAATTACATATACAAAATCCGTAGCATTGCCCCCTTTCCCAAGGACTGCACGTCCAAGGTAGTACAGTCCTTGTACAGGAAGCCATACTTATAACTAAAGAAAATCAATAATTTCAAGAATAAAAAAAAAAAAAAAAAATTAAAGAACAATAACAATTTTAAATAAACAATTTCAAGAACTATTTTTATCAATTAATAAATACATGAATTTACAAATTTATAGCCTATCACAATGAACAAATTTAGGCTTAAAATTTGATCTCCTACAGTTCCAAACTACGACGTCGTTCAGCCTGTTTAGGACTTTGTAAAAACCATTCTAGGTTGACCGCAGTTTTGGAGAAACTCCTTTCCATCAAATCGGATGCCATAACCACGCTTGTCACCAATATTCAATCGATGTCCTGTAGCTTTCATGACGTACCGGGTCTTCATCTTCTTCGTCGCAAAACTGACTCACTCTGGTCCAAAGTTGTGTATTACTTAAAACCGTGCCTGGAGATGTTTAATATACTTCTCAAACGATGAAAGTACATCTGTAGGGCAACCAAACAACTCACAAGGCAGACGACTGTCGCATCAGAAGAGCATCTGAGATGGAGAACAGCTCGGACAGCACTGCTACTGGCCGGTAAGAAAAGAGGTAACTTCTGGTCCCAGTCTTACCAGTTGCGAATAAGCTGCACAGAGATTATTGAAGATGTGATTTTAGTTCTCCTTCATAAAGAAAATATTATATTCGAAGAAGGCAAAATATATGACTTTCATATAACACATTAACTGAATGATACTCTATCTCTCTCTTTCTCCTTTTTGTGACATTCACTAGCAAAGACGAAGTAAATCACTTTCATCGTTTAAAATATTTTGGCTGTCACGTTTATAACCCTGTGGGGAAACACTGTAATAGCACAATCACTTATTTCTGTCGGAACTATCACTTTCTTTCATATGATTATCACTTATTCAAATTATCATTTTATCACTTATTTCTAGTGAAGTAGAGAGAGGTAATTTCCCTATTTGGGAAATAATGCGAAATTTAGAAGTATTAGCAACTGCATGCAAAATATTATTTTTAAACAGTTCTGAATAAACGTTTTAGAAAAGTGAGTACATAAAGATAATTCGTTTTAATTCATGCGACACTTCGTCAGCCTCTACTGTCCTCTTACACATACCTACTCACTCGCCCCGCGCCACTAGCCTAACTCAGTGTCTCAAACTCAGATTACATGTAAAACTGAATACACAATCTGAAAGCAGATTTTTTTTAACAATATAAAAAACTTTATTAACAAAATAAGAATAAAATTTCACTTACTAAACATTTATCAAGACGGTCGGTCCGGTTCTTTTCTTATTTATTTTCAACTATGAAAAAAGTGTGCTCACATATAAATGTATTCTCAAACAAATGATTATTCTTAGAGCAAATATTTTTACTGAGCGTATTTATTTTTCGAGAAGCACGAATAAAAGTTAATAAAATCTATATCTTCAAATCTTTCAATAAGATTTATATCACACTATACATCAAGTACCTCCATTTATAAATTTTCTGGTGCCCTAATAATATAAATGAATATTTATAATATAAACTCGGACAACTAATATTTCATATTATCGATATAAACTCTGACTTCAAATGACTAAAATCTTGAAATATTTGCAGCAAATACATAATTGAAATGTCTCTGAAAATACATATTGAAATGTGTTCTGTAATACGAGGTCTTTGCAACACCGCATTTGCAACAAATACGTAATTGAAATGTGTTCTCTAATATGAGGTCTTTGCAACACTGTATCTGAAACAAATATGTAGCTGAACTGTCTTCTCGGGCTGCTTAAACTTGGTTTGGAGGCCACCAGTTTGAGACCACTAGTCCTAGGAACCAGTTAAATCATATCAAAAACTGTGAAATAAGGAGCATTTCCTTTGACTTTCTAAACACATAGTTTAATTTAGTGATCGTGAATTTTTGTCTAAATAAAAAAGAAAAACAAAATCCGAAAGCTTTCAAATTTTATGTTACGCCCAAAAGGAATTTTTTTAACGTTTTGTAAGTTACCTTTATTTACTAAGTATCACGTTTTTCGCACTTAAACCTCATAAAATTCAATTCAACAGTAATATTACAAAGTATTTAAAAAAGCATAGCTTTAGAATTTCCGATAGACAATCTCGAGCGCTGAAGATAAAAATGCTCTTTACCGTACAGTGTTATTATTGCTCGTTTTGAAATCGTTGAGTTTATTAATCAAAAATTCGTTAAAGGTTTACAAAATATGAAACAGATAAGAAAACAAATTCGAAATTCATAATTTGGGCTTCCAAATGCCCATGTTAGGGCGGAGGATTACGTTTTTCAAAATTTGATGGCTCTAGGTTGTTGTTGCTGTTGTTGCAAGAGATGAACCCTCAACCCCCCCCCAAGCCGAAACACATGGAGGTAGGAAAGGGAGGAGGGGCCAACCCGCGCTAAAAGTGAAGCACTGCTTTGAAGCTTGGGCAAAGAATCTCTAAGATTCTTTGGCTTGGGTCACCAGATGGGGTGTTCTTTGTTTACATTCAGAAGCTCGCTTGACAAGATTCTGATAGTATTTCGGCACACGACAGTTCCGTAGAAATCGAAAAAGGGACACTCTCGCATGAAAGAAACATTCATAGTGTGATGGATAATAGCAATTTGTATAGTTTAGTGACATTGACGCAAAAATCACATCTTGGTTATTTTTCGATAACTAACAACAGCGATTTTGATTATGAATTTGTTTTATAAAATTATAAGCTGTTGCACTACAAAAATATAGATTTTAAGAAAAATGTTATGCTTAAAGAATGAAAAATACCTTACGGTACATTTAAAATTGTATACGTCTTTCGATACCCTTGATAGAGTATTCGCTACTTTTATTTTCCAAACGTCAAAATGTTTTAAAGAAAACAAATTTTTTTCACATCCATATATTATTGTAACATGTACCTTTTAAAATTTTTTAGAGGAGAGGCTTTACTGCTGCTCATTTTAAACCCATCGTTTTAATTTTATATATCTGAAAAATAATCACTTTGGGCTTATACGTTTTATAAATATAAAATTATGTATGTTAAAATATTTGTAATTAGGCACATAGGTCAGATTAAGTTTTTATTAAATAGAGTAACGCATGCAAGGGCTATCTGCCTAAAGAGAGAGATGCCATCGTGGAGGAATTTTGAAGAAAAACTGACCTTTGAGTGGGTATTAAAAATAATACTTATAATTTTCATTCAAATTATATTCATATATATTTTTTATGTAAAACTTTCGGGTATATGCTAAATTAGTGTAAATTACTTTACACGAAAAATATAGTGAATGCACAGAAATTAAAGATTTGCACATGCCGGAAATGAAAAATAGGAAATATGTATGGGTATTTATGCATGTGCTTGCAAAAAGCATGTATCTGCCTTTGACAAAATACTTAAATATTCATTAAATTATTTATAAATGTATTTGAAATGAAGAATTTATTCACTTATAAACAACTGTGAAAGAACTGTGAAGAAATCTAATGATTAAATGTATCTAATTTATAATGATTATAAATGTTATCTAAATATATAATAACCTTAATTTTGAATTGTAAACATAAATTGAAAACATGTTGACAAATACGTTATAAAACTATTTAAGCAAGAATTGTTCGTATTAGAAAGCAATCTGTTAAAAGGTATTGTAAAGAAATGCTATGAGATGCGCACTTAAGAACGTAATAAAGAGTTTTGGAATATGTTGTAGGGTTTATATTTATTTTAACTAACATTTATTTTAAGTTTAAACTATCTTTCCTGTCAAGCCTTACTTTCCCCTGGAACTGCCAATGCCAGAGTATGTAAATTTTAGTAGAACGCGCAAGGATTCAAATTATCAGCGGAAGTATTCTGAGTTAAGTAGAAAGGAAACGAGTTCGAGGTGTGCTGTTCTTACTTCACGAGCGCGGAGGTAGTTAGCCAGAAATTGAAGAACCCCGCGTTTCGGCCTGTGTGCTTGCCTGGAAGAATTGTTAATCGTTTAAGTGATCTTCAAGTTTGCTGAATTAGCAGCGGTATTGTAAAACGCGGTGAGGTTAGTTTCTTTTAGAGAGCCTCGTAGTTAGAGTCTTGTCATTAGTTTCTTTTCAGGTTATTATTTTTATTTTACCGCCGAGTTGGCGTAGTTTGTGAGCGTCAAGAGCACGCACTTGTAATTTATTACGTTGAATAAAAAGGGACTTAAACCCTTAACAAGACTCTGTCATTTATCCAGTTTACACAGTCACCTCTTGGTTGCGTGCAAGTTGGAGGCGCGCAACTCTACAATGTATTGTTGAAATGAAGAGTAAAAAAAAAAAATCTGATAAGTATAATTAAAAGAATTATTTCCCTTACATTTTATAATAACTCAGTTACAAGTTTTAAATAATAATTAAAAAAAAAAACTTATTTTATTCCCTTCAGAAATGTTCAGAGAAAGTCAAGTACTATTTAATACCTATTTAATTATTTCGCTAATTCCTAATAATTCTCTAATTTAAAATGGACCGAATAAAGCATTAATTATAAATTGACTTACATTTTTCGATTTTTCGAAAGGTGCCTCAGAAGCCAAAAAATCATGTCATATCTAAGAAAGTATTTTAGGAAGAAGCTCTATAAATAGAAAAGAAATAATGCATAATTTTAATATTAATAATACAATAAACTTTGATCTTAATTTTCGTACCTTAACCGAATAAAATCGAATTACCTTAATTTTTTTTTTCTAATGTAATTAGCGAAAACTTGTGAAAATATTTCATTCAAATTAAACCATTCTGAGAAAACTGTCCTGTGAAAAGTATAGCATTTAATTCCGTTCAGAATGAAATGTTGTTTATTTATATGTTGTTTTCACATACTTAGGACTCTGAAGTGTTGTAGAAAAAGAAAATATATACATTTATATGTATATTTACGACGTAATTACAAAATATTTACATCTGAACGCGTCAAATCCCATAGAACTCAATGGTAAATGACCCAATGTTTTGGTCACCACGTAGGGATCGCCGGTACTTCAGAGCAGGGTACGGGAGAAACTTGTTTAGGGCGACTCCATCTTACTTCCTACCTCCATGCCGAAACAAGTTCAGCCACCAGACCATAACAGGGGCCAACCCGTCAAACAATAACGGCTCTAGGTACCGTCGTTTAATTCACAATACGAGAAACATATACATTCATGCTGATTCTTCATTACTTAATTTCTTTAAATTTAATACAAGGCGATAATATTTCGTGGCAACAAGTGATTGGCCGTTTAGAGTGAAACGCAAAAAATGCTGTTTTGAAACTAACAGCCTTTCTGGGCTACCACCCCTTTGGGCTAATAATTGATTAAATAAAACAGAGAAAGCTTTTGAGCTTTAGTGACACATATATCATTACGTTTAAATATAGTAGTACGCGTTTAGAAATCAAGAAAAAGCATACTATAGCGAACCAAGCGACTACTGCCAATCATCTAAGAAGAAAAATGTGCGCATCGCAGTCTCATACAGCATTAGTCGGCCGACTACTGTTATCGATAGCTTTCAAGTGCACAAACGTGCTTAAAATTCAGAAAGAAGAATTGAGGTTAGAGTGAAAAGGCGTTTGAAAGCAAATATTCCACTAGATCTATTAGATTACCCAACTGTACAATAATTATTTAGTAAAATGCGTGCCTTGTTCAAATAATCTTCCTACCGGATATAGTTTGAGGTGAAAGTATGTATCATTTAGCATATATTCCAAGAAAAGAAAAAGTAATAAAAGAACAGCTGGAAGATAAATGTGTAGCTGTAGTGGCCGACAAAACATCTGATAACAAATAAGGTGTATATTTTTTCAGTCTTGCTGAAAATGATTGATTCAGAAACAAAACAGATATGTTTGGGGCAAGGGCGAATTTTCTAGATACTGTTAACTTTCTAATACGTTGAAGTAATATGAAATATAATACTCCAGAGTAGAAGGTATGAAGTATCAGACTCTGCGCGCTATATGACTGCATGGTAGCTTATTAAAAATACGCGATGAAGGCCATAATTTGCATTACCTAAGAATTTGAGATGCATATTAGGATCTTTTACATGTTAGGATATAAAAAGAATCTAAGATAAAGAATTATAAGCTTTTAACTACTACATATGATATTGCTTCCAGCATCGTTTTTGGCCACTCGGATCTTGTGCCAGGATAATTTAGATAATTGAAAGGGATTAGAATAAATTTTATGTGCGTTTTATATTGAAGGCTGCACTAATATTGAAGAAGTAATCATAGTTGCTAAGAAATCAACAGAAATTTTCGTTTGAAGAAGTGACATTCAAATTGGGCGAACTTTCTAATTCAACACTGCTGCGTAAAATCAGCTGAAGTTAACAATTTGAACATTCATTCTGACGGCTTAAGGCTTAATGTCAGTTTCGGAACCCTCCACGAAATCCTTTCATATTCAGAAGTGAAATAACTAAGCGAACTTTCTCTTTCTCCAAAACTCTTTGATCCTTTTGCTTTTCCCTTTCAGTATTAGATCTGTGTTTTCTCTCTCGATATTAGATTTGTGGTACTTACAAAGAGTTTCTCCTAAAAGCTGTGCCCACCAGCGGCCGAGCGGTAAAGTCGCTAAACACTGGTAGTTCGGTCCGAGGTTCGAATCCCGCGAACGAGCTGGCTGCATGGGCGTTTTCGTGGTTTTCCCCATGTGTAACGTGTATACGAGCCAGTTTCCCTTAGAAAGTCCACGAAAGGCATCCCTCCTCTTAGGCAGATAGCCCTAGTGTGCTTTGCCATAATTAAATTAACCAAACCAAACCTGTTAAAAGCTGTGGTTACTTAAGTTGAACTGAACAGTTTTCTTCCTGAAAGGGGGAAATCGTTCCAGAAGAAGTGGCAGTCTTTAGGTGTCATCAAAATTCTCTGGTTTAATTCATTTAACACCAAAAACATAACTCTTTAAAACTTCTCTGGGGCGTCACAACTAGCGTATTTTATAGTAAGTTACTTCGCACAGCTTCAAAGGGATAGTAGTTTTAAAATTTCGTGATTAAAGTAAAATTGTTCCTCTAAATTCAATTTAAGACCTTGATTGATATTTAATCAAGTCACATTACTAATTAAATTGTATGCTTCAATATCCCACATATTTTCAAATTATCAACTAAGTTTTATGATTGTACTGACTCTCAAGTGGTTTCGTCCTAGCTGTCATCACATTTTAGTTGTTGGAAAATTTTTGTTGCCAATTGAACCTCTAGACTTAGTATCAACTGACAGTTAGGGTCATATTCTATCAAAAGAGAATCCATGCTATGATGATTTGGCTACTGATGACATGGGAAGATTATTTTCTCCTGCAAAGAGGGATTATTTTCAAACTATGATCTGTGGTGGAACGGATCAACTCGGTTGTCCCTCAGAAAAAGCAGGTGGGTAAAATGAACTTCGGGAACTGACTATTTTTGTGATATTGAAACTCTAAAATTGTGTATGAAAAGACTGTTCTCACTATAAACTTAATGCATGGTGATAATCCTTTTTTTTTTTCATCGTCAATCAAAATTGTTAATATTTAAGCAAATTGTGCTAGATTTGTTTCAAAGCGTAAAGCAAAGACTTTTAATTTCGAAGATCTGCCTAGCAGAGATAGTAAGCATACCTCATAAATGCAACAGAGTGGAAAAGAGCAGATAAAATGGTATACCCCATATTCCGAATACAGTGACGTAACTAGAACTCTTGGGCCCCTATCCAAAAAATTCACCCAAAAATTTACAGCACTCAGAAGAAAGGAGAGGAAAGCAAACATCTGAAAGTTTTAGATTTTAACGGCCACCCAAAAGGTTTTGCAAAGGTTCCTTACGCTCTCTCTGAGCACGCAGTCTACTAGTCTGCTGTCGTACTCATTTCTGTCAGCTGGAATTTTTTTTTTTTTTTTTTTTTTTTTTAAGCTTTATTTTTAAGCATCGATTTCTTCGCACTTACGCTATATACAGCTCAACATCAAAATCACAAAATTTTTAAAAGCTGAATAGCAGCATAGGTTTCCTCATTGCAGTGTTAAGTGTTGCCATACAGTTTTATGCACTTTAGTTTTTTCCCCAGTTCATTATAACGATTTCCTTTGTGAGTGTTATAATTATTTTATTTCATTTTTATGTGTTAAGTTTATTTACTGACTATCACGTTCATATATACATATATTTATGAAACAGGTAGGGGGCCCTTAAAATCTTAAAACAAAACGGATTCTATTATATATATATGCGCTTCTTTTTAAACATATAAATGTAGTTCAACAGTACATTCAAGAGACCCCTAAGCCTTCGGGGCCTTATGCGACTGCGTTCCTTGCATACCCTTATTTACGCCACTGTCCGAACATATGTTTTTCTGCGAATCTGCAATGTTTAAAACATAAGACACTGAAATAAAGTCCAGCCCACTTTGTTTTCTTTTTACCTCTTTGTCAATTCTGAAGGTCAATTAAGAGCACGAGAATGTCTTCAAAATTCTCAAATAGCACTCCGTTATTTGCTAAATATAAACTAAGCAGGTTGTGGGCAAAAAAAAAAAAAAAAAAAAACATAGTTTGTTAATTAACATTTTAGACTAAATTATTGGATTTATGATTTGAGAAAAACTACTTAGATATCACATAAATAAATTTCTTACATGTTTTTTGATATAAACCTTTGAATTACCAGTCTTTTCTACAACCTAGAGTAGCATATGAGAGATCACTTTTTAATTCTGATTTAGATTATGCAAATCTAGTTACTGTAAAATTTAACTAAGACTAAAATGATGCAAAGAGTACTAAGGGTACACATATCGTTTTACATATGTGTATGGCTATTAAATATACCTTAGGTAATGGTAATTCGATGTATCTGACTTCAAATAAAGCAACTCTCTGGTAAGCAAATTAGGTATTTATTATTCAGGACAAATAGTTTGGTTCTTCTACAACAATATCGCTCGCTTAGAGATGCAAAATATAAACGTATTTATTAAGAAGGGATCAAAGACGTAACCAGCCATCATCTTCAGTAGCTCAGTCGTAAGTACAAGAACATTAAGCATTATTTAAGTCTCTGACGTGCGCACAGTGCATGCTACCGCTATGCCAAGCTTGCAATATTTACATAAAATATTCTATAACATCATAACCAAATAGTGTGTAATACGATCTCATAATCCATTACTGGTACTTCAAAAGAAAGTTTGTAACTAGGAGTATGCCTTCCTGTATGAAATCAAATTTTAAAAAAGCCAAGAGAAAACTTACAGAATATCTTGTAATTTAATCAAAATAACGCAGGAATTATAAATTTCCTTTCAAAAAAGGTTTATTGAAGTTTATTGAAAAATAATTCCACTTGAATCTTTTACACTTTGGTAGGATTCCGGAACACGAAATGAAGGTAAATTTCATTTGAAAAGGTTAACGTCCCACATGTGAATGGTATTTGTTTTCTACATGCATGTTGTTAGTTTAATGTACATCAACCGATGAAATTCATTATTGGCGTACTGGTGGCTAACTTCACCGTTGCAGCAGGGTTAAAATATCCATACCTCATGCTTTCATTTAACTTGATGGTATTTGAAATTTTAAACATCAAAAGAACTGATGTTAACTTATAAGCTGCATTTTCAAGGTGCGAAGGGAATAAAAGTGCTAAACACTGGTAGCTCGACCTGGATTTAAATACCAAGAAACTGGTTGTCTAAATGAGAGTTTTGGGGTTTTTAATGCATAGCATGAATACGATCTATTTTCCCATAAATGGCCCTTCAGGCAAATCTAGTTTGCACTGCCATATAGTCTTAATGTGCTTTGTCATAATCAAATAAAACTTCAAAACGAGTTCTAGGTTTTTTTTTTTTTTTTTTACTTTGATTATGGCAAAGTTCTCAAGGGCTATTAGACTAAAGGGAAGGATGCCTTCGTGGAAGGGAAACTGGCTTGTATACTCGTTGCACATGGAAAAAACCACGAAAGCGCCGATACAAGCAACCCGTTCCCCAATCTAAATCGAACTACTGATGTTCAGGGACTTGATCACTCAACCGCTGATGGGCTAATTTAGTCCTTGTCATACTTCCTCTACAGGAAGTAGGAAGAAAATAGTAGAGATTAGAATTTATTTTAAAATGGGAAAAATATTTAATGGAAATTAAGCTTTTCGTATCCATATTGAGAAGCTGGCCTTTACCTGCGCATTTTAGTATATTATCTCGTAACAGGGGAGGTGAAAAAGTTGAACATAACAGGGGATGTGCGGTCTGAGAGACCGCGCATTATAATAAATTTTTAAAAATCGTCTAATTAAAATATCATCATGATATTTCACTTAAATGTTCTTTGAACATTTTACTCTGAAAAGAAAATATGTTTTTACTCTTTAAAGTGAAATTAAATTTTTCCCAGAAAATTTCCCCATAGCCTTAAATTATTCTATGAAAATCATATGCTGCACTAAATTCTATAAAACTAAAAATAAGAATACATCTATTTTGAATTGACTATTTTATCTATATTATTTAATATTTAAAGCAAATTTTAACCGGAGAAAATTGTATGTAGCACAATACAGAAAAATTTTGACAGTACCTGAAATATCAGTATCTCACTGATTTTCTGATAGTAAACAATTTAGTTTTCGTCTTCTTTAGTACATTCATTGCATAACTTTAGCGTGCATTCCAAACAAACAGGGTCTTGGCAAGATAAACATAAATATGCTGTCTATCTTTTCTTGCTTGGGGGGCACAGACGACATGTTTTCCTTGATTTTACTTCTTTTGTGCACTGCTCTACATCCTTAGACTCAGCTTCTTTTCCTAAAATCCGCTTTGTCGTCAGGCGCAGTTCTCGATTTATTCTTGGATTTTTCACTCTCGTGTGTAGTAGTGGTTGGACTAATTCTCTCGCTAATTCTTTCAAAAACACCATTCTGTTCATAACAGGGTTTTGGTTTTTTAATACCTTGGTGCAAGATGTATGCGTTTACTATAGTCATATTTACTAACCGGTAGAAAAGAGCCATAGGCCAACGCGTTGTTCTCCTACTACAGCAATGGACAGAACATTTTTCATCTAAAGCATCAACACCACCTTTGGTTCTGTTATAAAAAGCAATTATTTCAGGTTTCTGTGTTTCCGAGTGTTTCTATCGAATGATGCAATGATGACATCAAAACCACTGCTCGCCTTTTCTTTGGAACAAATGAAATCAAGGGTATGTCCTTAGTAAATCCATACAATGTTGAATTCTCTTTTCTTGACTTACATGGAAAAAAAAATCTTTCGGAATTTCTTTTTTATTTTTTTTAACATTTCCAACGTATGTCAGTCCATTTTTTCAACAATTCTGTGGTAAGTTCTATGGAAGAAAACCAATTGTCTGCTGTTACATTCCTGTTCATATTAAAAATTGGTTTGCTCAAACGCAGAAAAACTTGACTTGGTTTGCTGAATTTTTTCCAACTCTCTTCTACGCTAATTCCATCACAGTCTTTTCCACAATAAAGATATGCATTGTAAGCATAATTATTCTGGGCATCGGTCAAACACATAACTTTTAATCCATATTTCACAGGCTTTTGGGGCACATACATTTTAAAGCGACACTTTCCTCTGAATCCAACATGCATTTCATCAATGCAGACGCAAGTGCCTAATGCGTACGCTTTCTGGGAGTTATAAATGAATAAATTCATCACTTCAGAAATAAGTGCTGCCGGATCAGGTTTCTTTCGTTTTTTCCTATCATCTGGGTTATCAGATCGCAAATTTGAAAGTAAAAATTTAAAACGTTTCAATGACATAACTACACGAAAAATATCGCGGCCAGTTCTATCCGTGGCAAATAAACATTCAATATCTTCATGATTGGATTTGATTGGAAAAGAGCTTTCAGTTCATCAACACAGGTGTAGTCAATTTCACCTTTAATCGGACCACATATATTTTTTATTTTTCTTTCAATTTTTAGATTTGTCCATTTCATAATTATGCTTAAAAGTTCGTCAGTAAAAAGTAGTTGCCATACATTTTTGGGATCTGAATTATCAATTTTTCCGTAAGGTCTTAGTCCAGGAAGTCTTACGATATTGTGAGCTGGGCTTCTAACTTTTCGATTTGGTTCAATGGATGACCATTTGAACCTATTTTTTCCATAGTAGTATTTTACGGAATTAGTTGTTTCTAGATCAGAGAAATCATTGCTGTCTGCAGAAAATTCAGAGTCTGGGCACTTTTGAAGAAATTTTCTTCACAGTCATCTTTTTCCCTAAAACCACTTCCATTTTCGTCTAGAATTTTTTTCAGTTCTTCTGCATAACGCGGATCAGAAGGATAAATGAATTTCCGCGGACCTAACTTCAGAGCCATGTGTTCACTACTGCCAAAAATTGTAACACTGAGAGAGAGGTGAGGTTTCACAGACCACTCTAGAAGAATTTCAACAGATACACTTGCCAAAGCATTCCGATAAGAAGGGGTCAGAAAGAAGGTTCCGAAACGTGAAGCTAGGGGAAGAATTCATTCAATTGGATAAAGCATGCAATAGGGGTGATGAGAGGAACATGTGGCGTGGTCCGTCAGACCGCACGTCCCCTGTTACGGATTAAATACATGTTAACAACAGATTTTAGAATCTAACTTTACATTGTAGTAAAAAGTAATTCTAATATTTATTCCTTTCGTTGATTTTTGAACTACAAATTCTTAAGAAAATTTAGGAGACAAATGCTTTTTTTTTTCTCATAATTCGCATCCTGCGAACAATTCCTCAAGGACAGATATCATTAAAAAATTAGATTAAACGTATATTTTTTACTGATAAAGGTGAGTCTCGTTTTTGTGTCGAAACTCATCCGCCTTATTACACGGCGAGAAAAGCTACTTCGATTACATTAATTAAGGCAAATCGACTCAAAGACTGTCTGGCTACGGAGAGGATTGTCTTCGTAGAAAGCGTTTCACGGCAAACTGGCTCGTATTCACCTTACGCATGGAGGAAACCACAAAACGTCCCTTGCAGCCAGTCCGATCATCAGGATTTTAGCCCGGATTGAAATACCAGTGTTTAGCGCTCTTACCGCTAGCGAGCCTAATAAATTATATTCGACACGTTCTCAAATATGCCTGTTTGCTATGATTAACGGGCAAATATTTGAGAATTCCTGTATCCAAATATTTCATAAACTTAATTTCTATTGTAATTGCTTAGTCTTTCCATTCGAAGTCTTTCTGGTGCGTTTTTTTATAGCCGTGATCCTACCTTCCACAAAGGCCCTGGTATGTTTTACCGATTGCTTGAGATCATTCTCAGAGTTCTGCGAAGACAGTTATAATAGATTTTTCGAATAGGCTTTGGCGCTGGTTTGCTGGCTTCTTATTCAACACCAGAGGATTTACTCATGTGCTTTTCTTGTGTGCTTGGTCTTTGTTATAATTAATAATAAAGTATGAATTAATATTAAAATTTAAGATACCTTGTTGTAATCCCCTACAGGTAATACGGTTCCATGTTCCGAACGATACATTCAAGGAATCCATTGCTTAAGTGTCCTCCATAATAAAATATTGGAATTAAACATTAAAAAATCTGGAACCACTTATTTACTCATTTTCAACTGTTTTCCTACACGCTGAGCCGTTGGTTAGCTATAGCTCTTTTATTCACTTCAATAAGCAATCTTCAGATCTTTTTGTTTACCATTTTATTACTCCCATTTCGTTTTATGATTGTATTTTCAAGCGCAAGCAGTACGAAGGCAGTAGATATGGCGTAAAAAATAGTTTAGAGATTTTATACTTTACATCATTGTCAAAAGAACTTAGATTGTAATAAAAGATACTATAACGTTATCTGCCTAAGGAAAAGATACCTTAAGGTGGGGTTTCTAAGAAAACTGGCTAGTATTAACATCACAAAAACTAAGAGCCCTATGCATTCAGCTCGCTCAGTAGATTCGAAACGGGGTTGAGTTACCGGTGTTCACCAGGATTTCCTACTCGTTCGTTCGATAGCCTAGAACATCAAAAGGATTAAAATTTCCCCCAAATATATTTTTCAGAAACTCGTTTGCAGTGGTAAGTTACTCACCTCCACCCTCCACCCCCTATCTTCGAAAAACTGAATTCGACTTTGCCCGAGTCGTTATTGTATTGTTCAGCATTAGTACCATCTACGCCACCATGTTCTAATTAATGTTAACTTATATTCTTGCCTCAAAATGCCCCAGTTACTAAGAATCGATATAGTATTATATTAGCTTTAAACTAACGTTTTTTCTCTCCTTCTCCTGCCTAAACTTTACGTAAGGTTTTTAAAGTTCTGCTCGAAATAAAAAATAGGGCCCAGTAGCCAAATATTACGATATATATTATTATTTCGGTATTGTAATGCATTAATATCACATGACATCAAAATTTCATTATCATAATGTATGTTACTCATTGGAGATTCAACTCGCATTCTCCAGAATGCAAAACCTCGTTCGTAGCCTGAGGATTTTTCTGTACTTTTGTTTACAAGACTTTACAAACAACGCCTCTCTTTTTCAAGTAAATAACAGTTGTTCCGAATTATATTTACAAATGGTGAAGTTAATCACTGAATATTGCAAATTTATCCGGAGCTCAGTTCTCAGCAGTTGAAAAAGGCAGTTGTAAAGTTAGTAAATAGCTCTAAAATTTTCCTGCCTGAGATACTTCTAAAAAGAAATAGGGAAATTTTTAATACTATATTTTTCAATAAGACCTTTTCTTACCTCGATAAACTTTTCAAATAAGTAATCCGAAGCTTAGTCCTCAAAACCCTCCATGCCTGCACTTTTCATACCGTCATTATTAAACTCTACCCACAAATTTCAGATTTCAATTTGCAAAATGTGTGTAATAATCATTTCGAGTTAAATTTGGGTTTCAAGAGGGGTAATCAAATTCTTTAAGCCTACATTGTTGTTTTTAAATTTCGCTGATCACTTTGAATTGCTTTTGTATTACTGAAAGAAGCCGGTTTATCTATCTTGCAAAGAATTTGTTCCTGAGAAGATGTTCATATAGAATGCGCAAAACAGTTGTTTTAGATAGATTTTCCTGTTCATCTTCTTGAATTTTAATCTCCTATCAATCAATATTTGCTCCTAGACACGAGATATATTTTCTGATGGCAATGCCAATCGACCTACAGAAGAATTATCATCTACCTTCTCGGTCCGTGCGAAATCGTTCTGCCCATTATTGCACCGTTAAATAGGAAGGAGAAGAATAACCATATATATAATCCAAGTAATGTTTTATTTCTTTGGTATAAGTCATTCTTTAGGCAAACATTTAATCAGAAAACGATACTCAGTTTTAAGCAATTCAGAAGAAACTAACATCAAATGATTCAATAAACAATCGACTATTAAAAGCTATCTGGTGTCTCTAAAGAAACTTACAAATAAACTTTAGTATTGCCACTACATGTCTTCAAAAAAATTATTGGCAAAAATTGTTTTATATGCAAGACTGGAAGCTTTCGAATTATTCCCCTTTCCCCCTATTTGGTGAATAGAGAAAAAAGAATGAAAAATCCTTCACAAAGACATCCTTTCTATATTTTCCAGGTACAGGGGTTTGTATGATAAATTATTTACTCATTAAGGACTAAGGAAAGACAAATGTAAGTTGTAAAATGATGTAAATATCGTATGTTATGAAGTTACACTTAACTGTTATTTAACATTGTACAAGAGATGATTTCGTAGTCTACTTAAAATTATATCACTTAAAATATATTAGTCTACTTAAAATATATTAACCTAAAATTATATCACGTTCAGAGCTTGTAAATATTTTAAAATTGAGAAATTAACACTTTGTTTACACCCTCTCTGTAAGGCTAATTCATTTTTGGAATAGATGTTCAAAAAAATCACCCGATGAGACAAGATAGAGAAAATTGCTTGGAAGACTGTAAACAACATTCTCCGATTTACTAAGCTGCTAATCCCTCTGCCCTTTTCCCTCTACACACTATAAAAGGGAAAAAAAAAGATTACACACAACACGGAGGTACCTTTATGATACACAAGCATAGTGGTAAAATGTAGGATGACAACATAGAAGCGCATGTGTGTAAGGAGTATTATAACTCAAGTGCAAGCAGTATCATAACTCAGAGAATTAAGAGCTCATTTCTCAAAATCCAATCAGTTTCAAAATATTTTTTCTAATTTTTTGTAGTTCGATCTGGCTTTTAAATGCCGGTGAACAGACAGACTGACTGACTGAAAATTTTCGCCCTTGCCTAACGTAAACATAAGCCTTTTTTTTTTTTTCGAAGTCCTTCAAAAATGTATACAAATAGACAAATAACCTTGTGTTTTAGTATCAGTTACACACTAAATACCAACAAAAGCAGAAATCCGAAATTCACTCAGATCTGAAGCACTCATAAAAGTTCTATTTTTGTTTTTTTTTTTCAATCGGCAACTTGAATAATTGAGAAACATCAGTGAGTTAGTTTCTTGAATTTCTCGAAAATGAAATCCTTAACTTACTTAGTCTCGCTAATGATAAAATTATTTATGTAGTGGATTTTATGTGGAAATAAACCCAATAAGACGATAGGCTGCGAAGTAAGATAAAACTTTACATTTACATGAAATAAAAAAATGCTGATGTTTTTGTGTAATAAAAATAAACGAATGTACTTATTATTTTATCGTTGTCTTCACAAATGGACATATTATTGTCCAAACAATTTTTAAAAAAATCTAGATGAAGGTTTCTACAAGACTCTTCAGTATGTTAAAAGTCTTCTAATGTCGTTGAAATTATAACCTACACATAAGTATCATTGTTTTCTTTAACAAGCCGTGTTTCAAGCCGTGAACTGAAAATTAAATTGTCAATAAAAAGTAACTGACGTATCTGGTAAAATCTCAATAACAGCCGAGTGATTTTAAAATTCAAAACCTCAACTAACAGCTTTTGAATGCTATGGAATCTCAAAAAAGTAAAATACATAAAATACACTGCTTTAATCCAAGCACAGCAGATTACATAACACGAAAACAAATCACGAAATTTCTTTCTAAAATTTTATAAGTATACAAAAATTATTTTACAAATTGCGATTCTGCTTCATTCTCATTGATTCTGTTCATATCAATGACAACAGAATTTCTGTCTAGTGATTCATCAGGGCATTCTTCTGTAGGATTGGTCATCTCAAATTCCTCATCAGAACTATCATCTGAACCTAACGAACAGCAAGACTCATAGCCTTTTAAATGGCAGTCTTGTTTATGTCCCTGAGCCGTCACCATACGATTAAGTTCTTCCAATACTTTGCTAGCTTCAGCAACGAAGTTTTGGACATCCATCTGCTTGTTGGTATCACCACAAGGCAAACTACTAGTCTCTAGATTGCTTGAGGATACTACTCTGGATGGCTCTTCAGGTATCGGTGGCATGTGACTGTCCAACTTAGGAATGCCCATCTCCGATTCCATGGCACTCTCAGAAATTTCATGCGTTGAATTTTCCCCAAAGTTTGCTACGACAGGCGCAATAGCAGCTGTCATTGCAGCTGCAATATTAGGTCCATCAGCATTTATTTGATTATTATTTTCAGCTTGCTGTACATCGTACATTTTGTGTCTATGTCTGCTAATACTGCTTGGGTGGAAGGATATGCTGGATGCCCGGCTGTGTGTAGGACTTGGTATCTTGATAACGCTGGACTTTCGACTGGCATTAGGAGTACTACCTCTAGGTGGATTAAATCTTTCCAAATTCGCGGCAAACGCGGGGTTGGAATGTCCTTGAGGATCTCTGAAACTATCATTCTTTTGTGTGGATCTTCTACGTATACTTTGGCCAAAGTTGGAGTTGAGGATGTTCATGAGGAATGAAGGTCTGTAGCGGACACCAGATATTTGTTTCACTGAATCGCTTGCATAAACATTTGCTTCGTTATCTTCTTCCAATAAAGTTTCCATAGGCAAAAATTGTGCATCCGCAGGATTTACTCTGAAAAAAAGGCAAAGTTTATAAGAAAAGGCAAAAGTTTAAATTTCGCTGACTGAAGAAATAAATAGTCTCGCATAATTCCTTATAAAAATTAAATTTAAAGAACAAATATCTCAGTATAATTGTATGTATGTTAAGATGATTATTCAGTATTTCAAGAAATATAGCTGCTTTTACAATTTATCATTCAATAAATATGTTCGTTTAACATACATCCGACTTACTTTGACAATGAAATCTAATTTACCTCAACTACAAATAAACAATTAGCATAAAAACAATTTTTTTGTTATAAAATCATGTGTAGGATGGTGGTTGCATTGAACATTAGAAATATGAAAAACACTGAAGGAAAATTTTATCAGATTTTTACAATATGCCCAATTTACACTAAGTTTCTATGCACGTGCTTCCAAATGTGTTAAAGTTGTACAACGATTTTATGAAGTTTTATATTTATAAACATGTTACAGATATATTAGATAAATTTCCAGGAGAAACTGATAGAATTACTACTTACTCGAGATTAAAAGCAGATCCTAGTTGAGGATTAGAAATAGTTTTGGCCGTTATCTTCGTCTGCGGCAGTTGTGGTTCCATCTCATCCCAAAATATATCTTTCCTTAACTTTGGATGCTTTGTGTGGAAGTGATCGACTATGAGGAATACAATCTGTAAAATCAAATAAGAATTATTCTCAGTTTATGTATTAATCATTCGTAGGCAGTAAAGCGAACATAAAAAAAAAAAAAAAAAAAAAAAAACAATTTTTCACAAAACCCACTTTCCGGCACGACACACCATACTGTTTTAATGCGAGATTCCAAAATAGAATGCTTCTGTTAAAAACGTTGTAACTCTGGTTGGAAAAACTTACTTTATGGATTTAAATATTTCTTTAAATTAAAAATATTATTGCGAACTGGAAATTTTGTTTGGCAAAAACCAAAATTCTAAATGTTCAAAAACATATACAAGGAAACTACATATCTAACCTACTATTAAGCTAAGAGTCTAGTTTCTTTTTAACATGAGAATAGAAACATTCTTCCATCCAAGCAGTAATTTTTGTACAGTTTATTCATCAAAACCAATTTCTGGCGTATAGTCAGCTGCTCATGATTAGAAAGCCGAAAAACAGCTTAGGTGTAGATTTATTGAGCTAAACATTTTGTTTTGCGCATCCTATAACAAAGTACAATACATATATTACTTTCTTTGTTCTTCATATTAAATTTGATTAACTTCCAAACAGATATATGGATGCTTCACTTGCCAAATCGATTAACTCCATAAAACAAGAAGTTGAGAGAAATGATAACATATTATATGTTGTCTTAAAATTCTCTTCAAATTAAAAATTTGAAAATACGATGTAGACTGTATTATTGCAATAGCTTATTTGATTTGACGACATATAGAAAGTATAAGATGGAATATACTTGGAGTAATTATTATTACTACAATTGTTTAGTGATTGGGGGAGTTAATCGACTCGGCAAGTGAAAGTAAATTATTAATTCAAATTCAGTCTTTGAATTATTCTTTTATTACGGAAAAATGTCATTATATAAATATATGTTTTATTAAAGAGTTTAGCACAAATGAATAATAACTATTCTGTTACTCGTACATAATATTACGAGTATTATTACTTTGTTTAAATTGCGTTATCATTATAAATGTCATCTTCGTTAGCTGTATTTGAGCTCTCATCCTGTCAATTTGTCCTTAAAGTTTTATAATACTCGTGTTTAATAGGAGGAATAAATTTCAACAAATCCATCATATCTTTCCTCTTGTCACTATTCTACCTGTTGGATGCAGCAAAGGCTGGATCACATTTTTCAGACATAGTGGTCTACCTGCTACACTTTTTCGTATATTTATGGCACTAAATTCGACATCTTCGTTAAAGTCATATTAAAATTGTATCAGATGGGGTTTCGACTTTTCTAATTTTATCCAGTGCATTTTGAGCCAATTTACTGGCATCCCTGTAACTGATACCTTTCTATTATTGATAGAATTTTCTAAGGTACTTGTAGAGAAAAAGTCCTGCTGCGTCATTTGAACTATATGAAATGGTGCTTTCTTTTTACAGGTTTTTATTATATTATACCAATCATCTGGCGAAACGATATTCTGAACTTTTTTGCTCGAGATTCGATGACAGCAAATTGTGAATCATTAGGCAAGTAACTGTGTCCACTTTCTAGAAATTTCATTTCAATTGATTCAGCTTGTATTTCTGTACTTTGAAGCAATTTCAATAAACTTAAAACAGTTTTAATATTTCTATTTTGTCCCGTACGAGTCTTAGTAGGTTATTTTTTACAGGTTTTAGCACAAATCTTTATATACTTTACTAAACATGAAGAAATATCCTGAGACCCGCGAGATCTCAGTTTTTGGCCAAACGAACATGCGACTTATATTTTTATTAAAATCATGGCATCCGAAATTATAAGCATATAGATTTCGTTTATAGTAAGCTATCGATGTAGTCAATTTTGGAAAGGGTAAAGCTTTTTCCAAGTCAAACGAAAATACAAAAATGTCTTCGGATGTTGCCATCGACCTGCAGCCATATGACCACGAGCCTGTTCAGCCTTTTGCAAGTGAGCGTCCTTTTCGATTTTTGCAATTCTCATTTCCTCAGTGTCTGAAGACTCAATTTTTATTTCTAGATAATCACAAGCTTTGCATGTATCTTTAGATGGTTGCTTAAAATGCAAATTAAATTTAGTCGAGAATACCTTGTAATATGTTTCTTTCACCGTTTCTATAATTTCTTCTGTACATTGCGCGATGTAGAGTTCGTACATTTTCTTAATATTTAAGTCCGGATTTAAGTATTTTCTCCTTGGGTTATAAGCTCTTGTGTAGTGGCTTGTGTATGCGGGAAATGAGTTTATATGTTTTATAACATATGTTCCATCAATTCTGTTACCTGGAACATGGCGACCACGATGATCAATCAACAATGAAACGTGTCCCTTACAGCAGCAGCCGTGTAGTCGCCCGTCGCTTATCTGATAGGTATCCTTAAAATATTTTTTGCAAACCGAAATATCTTTTCCGAGTCTTCGAAAATAATACGTGAAAGAACGTGATCTCGGAATTTTACTGTTATCCTTCGGACGCCTTTTTATTTCTTTGACTTTAATGCACCCTCTTAAAATATTTTGCTCAACTTGACTCTCTAACTGATAAAATGCATCCATGGCAGCTTTTCTTTCATCCGAAATGATTTTTTCATTGCACTTCTGACGACATCGACATGGCAGATTTGCAAATGTTTTTTCAGATATTAAACGTCCACTTCTATTTTTGTATCCTAAACCTTTTATTCTGTTATGCCTTTGGACATTTCGGTCCCATTTACCAGGATTATGGCTTCTTTTTTGTCCAGTCGAATTATTTTCTGCGATTTTTTCATTGCTGTGATCAGATGACGAATCCGAATGAATGCAAAATCGTTTTCTTGAGCGGAGCTTTCTGCCAATAATTTGTATTGAAGAACTCATCCGATTCCTTATTTTCCTTACTCAAATAATTCTTAACATCTTCCATCTTAATGTTATAACGTTTTATTATTTTTAAATAAATTCACAATAAAATTGAAATTTATAAGTATCTTCACTTCACTAGTGGCAGTTCGAATACAACTAATTTATATTTTATTTGTCTCGCACTTAGTTCGTGTGAGCGATAACAGCTCTCGTCTAACGGGAATAATGAAATTAAACGAACAACTTACAGATGTCTCCGTCTCCGTAGAAGAGGAAAAATAGTGCAGCGGGTTAAATAGATTTTTATTATGACATAAATACATTATAGTATGGAGTTAATCAGATTGGCTGCCGACATAAATTATTTATTATTCAATGGCTAAAACGATTTTGTCATTTAGTGGTGTTAATGCTTATTATTAGAGAAATTTGTTTTGAATATTTACAGTTAGAAACTAATGAAGTGCTTCTATATTAAAATTTTAATAAAATTCCAAAAAATGGAGTTAATCGGTTTGGAAAGTGAAGCATTCATATTGCTAATAAACATATGGTGAGGACAAAAAGGCCTATTTAATAAAATTCGCAATAATTATTAACTATGTAGTTTTCTTCCAAAAATTTAGTTCAGCATTTTTCAACATTCATGAAAATAGCCTTTCTGAAATTCGAGACGCAAGGATTATTGCCGTACAATTTTTTGTTTAATGGGGCTATATATATTCGATGGTTAGAACACGTTTACGTTTAAGATAGTTTTCGGGGTTACGGATATTTGCCACCAGAAAGCGCCATGAGTGGAGGTCGGTTAAGTTCAATGCTTTTCGTTGCTTTAATAGGGTCAAACCAATACCCAGTCTACAGTGACCGTGCGCTAGAGACTGGCAAAACTGCTGTTGTTTGGGTCTGGATCAAAGCCGTTCCCTTACTGAACTAAATCAGCTCTGGTTTCTCACTCACCATTAACTAACAATACCTTGATGGAAAAACATAGGGGATGGAGCAAAGAGCTGAAAGAATCGAACAAGCAGTGGGATAGGGAAAATAGACTCAATCAAAACTCCCAGAACCGATTTCTTTCAGCTGCAAGTTTGAGATTCCCTAACACCGCCTTTCTACCTGTAACTAACAATAAAATTATAGAGAAAAGAAATTTTCAAAATGTTGGGAAATGGAAAAATTAAACTCTCTTAATATACGAGAGAATAAACATTCTTTTCTCCGCTAAAACGGAAACCAAACTTTTCTGGCACGCTTCCAACAAGAGTTCCGCTCTTTTCTTGGCGAATCAGGAGTTCGTAAGTAAGGTGAATCAGTTCGTAATGGAATAGCACATGTATACCTGGGTTATTCTATCGATGTTAATAGCACATCTGTTCCACCAAGAACTCTCGGTAAACTGTAAAAAAGCCACCACTTCGTTTTCTAGAATCAACTGTTGGTTTGCTCAGTAAAGCGAATTGTTTCTTTGAATCAGTTCTGAAGCGATCATCCAACTTGACCCGACGCCACGCATTATCAGACTGAAAACAAAAACACATTTCGAGTTCGAAGGCTGAAATATCATTTACGACAAGCGAAGTCGCTGCTAATTATATAGCTATTCCTCGATTGCTCTGATGGGGTCATGTTGGTCCTCATCCAGTTTACCTACTATAAGAGCTTTCATCTTCGGATACAGCCACAAATCAGCTGGAGCGAGAATAAAATGAGATTTCATCTCAATGAATTTACGAGATGAATAGCAGTATCTTTGATTTTACCATTACCAACAATGAATCCATTAGCTGAAGAAATACATCAAAGTTCTAAATAAAGTTCCAAAAGGAAAAAATTATCAGTTTTCTAAATTATTGTAAAAGAAGTTATTAATTAAACTTATGTTTGCTCTATATCAATGTTTCTTAAACTGTGGGTCGCCAAAAAATTTAACAGTTTTGATATTTCTTTCACTTATAATTTTACAATTACCAAATATTTTTACACAATGTATCTGGAAATGGATAAAAGATAAGAAAATACAAAGAAAAAAGGAAAATATTTCGACCCATTCCTTTTTATAAAAGAAACGTTTATTTTTACTTGCTTTGCACGTGACGCTGTTATTTCGTCTGTTACTAATTTAAAATATTCACACTGTTCTACGTCTTAAAATTAGAAATTAAAGTTAATGACTTAAAACTACAATATTATTACAGTACAAGTGAAAAAATTGACAGTTTCACATACGCGTGTGTCGGATTTGCGCAATGCTTACGCGATCACAAAATTTTCCTAAATATTATGGGATCCTGAGGGTCGCGAAAGAATCTCGGTGATATAAAAAGGAGTAACGACTGAAAAAGTTTAAGAAACTTTGCTCTGTATCATTTATGCTTAATTACAATACTATCTGATGTAAAATTAAACTTTCAACGCACTGCTACCGCTATATAGTACATGCAAAAAGCCACATTAGAACAAGTATAGGGTAACTAACTATGCTGCTTTTATGTAATTATATAAGAAGGTGATGATCACTTAGAGACGGAAGAAAGTAAATTATTGCCGAAACTTCAGAATATTAGTAATGAAGGAAAAATTGATCGTCCATTTCTATACACTCAACAGTTCAGTACACTCAACAGTTCGATATAAATTAGACTATGATATTCTGATTACAAAGAATTTTTTTTTATCTTTCCAGCTGGGTAAAAACGTTTTATTATAAGCCTTTATTTATTTATTTCACTCTTAATATTTCACTAGAAGTGGGATTCTGTCTTCTATTTTTAACGTACCTCCCGATAACCTATCGAGTTCAAACTTTGCGCGCACTCTATTTGTCGATGACAGTGCAAAAACAATGTCAGAAATTAGATTTAAATTTTTATCTTTTCAATGAAACTTTTATGAAAATTGTAACTTGATTTCTAAATTTCTGGAAGTAGCTCAATTTTTTAGACTATTCGATGTTTGTGATTTTAAAATTTCAATACGTAAAATGCATCAGATGTATCGGTTTTGAAAGTGTTAGATATAAAACAAAATTTTTGCTCTTAAAACAACCACCACAGAAATATTAATTGAGCAATTTTCTATATTTTTTAAAATGTGCTGTTGTCTGAAGCATATGTGAGAAAAACTCTTTTCTCGCGGAAAACTGCTTTTGAGTTTGCCATCTTGGCTCACTTAAAAGTCGAATTGCTGATATTATTTTTAACTTTTAGCTTGAGTAAAATACTCGTTATACTATTATTCATCCAATTTTCGAAACTGATTATCCAAAACGATTTCTTAATTTTTTCAATGGCGCTTCTCAAAAGTTTAGCTTCTGTTAATTGAATTTTATATATAATTATTAATATCTCTTTTTTATTAAATTTACTTGATTGCTTCTTCCAGAATTCAAAATTTAGGCTTAATCCAAATATAATGAGCACCTTTTTACGATTTATTTTTAAAATTTGTATTTTTAAATATTCTTTTATCAATTTGTCGAAAAATTTGTATTATAACACGAAAACGCCCATGCAGCCAGCCCGTTTCGCGGGATTAGAACCTCGGACCGAACTACCAGTGTTCAGCAACTTTACCGCTCGGCCGCTGGTAGGCTTCATCTTAAAGTAGATATAGTTCTATGCGCACCTGAAAAACAACGAGTTTTTTCATTCAAAATTTCCTAAAGATACGCATGAATTTACATATTGGAGCGTTTTGAAATTTGGCATAATTTTTTGAGCGATAATAACGCCAAACGATAATACGCGCTTCGTTAAAATTGTTTGAAATAACGAACGATGACTTTTTTCCGCTCGGTCTACAATGAAAAAAAAAACAAAATAAAAGGAAAATAGGTTGCTATAAATTAAGAAAATCACCAAGTAAATTATTCTTGGTGAAAATTGAAAAAATGCGCCAAAATAAATTTTTGAATTTTTCCGTAAATTTCGCATCCGATTCTACGAAATTTAATATTTAGGCATAATTTGAGTCGTAGAATCAAAATACACTGCTGGCCACAGTAAATGCAATACCCTGAAGGAAGCATGCAAATGACAGGAAATTTACAACATGCATTAGCGGAGGCAAGATATGCAAATGATTAGAATTTCAGCGCAGACGCACGTCACACGCGCCTGTGGCGCCACTCCAAAGCGCTATTTAAGGCTTGGAGTTTTCGACGATTTCAAGTTAGGCTTTTTTTTTTTTTTTTTTTTTTGGTGGTATTTAAAAAAAAAAAAAATCAATTATGCCTCGTAGTAAACAGCGATCATCGTTTGATCCAAATATTAGCTTCTGAAAAGTTTAGCTTCTATGTTAATTGAATTTTATATATATTTATTAATATCTCTTTTTTTATTAAATGTACTTGATTGCTTCTTCGACAGAGGAACGATAGTGGCCTACCTAGAGTGTGGATTATCTTTCAGGGAAATCGGTAGTCGTGTTGGACGAAACGAAACAAAACAACTGTAATGTGGATATGTGACCGCTGGATGTCGGAGGGTACGACGGACGGACGTGTTCGATCGCATCCACCTCAGTGCACCACTTCACGTAATGACAGGAACATTGTGCGCATGGCAATAACGGATCAACTCAGTCACATCGCGAACCATAGCACAGTACATTCAGTCTTCAACGCATCATCCAGTGTCTGCGCGTACCATTCGACGCCGTTTACAGCAGAGTGGTCTGTCCGCAAGCTGCCACACCAGATCAACTTTGGCAACGTGTGGAAGCTGCTTGGTCTGCTGTACCCCAAGAACACATCCGAAGTCTCTTTGAATCAATGCCGAGGCGTGTGGCAGCGGTGATCTCCAACAATGGCGGCTACTCTGGCTACTCATCCTGGAAAGAACCACACTTCACAAAAGTCCATAAATTTAATCATTTGATACTTAGTCAACAAAAATAACAAGAGATATCACAACTAAATAAATTTTGTTGTGATATCTGTGTTTCTTGGTGTTGCAGTTTGGGTGGCCAGCAATGTATATAAAAAATTGGCAAGTCATTTCAGAAAAGTCCGATTTTGTGTCAAAGTACCTATATTAAAACAGTGCTATATATAAATTTAATATATATCCTATATCGCGCTTTCGAGCAATTTGAATTTCGGCATTCGGCCCAGTAGAACGGGAGATGTAGAACTGTCTTTTTTTCGCAGTGTACATGAAAATCGCATTGCTACCGCTATATAATCCATGCAAAAAGCACGTTAGAGCAAGTGTAGGGTGACTAACTACATGCTGCTTTTATGTAATTACTCGTATATAAGAAGATGACGATCACTTAGAAGTATCGGAGGAAAATTGAAGGTGTCTTTTTGTTTCACTAATAAAAATCTATAAACTTAAGAAGTACAGCAATTTATTTTGAATGAACTTTTGTTTTACCACATTACTTCTAGATGCTACCGTAAGAGGAGCCACTCTACTGTTTCAGATTTAACTTATGTTTCCTTGCACAAATGATATATTTACACTGCTGATATCTAAGTTTTCTAAGTAAACTCGGAGAATGATTGCACACTTTTGAAATAACATGGATATGCAGCATAATCTAGTTAAAAATCATATAGATTTTTAAAACAATTTTGCTCTTTTTAGTTCGGATATTTTGATTTTTTCATAGCAAGCATATAACTTTCTCAAATATAAGAATCTGAAGATCGCATTAAGAGTTAAGATTTTTTTATATATCGAAAATTAACTTTTTGAAATGTAACAATGCCAAAACACGAATATTTTCATGATTTAAAATAATTTTGTTATTAGATATATATGACTATGACTTACGATTTGGAAAATAAAGGCCTTTTAAGCTGGTTAAAAAATGTGTTTTTGTGTATATATATATATATATATATATATATACACACGTTTGGCATTTCCGATTGCAGTAAAAAAGGAAAGTGCATAACTAAATATTACAACAGTTCCATATCAAAGATTTCAAACGTTCTACAGCTAAATGTTTTTGAGTTATGTTAAATACATCCCCATATATACGTTACATACTTACGGCCAGACGCCACGGAAAAAATCCCTTCTGAACCCATTCTAAAATCTATTTCATAGTTCGTTTTCGAAAAATGAACCTCTATTCTGTCCGTACGTTAATATGACACGCAAAAAAAAAAAAAATTGTCCGCATGGATTCGGAAGCGGTCAAAATGAATATTTCCTTTAAAATATCATACTCGAAACTTTTAGCGATTACAATATTTCTGTTACTTCGCACAAGTAAAGTAATAATGACCAAAATCCAGTTTTAATAAGACGGATAAGTTAGATAACATTAAATCTTAGTGGAATATTTAACGCTGCGGAACGTAAAGCATCTTCAGCGTTTCTCAGATTTAAATGATGTTTGGATTTAATAAGTGTTAAAGCTGAAAATGTCGTTTCCCGTAAGTATATGGTGCTGAATGCCAGAAGAACATTTAATGGATTTCAGAAACTGGAAATTCAGTTCTACCTCCTATCCAGATTTCAGTCAGATTTCTATGAAAGAAACTCAGATTTAAATTTGAGTCACTCGAGAAATCAACAGATTTCTCTTGGGCTTATGTGGCAGATGATTAAACTCATTCATTTCAAATTCTCTTTAAAAGTCTCGTTAATGCATTTTCTTTAAATTCGTATGTGTGAAGTAAATTTTTGTGACCTACAGTTTAAGGAACGCCGGTGTAGAAATTTAAAAGCATACTTATTATAATGCATTTAGAACTGCCTACCGAAGTGACTTCAGTCGGGTAATAAAAGTACTTTCCGATTATCCGCACCCTTACAAAAAATCGCCAATGCGTATTTGGCGACTTTAAAAAATGACAAACAAGGTTTGGCTGCCTTTATGCCTTCTAGATACTTTTCCGTTTATAAATAATAAAAACAAGAATTTTATAATAAACAGAATAGTTTATGACAGAAAAGAAATGTGACCGATATTTACATTTTTGCTGTCGATAGTTATTGTTCAGTGACATGACTGCTGAATATAAAGCGGTAAATACCCTGAAGTTGAAAACTTGTGAATATACACAGAAATCACAGCAGCTCCACCGAACATTGAAACTGGAGGCGTGCAGATATTCAAAAAATTGAAATAAAGAAAACAAATCTTACTTGGCAATTTCTATCCATGCACCAATTCAGTTCGAAATCATCATCGTCTTCTCCATACGGATTGACAATTTGTTCAGCCACCTGTAAATGAAAAAGAATGTGGTACTCTTAATGCAAAATTAATTCATGAAATCTTCAGAGCTGCTGTAGAATGGAAAGAATTATTTTTATTATTTCCCAAACTTATGATAAAAATAAGCAATATAACTCAAATGCGTTCGCCTAAAGGATTATCGTTAAAATTAGGAATATCGAAGAAAATATACAAATTAAACCCACAAGCCGCATAGCGTACCTTCAACAAACATCAGTATATAGGTAAAAATAACCCGTCGAACAAATATTAATTTAGAAAGTCAAACAAAAATCAGCGTTATATTTGCCGAATTTTCACGGGACTAGTTTCGATGGTTTTACCGAACCATCATCCTCAGCTGCCAGAAAGCAGCTGAGGATGACGGTCTCGATCATTTGCTCTTTGGCAGCTGAGGGTGATGGTTCGGTAAAACCGTCGAATCTAGTCCTATGAAAATTCGCAAATACATCGCTGATTTTTGTTATTTGACTTCTAAATTAAAACTTCAATATGTTCTTTTCCTGTTCCTTGAATATGTTTCTTTCCTTCCTAAATTCAAACTTTGCTAAATTAAGTACTTAAACCTATAAAACTGTTTCTTTAAGCTGTTTGATAAATTCAGCAAATAACTGAGCAAACCATGGTATTCTCATATGATGAAAATACATTGTTTTTAAATTTCTGCATTCAAGCAGATCGAATTTTTTTTTCACTTTCGAGTGATTTTTTTTCCCTTGGGCCTAAATGCGTGCGCTCGTCCTGCGTTTATTTTATGATTATTTCCACATAGCCACGAAATTCATTTTCATTTTCTGTTCGAATTACTTTTCAAATTGTTGCCACCAAAAGTTATCGAAATGCATTATTTAATAAATTGAAGAATCTGTACTTATATTCCTCGCATTGTAGAAATATAATGGATCTTTCAGCTTTAGATAAAGTTCCGGTATGAAGTTTTAGATGAAATTCATTTGTATAACGGCAAAATAAAATTTCGAGTAAGATTCTACATTGATCTTTTTACGTCTGCTCTCAATCGGGATTATTCTCCTGTCGAAATCAGTATATGCTCACCGAAAAGTGATTTATATACGATGTTACATTGCTCTTCAAAGAGCAAAAAGGTATTTAAGAGATTAACCTATAATCCATACGATAGGGAAATTTCCGGTTGCCTTAAATACAGAATTTTTAATCACCAAGGACATATTTTGTAGTAGTGATCAAAAGCGCTGTAAACCAGAAAAAGTTCCTTAACAGTTTCATGCTTATTTCTGAAAACAATATTAGTCATCAGTGTTATACCTTTCGAGCTTAATACTGCCGGTAAATCTAATACGGCTGTCAAGCTTCAAAAACTTTTAAATTTTGGAAACTTATTTTAAAGTAGTAGAAAGGAGCATACCTTTAACCACCCAACATAGAAAAAGAACTGTAACAAAGTGAAGATCGGAACATAAAGATCCACTCTATGTTTGGCGTCACCCACTCTTTCTGGATCCAAGTATTGCCTTCCTACCATCAAAGCTAGAGAATAGGTGTACGTGGCCAGAGTCACAACCTAGAATCATAAAAGTCAAAAGGAAAAGCATCAGTATTGCAAACAATTTCATCTAAAACGTGGAAATCTTAAGTATAATGTCTAAAACTGAAATCTTAAATCTCTAATTATTATTGGAGGTACTAAGGTAAAAGAATTAGTGGAATATTCTTAAGTTTGCAAGACTAATTTCGAAGATTTTATACCTTCCAAACTAATCCTAGAAATTTATGAATATTACGCCGATTCTTGATGCTTTAACATCCCCAGTAACCGTTATTCGGCATGTTATTTTACCTCAGGGCCGTAACTATTTTAGGAAACATTTCTGAATAAATGTTTCACATTACATTACTCCACCGAGTACACAGCCACAAGCTCAGAAGCCTTAGTAATGGTACTTAATATGTAAAATGAGTAATTGCGTATATAATCAGTATTGTGTTTGTGGCCAAGTTCTTTCATTTTCAATAATTTTGCTTGTGTTGTAAAGAGTTATTTGGTGGGTAGTTATGCATGGCTTAGAACATAGAACTTCTCTGTTGCTATTATTGTTGTCCTATTCTAGTTTCTTCTCCAGTCTTGCCTTGGCGTCGCTAATGACTAGAAGAAGAAAGTTATCCGCATAAGGCAATACTTTGCCATCGGGTTTAAACGAATTACGATAGACAAGGAGAGAGTTTAACAACATCATGAGTTGGTACAAACAGGAACTCAACTGCAGGCACACTCGGCTTTCGGAAAAGAACTTACGAAAGAGAGCCGTTTGCTTCTGTTGTTATCAGACAGCTGCAGTTTCCAATTATTTTCTTTGCGTCGACCTTTATTTTCATGCTGTTGGGTTTCCCTGAAATAACCAGCCACTATAGAATTTCCAAGACTTATTTGAAGAAAATCAGGTATACCTGTTTTTATTTTTCTCTCTGAATTTTGATAGTGTATAGAGTCTTCTTGATGGCGTAATGAGCTGATGCTGAAGTTTCTATATTGGAACTAGCCGATGGATGAGACGACAGGACGATATTTGATTTGTGTTTCTCCCATGTTTGAAGAAAAGCACAGGTTTATCCGTCTTTAGAAAAAAGAAGCCAAATTTCAGATTTTGTTGAAAAATTCGATGACCGGTGGGGATATGTTTTATGGCAAGATGACAATTTTCAGTATTTTTTAGATGGTGAAGACAGTACTGTCGAAAGGAAGTTGTTTGTTGCGAATGGAATTAACGCTTATACGTCCTGGGTTCGTTGATCCATGTGACATGGGGTTTGGCCTAGTACAGTCTTGCTCCTGCGTATTGCTGATAATGGGAATGCCTTAAATATCCTATTATAGACCATATGGAAAATCAAACCAAATTGTTGAATAAAAAAGAGCCTTGATGTAAAAGACAACTTTAATAGCACGCTTGTATGCAGCTCTTGTACACTTAAATATAATGCTGTCAGAGATTCATTTTTTCAGATCTGATAAAGTCTGTATATGTGATTAAGTTAGTGCTTATCTTGTGTTACCTTTTCGTTCCGCTAGTGTAAAAAAGCTGAAAATGCACCATTTCTGTAAGCTTAGTGGCACCTTTCTTGCATCTTTTAACATTTCAGGATCTGCACTATGATTAATGAGCTTGAATGAATGAATTCTTTCGTCGTCATGTAATCACACAAAGGTCTATGACTCAATACAAATATAACTAGAAACATAAAAAAGGTACTTTCACAGCATTTTAAGTTCATTTACGAGCTGTTATAACGTTTCTGGAAATTATTTTACTGATACTGTACTTTTAATCGTAATATTCCAGTTGTAACCTTCAATAGAAGTGAACTTATCATTATAAAATTTAAACTTAAGCAAAAAAGCAGCGATAGTCTGACGTAGATATTTTTAGAGAATTTTACTTATCCCTGAAGAAGAGGGGCCTGTGTCTAATTGCTGTCAAAATTGATAGAATTACTAAAAGTAATTTATTTTATAATATTTTTATCACATTAATCGAATTATTGTAAATAAAATAAGAGGTATATTTCCCACGTTTTCTTATACACACGAGCAGGACTTCGGCAATTCGATAACAATATCCGAATGATATTAACTGCGATTACATTAAACCACGTTTACTGCAATACGATTTCTTTACACGAATGAATCAAAGAATTTCATAAAAATAAATTAAAATGATATTTTTTTAATCTCGCGTATATTACTGTATAACCAATCAGAACAAATGGTAGCTTTTCCAGCAGACTATTTTTCATGCGTCGTTACAGACCAAGTATTTCAGCAGAATGGTTCTCATTTATTGCGTAGTTTGTTCTTTGTTCGCTCTTTTCGAACTCAGTCATGTAATTGCAATCCATTTTATCAACTTAAGGATGTTTTCTTTACGGGTAGGGCACATATTTGGCCAAAACATAATCACTTTTTACACGTCAGGTGAACTTGTGGGGGGAAAGGGGGGGTGAATGCTCCGCAAATATGCTTCATTTTATCTGCCGCTTATTGAAAAAAAAAAAGCGACACTTTTATATCCTTCAAAAAAACGCGATTTGTTTACTCAAAATCTATTACGCAAAATAAGGGTTTGGTATAGATGGTTGTCAGAATGTTTTGTTGAATAATAATATCAAGTAAATCTCATAAAATGCGGAAATTTTCGTCAGCAAATTACCTTGCTTTCCTTGTGCCTCATTCTTAGTAAAGTATACAAAGTAGCATAATTTGGACTTTGTGGTGTTCAGTTTCTTCCACGTGTTATTTTTACTGGAGGGAGTTATATGAAGTGCGTGTCCAATCATCACGGAATTTCATATTATAAACTGGACACAAAAAAGCTAGTTTGTTGTTCAATAAGTTACTGAAAAATACCTAACTGTGAGTTAAAAAGATTAATAAACCGAGAAGTGTGCAGTCAGAGGTTTTAAGAAAAACGCTCATTTCATTTTATACATAAGGAAAATTACGGCTTGTTTCAATCCCAATTAAGTAGCAACGCTGAAACCCGACCAAATACTTTTATGCACCGAGGTTGTTTTACATAGTGTTAAAGCGATTTCGGAGCAGTTTAGGTAATCTTTAAAATGAAAAGAGTGCTTTTATTTTAAATGTTTCAACTGATAGCCTTTCTTCTAAACTGTAAGTCTGAATCGTAATTTCAATGATTGACGAGCTTTTCGTGACATTTCCAAGGGGACTGATTTCCATTCCTTTTCCACTTAGCTTCCAGAGTTCATTCATTGTGGTGAGATTGCGCATTTAAAGCTTTTTTCATGAGACCATAGGTGAAACGTCTGTCTTCGCAGTAATACTTCAAAAAAGTATATATGAAATACCTATATCAGTTTTCCTGTTCTCAGGAATACACTGGTGGTTTTCGAAATACAACTTCTTGCTTTATCTGGATGAAATTTCACTTTTGAATGCCATTGAGACTCAAAATGGCATTCAAAAGGAGGAATTTCTTCTGTAAAGGGAATTCCTCCTTTTAAGGAATTCCAGAAGGGAATTTCTTCTGTAAATATCGGATGAGAAATTTTCTCTTGATAGTATGTTGAGGCTGATTTCAATACTTTCCCCTACTCTTATTTTGAGTTTCCCATTATAAGGGAATCCTGCGACAATTATAAACCCTTGCTGAAACATTTTTTGCATTAATGTGGCCAGGTTTGTACATTTTTTGTCTTTATTTCCGGCAATAAATAGATCATTTTTGTTACAGTCGTTAAAATAAACCCATTCTTCATCAAGGGTCATAATGTATTTAAATTTATATAATAGGTAGTATTCATGCAGGATTCTACAAATTATTCTGTGTTGAACCACATGTCTGGGAAAAGTTGGTGAATATTATGCTCTTTAGCTTTTTCAAATTGTAAATCTTATTTTATTAAATGTTGCTACAGATGTATTTAAAGACTGAAGTTGATTTCTAAGTCAGTGAATTTTCTGTTGTTACCAACGATTTAATTTTAGAACCATTAGAAACAATTAATACCTTTTATGGGTATTCGTTTAGAGTCTCCTTTCCATTAGAAATAGTGATTGAGGGTTTTTCTCTTTCCCATTAATAATATTGCTTAAATTAATAATGTTGAAATTAGTCAATTTTAGAACAGTTAGAAACAGTAAATAACTTTTTCGGGTATTCATTTAGACTCTGCTCTCCATTAGAAGTAATGACTGATTGTTTTTCTCTTTCCGATTCATAATGTTGCTTATTTTTCACTTAGAAATTTTAATACCATGCGTTTTACAAGGCTTTTGAATTATATGTAATAGGAACATTTCTTTTCGGAAAGCGCAAAAACATATCCTTCAACCCGCAGCCCGTTTACATGCAACATTTTGAAAAAAGAATAAAACCAGCAGACGGTATTTTCATTTCAAATAATCTGTGGCCAGAAATTTTTATTACAAAAACATTTGCTTTTTCTAAAATTCTTTATCGAAATTGTTCAGAAATTATGTAAACAACGTATGTATTATATACTGGTTTAAGATTAAAACAACCTGCACATATATTTCGTATTTTATCAAACAAACAATCTTCTAACTTTACATAACTCTTATTTTATTGAGATGAGACTCAAAGTTTACTCCTGTTTTGTTTTAATGGTATATACTAATATGCTATATACTAATACACTTTACATATATTAGTATATAGCATACTGTAAATCGATTTATGGCCCCCAGATTCTGAGAAATGTGTCCGAGTATATCTTTGAAGGGGACGCCTTAACTGAGCATCTTAAGGATTTCGGTACTTTTATGTCAAGGCGTATCGTGGGGCGTGCGACGGTCCCGTGCCTCTGATCGGTAGGCGGATTCCGAAGAACCTTAACTTTTTAAGTATATATACCCAGGATCGGCGGCAGAGCATATGCAACCAGTGTGACTACACCAGGCAATAAAATGTTTAGAATTTAGATAGCAATATTTTCGGGCATTCTGCATACCTGCACATTAATTCAAAAGGATTCTTCAGTAGCAAACTATACAATTGGTTGTTGCTGCATGATAATTAAATGTTAACCGCTAAAGATATCCCATTTAACATACATAACTACCACAAGGATTTTAAATGGCACAACTTTAAAAAATAACCAAATACATACCTGAGTGTAGACCAAAGGCACACTGATCCAGTCGTAGTTGAACATGGTTCCACACGCACTTCTAAACAAGACGAATTCCTAATAAACGAGAAATCATTAAGTTTAGAGGTTCAGTTTATTTAGTTACGTCAAAGTACTCAAGAGCTATCTACCCAAGGCGAGAACAGAGTAAAACTGGTTCGTTTACAGGTGGGGACGCAGAACTGGGGTACCTGGCGTCTACCAGAGGTAAGCAAGTGTATGCCCCTCGTCCTCTACTATCCAGTGCTTATCGAAGAACTGGCTCATATACACGTTACACATGGACAAAACCACGAAAAACCCCATGCAGACAACCCATTCGCCAAGATTACCCGCACCGAACTACCAGTGTTCGGCCGCTGATGGGCACTATTAAGTCAAGAGAAATCCAAGCAAAAAAATAACGTTTGAATTAATATGAAAATGACTACTGAAACTAAATGTGTGCTTTAAATCTCAAATCAATGGCCACATATTGTAATAATGCTTACCACTCACAGTTAAAATAAATTTGTCCACCGTCTTTTAGAATGTTTGTCAATACACAAAGCATTTAATTACTAATTGTATTGTTTGTCAATATAAAAAGCACAAAGTATTTAATGGCTGACTGTATATTCGTTAATTTCACTCAGATCGAGAATATTTATAGCGATAAGGAACATTTTCTTACATTTTTGTCAAATTCGTGGGATAATGAAGGGATAAATAAAGAATGCCTGGAAAACTAGCCTTAAGCAGGCATTTGACAGCATCTTTGAAATATAAGTAGGGATTTTATGGATAAAATAATTATTTTTAAATTTTTCTCCAGGAGGGAGTTGATAGGAAAACGTGAATAAACTGTCTTATTTAACAAATAATACTGAAATAAACAGTTCTGAACACTAGAGCAATCATTCTTAAAATGTTTTAAGTTTCCTGGATTAAATTCGTCATGCTACGGAAATTCCGAAATACACTGCAACATCTTCGTTACCCACTTCATCTTAAAGCACACTTAAGCCTGATCTATAGTTTATGTGTTTAGTATACAGATTTGTGGCATTTTTGGATACATTTATTTACCAAACAAAAAACTTTCTAATCTTATATCATTTTCAACATATTTGCTTTAGTTATCGGAACCTTTCGGGAAAAAAAAGATAGCAATGATTAAAACAAACAGAACCGAGGTCTTATCATAAACCGATCCCGAAGAATCCGAATTCTGTCGTTAAAAATGTCAACTGTAGAGCGTCTCCAATTTCAGAGGGTCGTACGTCACGCAGTGTTAACCTTTTTTTATTATTACTGTGGTTTGGCATCTGTTGCCCCTGCACGAGACGAGTACTTTATCAATACCATGCAATTTGCCAAATATGTATTTTCCCGAATACTGCCGTTCCACTGAATACTGCCTTGAGAAAAGAACATAAATTTTAGTTTTTGTACAATTAAACTAACGATTTAAATATAATAGCCGCATCTTTTTAATCTTTCATATCTTTGTATTTTAATTTTATTATATATCTGATTGATATAATTTATATTCTGCAATTAATGGAGAAAAATTACAGTATACACAATTAATTTTTGTGGGTTCTTCTTTATTAATGCTGCCAAAGCGGTTTAGAAATCAAATTCTGGAAACTTAAACATCAGGTTTATAGTATACGATTACATCTTACAGTTTTAGATATTCCTAAAGACTTATTCGACGGCGGCTTTGATAAGGACAGTGATGGATACAGTGACGGGTCGAATATTAAACAAAGCGGTTTCAGTTCTTTCAGAATTCGGCAGGAACGAAAGATGCAACTTTGGTGGGAATCCGCCAACTCGACAGGATAATAAGTAAACATAAAAGACTTATAAACAAATTTACTATTTAATTATGAAGGCCAAGAAGAACTTTGCAGCCTTATAAGGTTATATAAGCTTCAATTATTAAGCTAATATAAGCTTCAATGTATACTTAATCTCCTGAGCACTACTGAATAATGGCAGACCTTCAACTCAAAAATATGGAAAATAGGTACGAAGAATCAAGCAAAATCGAGGAGAACGTTTGAGAATATTCGAAATTAGCTTTGATGCTGAAACAGCAGCATCCTTTCTGGTGTTAGTAAAATCTCCAGATCATTAAAAAAATAACTCACCCTGAATAAACCATCTAATAATATGGAGTCTTTTATTCGTCCTTCTTTCCTAGCTCTCATGGCCAAGGCGCTGAACCACTGGGCTGGAAGCCACCACTTGCCGTAAGGAGCGACAAGATTCTCATACACTGTGCATTCTTCCTTAGTCATCAGGCCTAAAGAAAACAGAAAAAGATAATTCCTTATACACTTTCCCTTCTATGTAAAACACAATTTATATACCAAATGCGTATGTCATTCGGATAGGAGTATCTACCAGGTATGATCCCTTCTGTAAGATTCATTTATTTTACATATCTTCTTTACTTTCCATGGTTTACATTACTGCTAAAATAAAGGAGTAAAACCGTATGAACAGTTGAAAAAAATAATTAAACTTAACAACTTACTGTTGTTATTGATTTATTTCGATTGCCTGACAGCAATATTTTATCTTGGGAGCAAGCGTCGTTGGCCAGCTCACTCCCTATTTTGAAGGAGACTTCACCCGGGGGAGAGAACCAATGGTTTCCGTACCTCTTTTTTCCTACCAATAAGCTTCTCTAGAGCACTTTAGTCTCACCTTGTGTTTTAAGTGTCCCATGCCGCGAGGCTTTTATTTTTAATTATGAAAAAGCCTCAAGGTTTATCTGCCTCAAGAGGGATGCCTTCGTGGAGGACTTTCTAAGGAAAACTGGCTCATATATAAGTTACACATGGGAAAAACCGCAAAAACGCCCATGCATCCAGCCCGTTCGGGGGATTCTAACCTCGGACCAAACTACTAGTGTTCAGCAACTTTACCTCTCGGCTGCTGGTGGGCCTCATGCTGCGAGGCACTCTATACTTAAGACATCGAGCCTTCGTCCGGGATTTGACCGCGGGAGCAACGTTATGACAGGAAGTTTCGCTAACCAATATAGCCACGAAGGCAACTAACACCTCACTAACCGTTTGAAACTTCTCAAATGTAAGCTTCTTTATCTGATACTCGCGTCTTGAGTGACTTGGCAAAGTGTCAGAGGAGGACAAGCTTCTGATAATTAAAGAATACATGCGAAAACAATGCACATTGTCTATTAAAGGCTATGGAACTTACTCTCTGAAGAGTTAAATTGGCATCACAATTGCAAGCTACCCTCAACAGCGCGTCTGTAGAAATATTTCCCAGAATTTTTATTACTTATAGAATTTTTATTAGTAGGATATTTGAATGGTTAACTTTTGTGAAAATTTAGTTCTTTAGAGAAATCGTACGAGGGAAGCCGATTCAAATGAAACATTTTCAGTTCAATTTCAGGAAGTCCCGCTTAGCTAGGCCGGGACACAGCTTTCAACAGAATATGTTTCCGTTAGAAATCCTCTAATGGTAGGCTGCAGACAAGCTCATTCCTCGGAAAATTTTTTTTGGCCTCATGTGTCGTCAAATGGGACAGTCCCATCAGAAATTTTAATGAGAAGGAGGGCAAGCTAAATTACTCCGTATCGTGTTTCATAATTTTTTTGAAATTAGTGATAAACAATATGAGATTACAATTAGAGCCATAAAAATGAGAGAGAATATTTTATTGCTAAATGCTTATTTAATAAACTAGTTTTAACAATATTTACACAACATAACTAAAATACTGAACATTTCAAAAATCATTTACTTGATCTTTCCAAAATCATTAAAGGTTAACAGTTTGTTGCTAGAAATTTACTGAATAAACTGTAAATTAATAAAAATATACAAAGCATAATGAAAAACTGTTAATGCAATAACAATTATTCTTAATAATTTTAGTGTTTAAATCATAAATTGATAACCTTATTTATATAACATTATTCTCTAAAAATTATTATAAAAATGTTCCAAGCAAGAAATGTGTATATTAAGTTACAACCTTGAGACCTTGCCAACCAAACATCTGCATTTAAGTGTTTGCCATCAAAGTCTAAGCTCACATAAACACTCGAACGCCAAGTTTTATCCGTTTTGTGCACTGAGTTTTTCACTAAACTGATTGTGCAACTTTTGATATCGTTCATTTGCTCTTCCAACACTTTTATATGTTTTCAGGTTGGAATTCTAATATTCCTCTTTCTTCTCTCAGAGTAGAAAGCGTAATTCTAAAATAAGCGTTCTATGGTAATTATTGAGTACTATCACCCCTCTTAATTTGTAAAAACTATTTAGAATCACCCTGTGTGCACACACACACACACACACACACACACACACACACACATATATATATATATATATATATATGTATATATGTGTATATATATATATATATATATATATAATACTATATATATACCCACCCTGTCACCTAGCTCGGTGAGTTCTGCTTTTTATTCATATGATAACTTGTGCCTTTTTAGCTTAAAAGTGATTGAATTATGTTGTCCTTATATTTCAACTAAGGTTTTTTATGCCTTTAGTTAATCTACATGCAATAATTGTAAAATTAACTATTCAAAAGTGTAAGTCTCGCTAGGCCTAAAAGGGTGGCTATTTGTTTTATATTTGAAATTCTTAGTAGTATAATTAGTCAGTGCACCAACTTCAGAGTCTTATACAGTGGCACCAAACGTTAACTTTTCATTTTTCTTCACCAAAAATTGTCCTTCTGCTAGTTTTCCGAATGCTTGGTTTCCCGTAGAAAGTATTGCAACACAAAAAAAAAATTAACTATATTCGATGTTTTGCATTTTCCTGTATCTTACAATTTTTAATGAAGATGAGATTTTGAGTTTTTTTATGTCATTTTTGCTTCCCCACAAGTGAGAACTAAATTTATTGAATAATATACATCTCTTGAAATTCGAAGAAATAAGTTTAAATGAAGTGCAGCAAAAAAATGAGTTAATTTAATAGGTCGTAAAAGGAAGTCATAGTGTCCACATCAGATTTTTTTTTAATTTGTGGTGCCATAATTTTGAACAACAGTTTTGAACTTGAAAATGTATCCTCTTTCCAATACATTCGTAAATCTTTCTATTTTTTAATGCAGAAGAAACAAAATTGGGCAGAATTTATAAAAGCTTTAGTGCGTTTTATTTAAAAAATCTTTTTTAGAAATTATTTAAACATTTTAGGAAATATTGCAAATTTAGTAATAATAAAATACTGAATATTTTTTCAATTTAGTCTTGTTTGTCGCTGGCTGAAACTGCTTCGAGTCTCGCAGACTCCATTGCAAAATATTATTCTTTTGGAACATAGAAACATCAGTGATTGTATGGTGATGAGTTGCTTGGACAGATATCGCCATATTAAAATAACAAAAAGCATGATATAAAGCACACAAGGGATTATCTGCACAAAATGAGGCATGTCTGAATGGAGGACTTTCTATATAAAATTGGCTCCCTAGTCACTTTACACATGAGAAAAAGCATGGTAGCCAACCATGCAGATTACTTTCTTGGGTTCGAACCCTGCAACGAACTATCAGTATTCAGCAGTTTTAACCTCTCGGCTGCTGGTGTGTCAGACAAATGCCAAAAAAACTGTACAACAGTTTGTTTCGACCGAGATACCATATTAGCGGATTGGCTGCTAATAAATATTTGCTTTTGCTTTCATATACTTCTTTCAAATTTTCCTCCCAAATTCATGATTTTAAAAATTGCCGATTGGGAAAACCTCGAGGAATGGTTTGATGGACTATTCTGTTGAGCATGGTTAGGGCAAAACGCTCGAGGGTTATCTGCCTATAAATGTCACAGGAACAGAAGAGGCAGAGAGTGATACTGAAAGTGCAAGCGCAGAAGATGCTGACAATTACATTAGTCTCGAGACAGCACAGACTTCCGAATATTTTTAAGTTCTCAAAAACAAAGTAAAATTACTGATCTTTTTTTAAGAAGCACACGCATGCAATATACTTAAAAGTTGATAGTTCATCCGTTAACTTGCTTAAGCTCGGACATCGAGAGTACATTATGTATATATATATATATATAGTTAAAGCTAACCTGCTTCTACGAGATGTTCGGTCGTAGGGAATCTCTTCTTTACTGCAGTGCTCACTGCCTGGAAAGTGAGGGCTTGTAGAAGAATTAAGTAACGTCCCAGTGTTCGACGTATCATACGACTGCGCTCATCTGCACCGTGGACGTAAGCTGCTATCATGTAGCATAACCTGGAAAATATAAAATACAAGACTTTCAACTAAAGGCATGATATTATTACATATTATTTCTGTTATAATACAGAACGCTTCGGAAAGATTTCTCGATTATGATGACTTGCCATAAATAAGCAAAAGAAATGAATGAAACAAAACAGTTTTAGGCTAAAAAAATCTTGGATTGATAACACCATTTTGTAAAAAGAAAAAAATATGCAATATTTAAATTCGTTATGCTGGCTAGCAAAAAAAATTTTAAAAAGTTCTTGAAGGCAGATGTTTTCGTACCTGAAATATTGAATTTTTTCTATTTCTAAGGGCCAAGCAAAATAAGTTCTGTTAAGTTCAAAGAACATAACAGAAGTTACCGAAAGTCATTGCTTAAGACGACTGTCTTATACAGTGACCTCGAAGTCATAACCAAGACGTGCCCCACAGCAACAAAGTGATCTCTGTTCATGGATTTCATAAGATTATATATTGAGCAAAATGGTTGAGCAAGTTTACCAATTCGGTAAAGAGGTTCGCCCAGGCAATCATAGCCTGGTAAGTAGCCGAAAAAGGAACACAGCATTACATCGTGGATATTCTGGCAGGCAAGCAAGATCTTCAGTTTTCCACCGTTTCGTCTTAATGCTATCCAACAATTTGAGGAGTACAACATGGAACTATTTCCATGGAGTGTACCCTGGGCAACATTTATCATCGAAATGGTCTATACTGTCGATATCGTCCACAAAGATATTGAAATAAAATGTAAAAAAATTATCCTCGTGCAATCAAAATTATCCGAGATACCATTAATAGAAATTTGGGGTAATGGGGAAGACTGTATTCAAATTTTGCTAAAGATGCAATTTAGAATACAAATTCCTAAAGCGTATATTTTACATCAGAAAAGCATAAAGATATTTTATTATGACGTTTGGATTATTTGTTCTGTACACCAAAGTTCAGTACCTCCCCCAGTGACATTTAGTTTTCATATTACTTCTGAAATCAATGTTTTAGCGCTTTTTATTTGATGAAAATTTGTGAAGTTAACTTCATTTTGAAACGCTTTCAAAACCTAATACTGCATGTGTTAGGAGATAGAAACATTTTTCATATCTTTTGAAAGGCAAAGAGCAATTTACAAATTAGAAATTTCTTCCCGGTATAGAAACCTGTTTTATTTGATTCATTCTTGAACTGGAATTATGTTTCTACGAAAAATCTCTAAGGTATTCAAATCGTCCAGTGCTTTTGAAGCAACCTTTGGTGCGTAAGTTTCGTTCTAAATAAAGTATAGAACGGAGACTAACAGTCTATTACACTATTTATAAAGTGATAATTCATATAACAATAATAGATACAATGGAAAACAAATCGTAAAAGAAATTGTCTTCAGTGCAGTTTCCCAAACTTTTTAGGTTCACCCTATCCCTTTTGAAAGTTTCATATTTCCAAATGCCCATTACTTTTTTAATAATTATGTATCAAGTCCTTTGAATGATCTATGGGTACTGATTGACTACGCTGGGAAATTTCTAGATATCTATTGCAATGAACTATTAATTAAAACTTGCCACGGAATTCAGATATAGACTGATAGTGACTAAAGTTTCTAGCGTATTTATAACTATTACCAAAAAAAAAAAAAGTTAAAACGGGCAGATTTCTGCCATTGCAAAATACCTGAACTTTTAAGAAACAATGCATGTTGAAAGAGCTCGCTACTGAAAATTATGTCATTTAAGCGCAGGTATGTGGTCTTGTGGGGAGAATGTTGGGCTGATAGATTGTAATTTCACTTCCTTGTTCAAGCAAACATAGCCCTTTGTTACCAAAATTTTCAAGTAATCGTTCAGTTTGTTAAGCGCAAATTTCAAATGTAGCCGAAAGTTTATACAGTAGCAAAAAGATCAAGGGAGTATATTTTAGGTGTGGTGTATTTAATTATGGCAAAGCACACTAGGGCTATCTGCCTAAGGGGAGGGATGCCTTTCGTGGAGGACTTTCTAAGGGAAACTGGCTCGTATACACGTTACACATGGGGAAAACCACGAAAACGCCCATTCAGCCAGCCCGTTCGCGGGATTCGAACCTCGGACCGAACTACCAGTGTTCAGCGTCTTTACCGCTCAGCCGCTAGTGGGCGGAGTATATTTTAGAGTTTTGTAAGTTTACTTTGAGAAAACTATCACGCAGTGATTCGGCTGAGTGTACTCGGTTTCCTCAAACATTCAACATGTGATTAGCCAATGCTAGAAATAAAATACCTCCAATTTTCATTGCAAAGCATATTTTCCTACCCACCACCAAAGCACTGCTAGCAATCAGCGCTAGGAAAGAAGTAGCCAAAGGAATTTTCACTGAAGTTCTACTGAAGAACAAACTGCCCCTCTCTTCTTCGGATGCTTAGAAGTGATTTGCGTTTCGGCACCACAGGGTTTGTGGTTTAACACAATAGGTTTTCTACTTCGCAGAGAGGGGGCAATGCAGTGTCAGGCAGGAAAACTAAATTTGAAGCGGACAAAAAGTGTTTTCAGACCAAATAAGTTTTTACTGTGACAACTTACCATTGCAGAACGAAATTCATTTCGTTGTACTACCATTTAAAAGAACTGTTGCATACATGCAATTTAAACGAACATAATTTAGTTTAAATATCATGCTGATCATGCGATTCTTAATGTTGGACTTTGTTTTTGATTAAACGAATTTGAAGAACAGGTGACATGATTTGGCATAATTGTTGTAAAGATGCATTACTATAGCGTCTATATACTTAAATAATTTTTAATGCTTGTTTAAGAAATGGTTTAAGGAACCAATTTTCACTTCTTCTCTTAAAAACTCGGATCACCTCAATCTCTCCATCGGAGGCCGGCAGCGCCAGCTCTGAGAAAATAAGTTATAAATGAAATAAAATATAAGAATACTTAGTTATAAATGACAGGCTGAGCAATAGAAAAATGCATCAGCTCTCAACTGATATATGCAGTGTGTTAGAAAACGCTGAGCACAGTTTTATGTTCCGACTTGTTGGAGGCAGACCCACATTTACGAGTACAAAAAAGTGACATCAAGAATTAGGTTATGGTAGCATTTTCCTTGTTAAAAATTAGGCAAAAAAAAAGCAATCTTAATTTGGCATAGATTTTTAAATAAAATCATCTATTTTGAGAGCTATTAGATATATATCCTTCTTCCAAAGAAGGGAAAAATTCAAAAATGACCTGGACATTGAGATTTTTCGTTAAGACTGCCTTTGTTATTTTCTAGGGTAACTAAATTTAAGTCTCCGTGGGCTGGCCTGATTTTGTAGAGTACCGAGATATGACTCCCATGAAAAACAGAACTGGTAGCTGGTGAAAGAAAGGGAGACACCTTACCTGAGTAAACTTCTAAAGGAAAAATGTTCGAAAAACCGAAACTTCGTATTAAAAAAAATAAGTTCATAACATATTGTAGAGTACGGCACATGTACAAACTCTGCTATTAAGTTGAACAAAGGTCATTAAAATCTACTAATGATGGATAAATACGAAGAAACTTAAGAATATTTGCATATGAACTTGTGCTTAAAGAAACACTAACAAAAAGTAAGGTCAACCCATTGTTAGTAATTGCCTTACAGAAACAAGATTTTTCTTTGCAAGGTCTAATCGAATGCGATACCGTCATAAATAGCTGAAACGATAAAGTAAAATGCTAAAATAGCATTTCACAGACCTTCCAGTATGTGTATATGCGTATTTGCATTTATTGATTGGTCTGTTTGAGGTACAATGTGATGGCAACTAGGTAAGGCTATAGATTCGAGTCGAGAAGGGTTTGGTTTGATTTATTTAACTATGGTATAGCACAGGCGGGCTATCGACCTAAGAAGAGAGATGCCTTTATGGAGAACATTCTAAGTAAACTGGCTCGTATCCATGCTGCACATGAGGAAAACCACGAAAATTCCCAGCCAACCAGTTTGCCAGAATTCGAACAACGGTCGAACTACCAGTGTTTAGTGATTATACCGCTTGTGCAGTTGGTAGGCCTGATGTCGACAATGAGTATAAAATCAAATCACATTGGCGAATTCTCTTTCTGTTGCAGAAGGGACTGCAGAAAAATTTCTGACGAAAAATACAATAAAGAGATAACTTTGGTAAAAATTGGTGAATTCAGCAAGAATTAAATGTCAGATTTTTACTCTAAAGAATAATAGAGTAAATTAAGTTTTAAAAGGTCTTTCATTAATAAAGGAAAGATGCGTTCAAAATAATTTCCCTTTATTCTCTTCACTAATACATTCAAACCGAGGTAAGTATACAAGTTGCTTTCATTGCATACTTGTAAAGCTAACTCGTTATCACTCGATTCAAAGACTATTCTCGATTTAAGGAATTCTATCGATTGTCATATGAAATTCATTACATCTGAATTTCACTGTAATTCAAAATCCTATTTATTCTTATCTATCTTGCGATTGAGTTATTAGCATCTTATGTACGAATCAAGTATTAATTTTTTAACTAATTTTCACTAAATCCCTCTTAACTTTCTCTTTTCTCGAGATCTTGGTATTTGGTACAGATTTCTTTCCGTGTTTCATAAAAAGGCTTTCTTCGATTTATAATATTTTGTTAGGTTCTGCTTAGAAAGGTACGAGTACAAACTTTCTGTTGGTAATTGTTTCAATGTATTACTGTTTTGTTGGCCACATTCAGGTGACCATTTCGTTTGAATTAATACACATTTTTTATGGTAGAATCCTATAACTTTGTAAAATAACCCCTGCTTGCTGTCCTGTATGAGATAGGCCCTAAACTGTAATCACTTTTTCAAAATGGAAGGGAAAATTTACAGCAGTAACAGTTGATTCGTAGCCTTGTTCATAAAAACGAAACGTAGCTTACCAAGAATCAATCGGGGTTACATCAAACCAAAGCGCAGATGTTACGCGTGTATTGTTATGTCTCACTTGTATCCATAATTGGCAGTAAAATTAGCATTTCATAAAATTTCTCATTATGATGGAAAAGAAATGCTTTAGAATTCTTTTAAAAGAATCATTCGTATATTAGTTGACATTGCCTTTTATCTGATATAGTCCAACAACTTCACAAACATTGACCTTCGTGAACTTAAAAATGGGTAGTTGGGTATTAAATTAAACGACTCAGTTCGGCGGTTTCTTACAAATGAAAACGAATGGCAATGTAATTCATGATCCAGTCATTCCAAATATTTATTTCATCTAAATTTTACATTCCAATTAAGTATTTATCTCAAAAATAAATCAATAAATATTCTTATAAGCTTTTTTTCTCTTTTGGTCAGTCGGAAATTTCATGACGATCGCCTTAACAACCGATTCCAAACAACCGAAAAATTTCTACCGATTTTGAGGCAAAATATTATATTCCTGCAGAAATTTCCCCAGTTTTTTCCATTCCTAGCAAAATCGTTAAGCACAGATTTTAAAACAGTTTAAGGACAAAAAAATATCACGATTTGTCTATAAACTGAAACTTGGAATACAACAAAAAGAATATCCACGACGTATATTGAAGAATTGTTACGAGTATAGCTGTTTGAAGAACCTCTTATAGGCACAACTGACACACATTGTGAAAATTTGGTGACTTCTATTGAAGTTTTGCAATAAATACGTTAAGTATCGAAAAACTGTCCTATTTGGAGAGATCTTATTTCATTCTTTTATAATATCCATTTGATTGAATATTTTTCGAGCTTACAAAACGTTATATAATTACTTTATTCTCAAATAGTATCACTATTTTTACGACTGCCTAGTAACGGACTCTCTGATCGTGAAGGTCCTATATATAAGACTTGGAATAATTTTTGTGACGTTTTTAAAAAGTGTGTGTTTGTACTTTAACAACAATTTAATAAGGTGAGTAAAATTTGCGCAAGTGTAGTTGGATGAAATTGATTAAATTTTATTTATCAAAAATTAAGATTATACTATCCGAAGGAGTGAAATAAGCTTGTAAAAAGAGCTATTGTAACCAGCAAAAAGATTTAATAAACAAAATATAAATTAAAATGAATTATTTAAAAAATTTTTAACTAATTAAAAAATCTTTCGATAATATTTTATGGCAAACTTCATTTTCATTATTCACAATGTAAAGTTTGTGACGGATTCATCAGGGGCTAATTATCTCAAATATCATTCGAGTTTAATATTCGAGATCATTATCCTTGAGGCTAAAGCAAGCAGTGAGTAATTAATTTAAACAAAGGTCTAATAACCCTAAATTTAAAACGAATTCATCTAACTGAAATCTTTATTTCCTTATTTCAAAGTCATTTTATAAGTTTTCAAGCTTGCAGCTGCTAAGAATTTCCGTCTGGTTATTGCGCGGATGTAAAAGACAGACAAACAAAAGAATTTTCTGTGTGCCTTTTAAATATCACTAAAGCCACAATAATGTCATTTGTTGGATTATAATTTCCTTATGCTCATTTTCTACTTTTGGAACAATTTGTTTCAAAGTTAAGAAATTGCAACCTACTCACCTGTCTGGCCAGGGAATGGCATCAAATTGATTCCACCACCTCCCGATGACAAGGCTGACGTAAAATCCCAACACAAAAGATAATGGTATCAGATCGATGAATGTCTCGAAATATATAACTACATTTTCGAAAGTCCTAAACAGAAACAAAGACGAAATAATAGTTATCGAACAGCAATAAAACCGCACCACTAATCAGACTATATTTAACATTTGTCTTCATTTGCACTTTCATAATTGGCACTTTATTATAATACAGATGTTCTTTCATTTTTCATCATTTCATTTTAATGTCATTTTAGTGAGACACGTGGCTCTAACAATGCACCTGTAAGTATTATAACTACCTATGTTTATTTCTGACACTTAGAGATGTCATACATACATTTTCAATAAAATGCAGTTTTTAATAAAATAAATATAACATATTTAAACCATTCAGATCCCTTAAATATTATTTTAATACTTAAAGCCATGATGCAGTATGCATCGACATAGATTTATGGTTCCTGTGAGATCTGATCTAATATTACCAGTTACTGCAGAAAATGTTGAATTATGTAGTGAATAAAACAGCCATGATGTGGATGATTAAAAATATCTCGGTTGACTATGACTGATAACGTCGGTCTTTAGCAGTAGTTAAGACGTATTGTATTGTCCCACTTTCATCATTAAGCAGATTTATTTTCATTTTAAATAATTATAACCGAATTAATTTACATTTTACATAATAGACTACGTAACTTAAAAGTATAAATTCTGATATTTATACTTTAGTACAGGAAATAGGAATAAAAAACTAAAACCATAATTTGATTAAAAATAAATGATAAAATAAAAAATAATTTCCACAGTTCATGGAGTCCATAAAATTAGATCAAACACTCAAAAGTCAAACACAATATCTTAATTGAGCCTTTATAATATTCATGCTTTTAAAATAAAGGTAATGTACTTGAGGTTATAAATAAAATAATGAAACTCTAAAAAAGTAAATACGTTAACTATTATATTCTGATTTTCAAACGGGATGGTAAATATGTTCTCCCAATGTACCAAGTAGTACAATTTTACAAATTTAAAGTACACAATTTTACAAATTTTAAGAACAAGATGTCTTTGCTTAATGAGGAAGTTTTTGAAAGTAATGGCATTAGCTGCAAGAAATCTAATTAGAAATGGCAAGAATTAACTCGTACACTTCACTCAAGTAGTCAATGGTTAGTTCGATACAGATTTGAATCCCAGTTAACTAGCTGGCTGCATGGGAGTTTGTGATTTTTAGCATGTGTTTACAAGTGAATTTTACAAATTTTGTTACAAGTTTAGCATGTGACTTGTGTATACAAGTCAGTTTCCTGTAAAAATTTCTCTACGAAGGCATCCCTCTCCTTTGGCATATAATCTTAGTATATTTTGCCGTAATCCAATAATTCAGTTTTATTTAGTGATGCTCGAATCATGACAAATAAGAATTGATGGCAAATCAAGTGATGAAAAATAACAGTTGGGCTTTCTGAAATCAACTCGCGACTCTAAACAAGTAAAAAAATTATAATGTTGGCAAACTGTTTCATTGTTGCAGATGCTAAAGTAAAAGGTATCAGAAATTACTTTTACTTGGGACACAAAAATGTTTTTGTCCGGTATTGAAATTGCCACAAATCCCGTTTTTCGATAAAATAGTTACTTTCTAACTCGTTCTATTCCATCCGTTAAATTCTTTTCCTGCTTTACGGACACGATAATTAAAATATTTTTTAAACTATTACAGCTCTTTTAATCTTTCACACACATCTTTTATCCATAAATGCACGCAAACAAAAGACTGGAGACAAAGCAACCAAAAGAGTACTGAAAAATTCCTTGCATATCGCATCATAGAGAAGCACAAAAACACTAATGTAGTCAACCTATGCGCAGGAATCAGAATGACAAGTCTTACTCAAACCGCAAGTTGCTTTGCGCGTGTTGATAAATAAAAATTCAAAAGAAACACAAGCCAAGAAATTAACTCATTCCCGAATTTTGAACATTCCTCCTCTACTCACTTTTGTGCAGTAAATAAGTAGAAGTTAAATAACCTGAAAGCAGTGAATGATTAAATTAATAATTCTTGTGCTAAAGTATTCAGTAAATTGCTTCTCACACTTCTATTGAAATTTTTTAAGTAATTATATCACTTTCGAATAAATGTAAAGGAATAAAATAAACCCTTTACTTTAATCTAAAAAACGTTTTTTCTTCATATCATAATTGCATACTGGAGGTCAGAAGTCCTCAGGTTCCAGCACAGTCGCACAAGAGTTTTAAGACTCAAAATGAAATACGAATATAATCAGTAATCAAGTAGACCGTGAGCGTAGTATATAGGCAAGCATTAATCTTCTACAAGAAAAACATCCTAAAAACTAAGCTGAAAGCTGGTGTGACTTCCCGTACTGTTTTTGCCCCCAAATGCTTTTCCCAGATTATTTTTCGATGCTTTACAAAGTGTTTAAAAAAAAGACGTGTGTACCCTATATATGCATATAACAGTATTATTGTGTAAAAATCGTAACTAGGTTTCTTTTAATTTAAATCTTTCAACCATATTTAAAAATGGCGAGGCTTCAAATTCGTGCATTTGTTATTCTATTGCTCGCTTTGAGATACGATATATTATTCTTACTGGATTGAGGATTTAATAGAGTAGAGGATAGCGTTGAGTTTTCTGATTATTCATAAGAAAGCTAGTCCTGACAAAGATTTATAAAAAAAGACCAGCATTCGAACCCAAACCCTTGGAGAATGTTAACAGCCAACCTATTCCAATACGTTTCGGCATAAAGCCATTTACGAGACAAAAAGCACGTGATCCCACAAACTACTGTACACATATCTAAGAATCCTTTCACACCAATTTCAAGCTGGCAATTTAGAGGACCTTAACTGCAAATAGACTTTCAATATCAAGAAGGAAGAAGTTGCCAGAGAAGATTTCTCTTCACAACCACCACCTCCAGCGCCCACTAGAATCAATTAACGGTCACAAGGTATTTTCTTTTGCTTGAAAATAGAGATTTTAGTTTCTTTTTTATATTATTTTGCATATTTTCTTAACCCTGTTTCAACTTCGGTAGAACTGTCCGCTTTTGGTCTTCTTTCAAATATACTATTCGACAATAAATAGCCTCATATGCGCGTACCATACATGTGAGTATATTCGCGGATTTGAAAGCTTTATATTTAACGGTCATTTCGCTAAATAGTAAGCAGGCTGTAGGAATATTAACTATATAGAATTTTCTCCTTGCTCATAAACCTATGTGTATAAATTTATATCTCATAAACCTATAAGTCGTAAAAATAGCCAAATATCAATGTTTTTCGCCAATTCACAAAGTCACCAAGAGTTGGTAAGTAGGGATGTGGATAATCGGAAGGTACTAATATTTTTGCAGGATGTTCCATTTATAAAACATTAGTTTTAATAATGTATACACATTTATTAATACTTAAATAATAGATATTGCAATTTCTCACGAACTTAAGTTAAATTCTATTTACATAAAGTTCAAGTCACATAAGAGTTTATGGAACGTCATAAAGTACATAACTCGGGAATTACTGCACTTCAAACTTAAAATTATAAACAGCATTTGATTTTTAAAATATTAAGAATGTGAATCACAAGGCACTCTACATATTAAAAATAGTCATAAAGGCTTACCTCTTTTGCTCCTTATTGAGGAAGCATCTGTACGTAACACTGAGCAATCCATATCCCATCAAAAACACAATGAATTCTTTCCATAGAATCTTGTATATACTGCCTTTCCAACGACCCAGGAGTTTCGTGAAACCACAAAACCGAGTATTGGCGACATCCAAAGAATAAGTGATTGTCATTTTTAATTTATGAATCAATGGAACTACACATTTTCAGCTAAACCAAGATCACAAAACGTGCGATGTACCTCATATGTACGATGCTCACTTGAGTTTTCTATCGCGAACTGGATGCCTACTTTTCACATAGTTGCTTAGAATATATCACCAAAGGCATATTTTCGCTTTGATATCCTGAAAAATAATTATAAAATAATAGAATTAATGATCCGGAAAGCTTAAGTTCAGTGATTTCAGATACTTTATAGAATAGAGATTTATTTTCAGACTTATTTGCATAACCAAGTTTCGGAAGATGATGACTGCAGAGTAAAAGGTAGCCAGTAGCTTCCGAATAAACTTATTATTTTAACACATTAATTGTAAATTTGGCGTTTACTATTTACTATTAAATATAAATTTGGCGTTTAATATTCGATTATGGCTAAATATATACATTTGACAATTTAAACTGCATTTCCAAATATGTTAGTTACATATTTCTATACTTCCTCATGCTTGCATTAGACAGCAAACGAAACAATTCCTTGTCGAACGCGGATTTGCGGAACACGATTTCGCATATACGCTTATCTTAATTGTTTCTATTTGCTTTATCAAGCGTTAGAATTATACAAACGTTAGCATTTATACGTGGTTCAACGTATTATATCAAGCATTAGCATTTATACGTGGTTCAACGTATTATATCAAGCATTAGCATTTATACGTGATTCAACGTATTATATCAAGCATTAGCATTTATACGTGATTCAACGTATTATATCAAGCATTAGCATTTATACGTGGTTCAACGTATTATATCAAGCATTAGCATTTATACGTGGTTCAACGTATTATATCAAGCATTAGCATTTATACGTGGTTCAACGTATTATATCAAGCATTAGCATTTATACGTGGTTCAACGTATTATATCAAGCATTAGCATTTATACGTGGTTCAACGTATTATATCAAGCATTAGCATTTATACGTGGTTCAACGTATTATATCAAGCATTAGCATTTATACGTGGTTCAACTTTCATTCATAAGTCCCGAATACTTGCTGGCATCAGTTCTGTCCACAAGCTATCAACAGTTTTAAAACATTTTCATTGACCGCTATGACCTCAAAGAAAATCGCCTAAATCGCAAAAACAATAGGCGGTGAAGGATTTTCAGACGTGGAAGAAGAAAAGTCAAAGATGTAATCGAAAAATGATGAATGGAAAATTGGACGATCTTGTATAAAATCAGTCGATGGTGAAAGCAATGATAATGAGGAGAGATAAAACGCCTTAAAAATTAAACTATTTTTCAGAGGAGATTGACCCAAGCGAAGAAAGCAAAGAACACTTTATGAGAAGCATTTTAAAAAAGTTTGGGCCCACCAGCGGCCGAGGGGTAAAGTCGCTGAACACTGGTAGTTCGGTCCGAGGTTCGAATCCCGCGAACGGGCTGGCTGCATAGCCGTTTTTGTGGCTTTCCCCAATGTGTAACGTGTATACGAGCCAGTTTCCCTTAGAAAGTCCTCCACGAAGGCATCCTTCCCCTTAGGCAGATAGCCCTAGTGTGCTTTGCCATAATTAAGTAAACCAAACCAAAACCATTAAAAAAGTTTGCTCTTCTTATTGCAGAACTTTTAAAGAGTTGCATTAGTCGTTGTTGCGAACAAAAGTCACCAGCTTTCTAAAAAATAATTTTATCGCGTATTTATTAAGCAATAATAAAAATACTTTCAATAAATATCTGTTTCTTTTTTCCTTTTAAATTATAACGATATTTAGGTTTGTTAAGTCTATACATGTTTTCTTAATCTGAATTATACCTAACACATTTTTTCCATAAAAACTTTGCGGAAAGGGATTTTACCGTACAGTGGCGCGTCATGTTTCATTGTAAATTGTCTTTTGACATGCTTTAATTTTGCATTCTGATCTTTTCCCTGCTGTTTTTGCTTTTCTTTATGTGTTTGTGTTGTATGTGCTTGTAACACTCTAATCAATTAAATATACATTCCCGTGTTACTGTTAAAAAAGAAAACAAAAACTACCGTACACGCAGTGTATTGCATTAATGACAATTCTTGCGTTCGGCAAGCATTTATTCCATACATCATGCGCACAGAAGTATTTATTCGGCCTCTATTTTTGCAGCCCTCGTAGAAACACACATCCAGTTACAAAAATGCTTTTAATGTAAAAGAACGATTTAATATTCACGTTTGGGCATTTTTAAGTAAAACATTTTTGTAAAAATTACGAAATTTATGCACTTTTCTTCACTCTCCCCTTATATTTAAAAAATTCTCTACTCATTATAAAAAAATAAAACAAAAAGTAAGATTCCCGTTGAAAGATATTTTTTATACTGATACTTGGCAAAAATTTAATATTAAAGTTGAAGATCACATTCAGGGGTCATACACAAACTGAAAAATGAAATGTTTGCCATTTGTACGTAACTAAAAATAAAATCATCAGTTTAGTTTGGTTTATGTGATTACGGCAAAGCACTCGAGGGCTATCTGCCTAAGGAACGCGATGACTTTATGAAGAACATTCGAAGGGAAACTGGCTCTTATGCACTTTACACATGGGAACGCGTCCATGCAGCCAGCTCGTTAGCGTGATTAGAACCTCGGACCGAATTACCAATGTTCAGCGGCTGTACAATTCGGCCCCTGCTGGGTATCAGGAGTTTAGATTTCATAGAGTTTACTATGAACAATTGTTATCAGTATAATTTTTTTTCCAAAATGAAAATCTTATTCCCAGAATCTTATAGGATTAGTGTTCTTGAAAACACTGGCCGGCTTTAGTGTTGGCAAGTAGACAACTCGTCATATTCTTTGCATTAATTAAAAATGAAAAATATTCGCAGATATACGTATCAATTTTTTATATTGTTAACCAGATTATAATTCTTCATAGAATATTAATACTGTATTTTTAGACTCTGAAAACTTATAAATTACTTGCTTGAAAATACTTTTGCATACCAAATGTAATATTATAAATATAAGACACCAGTGAATCACAAAAGAATATCGTTGAGTGGCTTTTAAGAGGTACAAAAGTCAATCTCGGATTATACTAACTTATTAACTGGCAGCTTAACACAAATTGCAATAATGTCTGAAATCGCAAATTTTAAAATTAAATACATCGTTCCATTTTGGTAGCATGGGTGTCAAATAATTTGTGTTTTATTTTTTATATTAATTAGCAACATTTTCCAAAATATAAGTATTCAGGCTGGAAGACTGTATAAAAGGTTAGATGTCGTAATCTGTGCGACCAAAGTTCGTGAAAATAAAAGCCGTTTAAGTAGGCTTGCGGATACAGTGTTATATAACGAATTATTGATTCCATTTCAATCTAAATATATACAAAAGTGTTATATTCGTGAATTTTTAATCATTAAATTTATTTATAATTTTCAGTTATTTTTTCCTTCCCATTTATGTATATGCTTTGATGAAATGCTATAAAACATTATTGCATTTTGTATTCCATTACAGTATACTTAGCAGTAAAATATAAATCTTATGTAAGGAAAAGTTAAGTACAAGTTGTTTCCAGACGTTTCTATTAAGAAAGCAACATTTAGCCCACACGTGTTCTTTCGCTAATGAATTCGCTTGTCCTGAAATAAAAGTAATCCTCTCAGTCAGGTTTCTCCATAACCCTAATGTTTCGCCGCAAATAATTTGGAGTTCCGCAAGAAAGTATTAAATTAACTAATTATTCGTGAATGTCTTTTTAAGTTACTTTTTTTTGTTGTGGTGGTTTAATGCCCCCGCCCAGACGGTAGGTGACTGATTGCTTCCCGAATGGACCCCGGTTTGAATCTGGGTGAAGGCATGGATATTTGTAAACGTATAGTGTCTGTGCGGTAAGAAGGCACTCAAAATAGCGGCGAGCCAAAATTTCCCTTAAGAGATTGGAAAGAAGTATGGAGAGAGGGAAAGAAGTATGGTAGATTCTTAGAACGCCTTCCAGGGTGTTCTACCTCAAAAGTTGCAGAAGTATAGCAGTTAAGCTAAGTTCAGATGTACTTCAAATCTCTTGTGGGTACTACAGAGATGCTAGCCTGGCTTCTAGTACCTGTTGTCTAATTTTCTGTACGTAATTACCTTGATTTACTAAATATTACAAATTTACTGCAATTAATTGACTTCATATTATGCCTTCTTTTCAATACTGCCATGAAGCGATTAAGTTGCTGTAATGGTTATGAATATTTTTATTGTTAATATATACCATATCACTTACATGAGTTTTTTTTTTTCATGTCTTATGCAGATAACAAATTAATTTTAATATGAAAATTAAATTGCGTGTGAGAGACTTTAATAGGGATTTAATATTTTTTACTTTCCTTAAACATTAAAAAGTGCATATTTTTCTTACGAACTTTTAAGTTCATAGAAAAAAAACGAATACTAACAATGATATGTGATGAATTTTACGCAAGAGTTTTCGTGAAATAAGAATATCATTTCAAGCATTTCGCCTTCGTAAAGCTATTGAAAAATAGCTCTCTGTCGATACATGATTATCAGATCAATATTTTGCATTTTTAAATTTTCTTTTAGTTTTGTAGTTCCTTTCATATCAAGCAATTTGAAAGAAATCAGCAGTGCCCAAAAATATCCATTTACGTGTAACAGAAGTTTTCTCTAAAATGTCTTCGAAATCTCGTTCACTTATGTATTATTCGAAACGAAAGAAGTAACTAAAACTTGTAATATAATTCAAAAAGCATTTTACACATATTCTACATGGCGAATAAATGTTTAATTATAATGCTTTCATAGCGTTCTTTTCAGTACATCGCATATTTCGTCAGGTGTTTAAAGGTAGTCCAACATTAATAAAATAAATGACTTAACACTTCGGTTAAGTTTTTCAGTTATGTGGTTGGTCATCATACGTGAGTATAGCAAAAATCGTTCGAAGGCTCATTTCATTATTTTTAGCAGTTTTTATTATCTCGATTAAATTCAACGATCAATCTAATATTCTTCTAAACGATAAAATTCTCTAAACAGCAATCTCTTATAATACTAACAGGAAGCCCTCAAACGTATAATCGCTAATCTGAATTCAGATAACTGCGAAATTTGTTAAATTATTGAGAGAATTTGAGTAGAAATTGCTATCAAGAAATAAACAAAAACTTATTTTCTCATATTTGGCTTATAATTAACATCAAAAATATTTTTTAAAAAACAAACTTTTGTCAAAATAATCTTTACCAAAACACATCACGTTTTATTTTATTGCGCTCTCCAAAATACAACAAAAAATGCTATTTGAAATTCGTTAAAAACCAACAGTAATTAGAACTTAATTTAGATTTAATCTATATTAGTGATCTATGAAAATGTAATGGAATTTCGACTACAATGGGCAAAGAGTAAACCATTTTACTGCTGAAAAGTATCTACTACCGATATTAAATAATTAACCTTTTCAACTAAACATGAAGTTGATTTTACCACAAAATTTCCCATCGGCAGCTGTACGGCTCCTCAAAAGAGCATATATCATTGTTGGAGATCTCGTAGACGAAACGGCATACTCGGAACCTACACAAATTTTGATAAACCAGAAGTTTTATTTATCTTTGTCTTATGTCTTAAGCCTTGCATGATGTAGTTTTAATTTATATGACTTATGTATTATTTAATAGCAAACAATTACTTCAACTCAAGCATCTATACCCTATTTAATACATGTTTATATCTATAAAGATTGGTACGTTTGGCAATCATCTAATAATGTCCAAACTCTTGGTAGACGTTATACAATTATCGCTAAGACTAAAATAACACTGAAAATTGAGAAGGATGTAAAATATTTTTTTTTATTTAACTAAGAAGAACAGAAGGCACACTTGGTGATACCTAATCAGCCAACCACTTAACCATTTGCTGCACAGTGTGTCCGGTCTGGACACACCTAAAAATTTCCTTCTGTACGCACAGAAAAATTGGATGGAAAAGGATGTATAAGTTACTATAGATTACTCTGAACCTTCTTTATTTATAGTAAATGGCAGCTCAACACAAACCAGTCCATATCTTTAAGCCATATTTAATTTAAGACCCTCATTATCCAAAGAAATCTTCCAGATTTTTTTAGGGTATAAAAGGAATTGTTTGAAAAGAAATTTCTATGTTTTTTTGGCTGTATGCTAATTTCCTTATTATATATTAGTTTTAAATTTTTACCTTGAAATCTTGCCTAAAATCAAACGGCGGACCCTAGGTGTGCCCAGACCGGGCTCAGCGATAATCTAGGACAACCGAGTCTGTATTCTTTGTTTCTCCGCATCTCATCGATCAGACAACAATGCTCGTTTCAGCACTCTTTTGGAAGCTCTATTCATTCAGTAAGCCCACTGTGGGCACACCCACAGAATTAAACGATAAGTGCTATCTTCACAGAACTTTACTTGTGTACTCCTCTAAGCCTAATAAAACTGCTACCTTTTTTTGATCGAAACTCAAACTTTAAAAGGTAGCGTGCCGGAGAGGGTTAAAAGGCGACTTAACTTAACCTTTTGACTATGAAATTTTAAAAAATTTATTCTGTTTTCTATCCAAGTGAACAAAATATGATATTATTAAAAATTATTAATTAAAATATAAATAAATTTAGCATTTGGGATTTTTTGACAAACGGTTTTCAAGCCAAAGGCTTCTTTCTACACATATGTCTCAGCCGTAGTTGATGATGGGATACATATGTCCCACAAGTAGCGATCGACTTACTATAAGCCCACCTATTATTCTGGAAAACTTTATTATACAAAATAGATTTTACATTGTATGATACAGAGTAAAGCAGGGGTTCTCAACCGGTGGTACACAAGAGAAAAATGTGGTACGCAAAGAAGCAAAGTATTTTTAACTATTAAATTCAAAAATTAAAACCCCAACAACTTGATTGAGTTTCTTCTCTGAACACTCGTAAATTTATGATCTGATCTTTATTCAAAAGTGGTGGTGGTGGTGGTGGTAGTCGTACTTTGTAGTGGTGGTACTAAAGGTTTTCAATTTTTGTTTAGATGGTACGCGTTAGTCGAAAGGTTGAGAACCTCTGAAGCAAAGCATTCTTTGCATAACCTAACATTTCACATTGAGCAACTCGTATTTGTTCTTTTCTCAGTGTTCATTTGTGCACAACGAGCACAGCGACATCTTGATTTTCCAATTATTAGAAGATGATCCCAACATTCAGGAGATTTCCAAGTACTTTTTAAACCAGCAATAATTTTTACACTTTTATTGGGGCATATATGTCCAGTTAGTAGTCAAAGGGTTAAAGTAACAGTCAAATGTAAAAGTTTAAATTCGAATAATCCAGTAGCCGAGGTTACGCAAACCAACTTAACTCGAAGTTAGCTCACAAATCTAACCGGCGTAGAAATTCAGTATCGGCAATGCAAGGCCGAAGGCTTGCATTATCCGAGTTAGCAACCTAATAACGTGACCTTGCATCTTATCCGAGTTAGCTACCTAATAACGTGACCTCGTGAGATAGAGCTTGCTTTCTCTTACAATCTAAAAGCTTCATCTTAAATACTCGAGAGCTAATTTGCATTCTGGAGTGGAATCGAAAAGAAGTGACAATAAAAATCTAAAACGTAAAATAGCTGGTTAATTAATATTTAAGAAACCTACAACCTGTTGAAAAGTAGGTATAAGCAAATTTATCATATAAATTAGTTCATTTTATTTTAATCTAATGCAGTGATTTCAAACTGCGAGCCGAATTCGCGATATAAAAGCAACTGACAGACCAATTTTTTAACCAAAATGAAAAGGTTTAAAAAAATTTATTAAATTTTTAATTTTATTTAATAAAACATTCATAACCACTAATAATAATAATGATGCAAGAAACAAATTCCAATTTATATTTTTCAGTCATCTGCAAGAAACGTCTATTGGTTACACTTTGGAATTTAAGCACATTATTATCTGAACATTAAATTTTCAGACTAACGCTTATTTCAAATAATTCTAATATGTTGAATTAACCACTAAATGACTTACTTAATTTGAATATACACAAATTAGGAAAACACCCAAGACCAAAAATTTATGAAAATTTTGGTAATAAATAATAACCCGTTACCTTAAATTTTTTCTTTCATGCGTGCAAAAAAATACATACATTTGCATGTAAAAGGTTATAAACTCCTTTATTTCTTATTGCAACTTTTAAGCTGCAATACCTCAATGGCACTTCGATTTTGATAAGTTTGTATTTCTTTGAGAAAAATGACTAGCAACTCCCTATCACGAAATGCAAATGCTTATTTGGCCAGTCTAATTTTCAACAACGGGAAGAAACTCTTCACACATGTGTGTATTTCCTATAAAAAGATTATTCTTATTGAAAAATTCGCAACGGAAAGCATTTATTTTCTGGAAAAAATGGTTGATCAAATCTGTGTTTTCAAATCTTTGAATAAAATTTATATTACAATGTAACTTAAGTAGCTCTGAGTTCGTATATTTTCTAGGATGTTATTCATATTCACTTTCAATGGTAATGAAAATAATGTAAAATCTGACTCAAAATAATCTTAAATCTTAAGCTCTGAGTTCGTATATTTTCTAGGATGTTATTCATATTCACTTTCAATGGTAATGAAAATAATGTAAAATCTGACTCAAAATAATCTTAAATCTTAAACCTTTCTTCAAGTTCTTGACATAATAATTAATGCCATAAATAGTACTAATAAATTTACGGAAAAAGTATTCGCGGATTAAATAAAACTGCTTCTAGAGTCATATGTGGTCCTCGTGCCGCCACACATATATATATATAATGTGTACTATAAAGTAATGTGGTTATTTTTATGTAAATTATAGGTATGTTACATGAGCAAATTCATATTTCATAAAAAGTAAAAAGTTCTATCATTGGAAAAAAGTTGCATTTCTAAAATGAAGTATTTTTAAGCATTTTATTTCATAGCTACCATAAGCAATAAAAAAATAATAGGCATAGGCTCAAATTCCTATGGCAGACAAAAATAAATTTAGAGTCAGAAAGATAATTTTAAAGAAAACTGTGGAAAATTACCGCTTTTCCGAATTAAACGAAATTTTAAAATTTTGCCCAGAAAATTTACCTTGGTAGCGAAGATCTCACCAGAAAAATCCTATTTGAAAATCACAGCTCATAAATTTCTCTAACTTGCTCTAGATTCAGAAGAGCTTAAATCCTTTCCCGTTGCTTTAAAAGTGGCTCGCACGGAGTCGCACATGGTCCGAGTAAATACGCAGCAAGTTTTATCTAAGCTTCCGAACGTACACAGTATTAGGGATATCTTGTAAATGGATAAGAGCATAGATTTCTTTTGTATCTATTTGGAATTTGAGTGGCTGTAACGTATCGAGTAGGAACCCCCAACAAATGGTTTCTTCTCACGATAGGCAAATTCAAGGTTGTTTTAGATTAAGAAATTTGAATATATTGTTAAAAAAAATGGCGAAGCAAGAAGAAAGGGCCATGTTACACATTATTCAAGTTAGTAACAATGAATGCGCTAACCATTATACTAAAAATCTATGCTTCAGGAAAGGAGTATAATGATTCGTCATAATTTTCTCTGCATATAAAGGCGACTGGGAAAAAGGCAGGAGATTCAGTGGAACAAATCCAGGTGATAAATTAACATACAGCGCATTTAAGTTCGGTTGGTACCGTGCAAGGTTTGTATAGTTATTTGAATATGGCAAAAAAACACAAGGGATATCTGCTTAAGAAGAGTGACACTTTCATGGAAGATCCAAGAGAAATTGGCTAGTGCCCATGTTATATATGGAGAAAACCATGAAAACGTCCATGCAATCAGACCTTTCTCCTGGAATGGAACCCAGGTCGAATTATCTGTGTTCTGCGGTTCGGCCAGTGGTGGGCTACGTGTAATCGAAGAAATTTTGGGAAAAGTTCTGCAGAAATCGAGTTGCTGCAAAAGCGAATGATTGTTTTAAAGAAGCAGTAACCATGGAATTTGCAACAGAATGTAATTTAAAAGAAGGGGAAATAAACGTCTTACGTTTATTGGTTGATTTTGAGGATATATGCCCAATTAAAACATAAAATACATATGTATGGAATAAATAGTTCTTTGCAACAGTAAGTCAAGTTTCTTTATCTTCCATGAAATATCTTCCATGTTAATACGTAGGAACCATTTTGTTAATCTCGCGTCGAGAGTTAGGAAAAGAATTCAAAGTCGCGAACCTTACAACTGGCAATCGTTGTCGTTATTATTCAAGAGTTAAGAAATCGGGCTATTTTCATAAATTAAGCTACGAGTTGCACTGAAAAGATTTCCCCCCCCCCCCACTCTATCGATGGTGCAAACAGTGAATTTCTAACATGCTTAGTTTACTAGTTAAACGAAGATATGTGGGAAAGATTATTTAATAATTAAATAAATATTATAAAAATCTTTCTATATATAAAATCTTTCTATATAATACAAAATAAAAAATATTATAAAAAGTTCTAACTCGAGTTTTAAAAAATCGCTTCGCTATATTGCATTATCGGGCCACCAGCGGCGGAGCGGTAATGTCCCTCAATACTGGTAGTTCACTCAGAAGTTTGAGTCTCGCCGAAGGGTTAGCTACATGGGCGTTTTCGTGGTTTTCCTCCATGTGTAACGTGTTAATACAAGCCCGTTTCCTTTAGAAACTCCTCCATGAAGGCAACCCTCCCTTCCCTGTAGTTCAGAACACGTTAATAATAACATATTGCATTGTCGTCGACAAACGGTATGTGTACAAAATGTGCTCATCAGCTTATCAGAAAGTGTTAAAAATAGATAACAGACTTTTGAACATAAGGATAAACACCAGGAATGAACTAAATAAATCCTTACAAAATGAAACAGCTTCACGACAGCCACATAATTTGAACCCAGATCAAACTACTAGTGCATAGAGATCTTGCTCGTTAGGCCATTGCTGGGCCGACAACTTTTGTTCTTGCTAATGACAACACAAAGATATTTTTGGTATTACCTTTTATTTATTTATTTCAGAAAAGAGGTAGTCTTATGATTATTTTTATTTGTTATGCCATGTGTAACGTAAATCCGAGACAATTTCCTTTATAAAAACCTCTACGAAATCATTTCTTCCATTAGATTAAGACCATTTACATATTCAATTTTTATAAATAAACAGCACTAAAAGTTAATTCATTCTTAAGAAAAAAAAATTTTGGAAATACATCATTTTTATTAGAAATATATGCAAACAACGCCAATTATCAGTTTTTTCTTTCCAGTAGTGCAAGAAGTCATTTTCAATTAACATTTTCTAGTTTTCAAACAATGGAAATAAAATTTGATTTTCATAGAATTTCTCTCATTTAGATAAATCCAACAAATAGTCATTCAAGTTAACAATTTTTTTTTTCTCAACAGCTCAATCCATGCTCAGCTGAGAATATTCCAAGACTTCATATATTAGCCGTTGGCTAAGAGGGAAAAATCACGAATTTGTTTTCTTGAATAACTATTCTTTCTGAAGATTTAAAACCTTTTCAGTAGAAGAATATAGCTGAGAAGCAAATTTAGTGACATAGTTAGAAGTGAGTAGAGAGGGGGGGTCTACCTCGAGTGGCAAATTAGACGAAGTATTTACAGAAATCATCACAGAGTTTCAACAGATATACACACATACCTTTTTTATTCTATCGGAATGTTTTAATTCAAACTACGAATGTCAATTGAATATTATCACGGTGACATTCCTACGGAAGAAATTCTTCATTAGGAAAAAATTATTTCAGAGTTTTACTTCCGTTATTGCTAGGGAAATCGAAACAGGAACCTGGAAAGGTAGCCCTTTTGAATTTCTGCAGTTTATTCTAAAATGCACTCTCCAGGCATTGTAGCAGTTGTGTGAAATTTCCTCTCAAATGCTGTAGTGTTACTAGTTGTAAAAAGTGTTTTCTAAAAAAATTCATTCAAGAAATATTTTAAGAATTACAAATGTATTTTTTGCATTGTTTTTTTTTCTTTTTTCTACAGTTTACTTAACAGCAAGAGCAATCAAATAGACATCTGCAATGTCGCTCATGGTTTTGCGTACAAAGAAGGTTAGGTTATTTAATTACGGCAAAGCCTCGAGGGCTATCTGCCTAAGGGGAGGGATGCCTTCGGGGAGGACTTTCTAAGGGAAACTGGCTCGTATACACGTTACACATGGGAAAAACCCCGAAAAAACCCAAGCAGCCAGCCCGTTCGCGGGATTCGAACCTCGGACCGAACTACCAGTATTCAGCGACTTTACCGCTCGGCCGCTGGTGGGCTTGCATACAACGAAAACAAATATATAATTTTAAGTTCTTGGAAGTAAGTTTTAACATTTTTAAAGTTTCAGTATTTAAAAAATTTTAATATTTTTAATATTTCATTTAAAATAAACGTAGAGGTTTTAATTATATTTCTCTACATGTTGTTTCGACAATTTTTCTAGTTATCGTTTTGTATATGAGGAAGGGCGACAAATTCAGTAACCGCCCCGGACGATAAAGGTTCTAGCTATACTACTGGGCAATATAATTTAGAAAAATATTTTTATCTGGCCTGTTAAAGACTTAACTATAGCTCTTCGTTTCATTCTCGTATTTAATATTTTATAAACCTTGTGGCAGTTCTACATCAAGTCAAACAATAAGCGTCATTTTGTTGATCATACACTACTTATTTTGTCTTTACGTCTCATTTATCTTCTCAATATTCCAAGTCTCTTTATTGTTATCATGTAGAGATTAATTCCATTAATAATCTAAAATTATTCATTAAATATTCAACAGTATTTACCGTATTTATCAGTTTCACCACTGAAAAGTTCAGATGAATGTTATTTAGCTTTTCTATTTACATGTTCTGCCCCAAGGCACTGCCCGGAAGAGAGGGATGCCTTCGTAGAGGATCTCCTAACGGAAACTGACTCGTATTAACACGTTGCACATAGGGAAAACCACGAAAACGCCAGTGCAGCCAGCATGTTAGCGAGATTCGAACCTCGGAGCGAACTACCAGTATTCAGGGACTTGACCTCTCGGCCGAATTACCAGTATTCAGGGACGTTTTCCTATTATTAAGCTGTTCTTCTCAAGCTTTTTAGATGAATTTTTTTTAAATTATATGCAACGCTATCTACCAACTCCGAGGAATGTTTAGTAGAAGGGAAACTGACTTATTTTCGCTTTACAAGTCATGAAAAACTACGTAGTAGATTCCTTGCCAGCAGCCAAAAGTCAAAGCCTAGACAAGTTACCAGTATTCAGCAGTCTCATTCACTACTGAGCTTCACTCCAGTTTTCAAAATTGCAATATATCTATAAAATTTCGTAAAAATTTTAGTACGTAGGTTTAACTGTCGCAATATTTTAAACTAATACTATATCTGCGTTAAGAACACTAACAATCGCACAATTGCATTTAAACTTTCAAATGAAAGAAAGAGACGACCCCGTTATAAATTTTGAATTAAAATCCAAAAAGGATTTTATTTTTATACTTATAGAGAACGACGAGTGCTAAACAATTTTATATGTGCCAACTAGATTTTCCAGTTAAAAAACATGCTTTCGTCATGAGCTCCCTTCCGAATGTGTTAGCCAAACATTTTTAAACAAAAATACACATGTGCGTATTATTCTGTCGACCATGAAACTTTCACCAAGCAGAGCGGTTTAGCTCCAGTTATGGATGAGCTTTACATAACACAATCATGACATCTGCGCTTTCGTTTGATGTAACCATGGAGGTAAGAAAGTTCCTACCTCCATGAACATGCAACATCATCAACATTACGTCAGTTAACCCCAATAGATTCTAGATATACCAGTTTTGTTTTCACGAATAAGGATATAAGTTAATTGTTATTGCTGTATTTCTTCTTGCATTTTGAAAAAATTAAAATTTGGGATCTGCCTTCTACAGAACAGCAAGTAGTGGATTATTTTAAAAATTATGAGATCCTGTTATAAAAAAAAGGGTATTAATGGACACGATATGATCAGCTAAATGTGAGCGACAAACGGATTGGAACAGTTACTTATAGAAATTTTCTAATCTGAACGTTCTGAATAGAGCTTTCGTTAACACGGGAGGGTTTAACAAAATAGTAACAATAGACGAAAATATTTTTACAAAACGCAAAAAGCAAAGTGGGTCGAATCCTAATCGTTTATTCAGAATTTCGCAATTTCGGAGGGATCTCGACCAACTTTATCCATTTTTCATGGTCAACAGGATAATACGTAAGCACCTATATGTATAATTTAAATACGTTATAAGTATATAAGCAAGTATAAGTACATAAGCAACGAAATAGGATAGTACAATTTAATGTTTTACGGACAATATTTACTTTAAGAACAGTTTTACAAACGGTAAGAGCTACACATTCAATGGTGACCAACAGGCAACATAAGCTCATATAGTACATTTCTACAGAAACCTGTTTGGCACGTGTTGTTCTCTGATATAAAAGATACAATTGACCAAATCCATGTTGGGCGAAAATACGTTAACTGTACATACATTATGCGGTCAAATACATTTGTAACAAGAAACTGTTATCACGCATTAGCTATTAGACTCTTACCTGAAACATTTAGACGAGCTGTGAACAGAAACAAATTTTAAAATTCTACTCCAGCCGAAAATCAAATTATAGGAATCTGAAAGAGCTTCATTGCTTAATATAGACTACTGTAGACATAGTATCAGCATCACTTATATGCACCGGAAAACCAAAAAAATCCGCTTGACTCATTCTATTACAATATTTACTTTTTTGCGGTGAGCTAGAATGCGCGATACCTCCAAGTTATCCTGCTATGCAATTTTCTTCGAAAGCAAAATCGAATTAACATGGGATGGCTAGAAAAGGAATTATTACAAATTAATCTCAATGCTGGTCAATATGGTAAATTGAACAGGTGAGAAAAAGATTATGCTCTCCAAATTTATTATTAGTATAGAATGAGATTACACCGACTCGAGACCAACTGTTTATCTGTTACTTAGCTGTCATTTTTTGTCTTATCATTTAGCTGAATGTCACTCAAATTGCGCAAACAAGAAATAAATTCATTTTCTAACTCCAGAAAATATGTTCACGAAGCTCAAATTCATGACTAGTATATAGAGAGCTTCGTTTAATAATGTGTTTACGCTTGTCCACGACTATTTTCATAATGTTAAGAAATGAAAAAAAAAGTGCCCTTCAAAATAGCAATGGAATTTAACAGAATTAATATAATATAACCAGAAACACATTACTAAGTTAATAAGCAAAATCACGTCTTATTATTTATGTAATCTTTATAAAAAATTTGTCCTTTTTATGAGTAACATATTTCGCGCGTATATTTTTTCATAAAGCGCATGATAAGCATGCTGTTTATAAAATAATACACAAAGTTCTATTCCTTAGATAGAACAATCTTCTTATACAGTTTTGCAATTTACTGTACCTTCAATTACGTATTATTCCGTCGACTGTGAAAGTTTGCTATTATCGACCCACGAAAGTTAGCGGAGATCCCGCCAAAGTTGTGCCAGCTGTTCCTGCGAAATGTCCAAGGAACTTGGTGAGTCCTTTATTTCATAAGCAACCAGTGATCGATCCGCTTCGTTTTTTCGCTTCGTAAAAATTCTATTGTCAAATTCCACTTTTCAGGCTCTCCTATTTTGGCGAAGGCTCTATTTAGAACGCTTTGAATATAAACTAGGTAGTTGTTTCAATTTATTATTGTTTTGTCGACCATATTCAACTGACCGTATTGTTCCATTAATACACACTTTTTGTGTCTTTTGATAATTTAAAAAATAATCCACTGCTTGTTGTTCTAGAGAAAAAAGGTCCCGAATTTTAATAATATTTTTCAAAATGCAAGAGAAACAATACAACGTTAAAAGTTAATTTATATCCTTGTTCATAAGAACAAAGCGTTGTTTATTAAGAATCAATCGGAGTTAAAAACTTCAAACGAAAATAGATGTTATCAGGGTATTGTTACGTCACGTTTCAACTAAATTCACCTCCTTGGTGACGATTTCACTGTCGACGTGATAAGTAATTTACTATTATTTATTAAAATCTTAGAGAACGTTACATTGTTGTAATTTAAGAGAGTATAGCCGCGTTCTTTCATTTAGTAACGTTTCACTGCATTGTGCATTACCCATTAATTTTCAAATTTATTCGAAGTTAAGAATTTTCTCTTGGTTAAAAAAAAAAAACGCACAATTTAAACTCCTGCAACATTTACATGATGCATGTTTATTTAAAGATTAAAAAAAAGAAAGCAAATGATTTAAAATTATTACTATTAAACAAAATTTGCAGTTAGATATACAAATATTTAAATTGTAACAGCATTTATTTCTATCAAAAATCTTAATGAGGGGAAAAAAGCACTTACGTAATTGAAACAACATTCCATGGATGATAATTTGTGAGCACTTGTGATTTGATAATTATGGACCTTCTGAGAAACATCATCAGATTATTTAGAAATGTTGCCTTCGCCTAAACTGCAATGGAACACGCGAATCAGTTCAGCAATGCTTCATGTTTTACCAGTCACAGTTCTAGTATCTGCTGGCAGATATCAATTGTTGCCAGCTTTACACATTTTATCGCAAAAGACAAACTGAATGGATCTGGAAATCGATAACGTTTCCGAAGAAATCTTATTCCACAAAGCTCAATTTGAGATCTTTTGGGAGAGAAAAAAAAAAAAAAAAACCTTTGAAAAATTCTAAATCGTAAGTTCTTTGGATAAAAAAAAAGGAAAAAGAAAAAGAAACGAAATTTTAAAAATGAATTTATAATTTAAGTCTGGTTCAAAAATAGCTGCTTTTTGGGGTAACCACAAGATCTTATCTGCTTATGATCACAGAAGGAAATAAAGGATCGACAATTCACTAATTTATAAACCCTGCCGAAAAGTATGCTCTAACGTAACATATTTCCGAGCCTTTGTTTTATAGTATTCTTATTCGCAATCAGCTGTCAATGTCAAAATCTGATAATGCCTTGAAAACTTCAGAAAACATCAATAACCATGAAATCCGTTTACAAACTGACGTATCATCACATTTACTGAGAGTGTTATGTATTCTCTATACAGTCATTGTTGACTGTATCACCCTCGCATTGTAGATAACAGAATTCCAGAAACTCTTCTATATTTGTTTTGTCTTTATCTTCGAAAACACATTAGAAATTGATATTTCGTATCTCTTACAACCACATAATGAAATGCGTGTGAGAAATAAATTCAAATATTCATTTTGAATTTGACAACTTTTTTTTTTCCTAACTACTGGAATATTTTTAATGAAAACGTTCGTGAGTTCTTCTGATAGGCTGTCCCTATAGTCGATATGATGATGAGTGAAGTTGGGCTTTTACAATTATCATCTCGGAATAGGGTAAAAACATTTGAGATGCTTTGCTTCGGATCGGGAATAAGGTAAAAACTTTTAGCATGCCTCTCCCCATACCTTTGGAAATGCAATATCACTCGTGCTTTGTGTACCTCTTAAACATTCTCGTTCAATAGAAGGCCAAATGAGCGATGCGTTCGCTGAATGTCATAGGTAGAAAGTACCTATCCACAAAACATATAAACATCCTCTGAATATCCTGTGGGAAATGCTTACGGGATAAGCGCACATCCCAGAACATCTTGAATTATTCTCCTAACATCCTAAACATGTCCTCCCGAGTGCTTAATATTATATCTCAGTATATTTCCAGAACATCCTCTCTAGGTACCATCAACAGCTTACGAGATGTTATGAGGATCCTACTACTTGAAGTCGTACTTACTACATTCTCTGACTATAACGGGATTTCTCTGAACATATTCTGAACCTCCGGAACATTCTTTTGAGTTCATACTGTCACATCCTAGTATATCTTCAGGACATTTTGTTTAGATACTATCAACAGTATATATATATACTATCAACCTTAAGCTTCTAAACGCGTTCTGCTGACTGCTTAATGTCATATCTATGTATAGCATCAGGACATCCTGTCTAGTCGACAAAGTACGGAATGCTATTGTTACTTGAATTCTTACTTATTATATCCTCAGGACATCTCGTAATATCCCACTAATATCCTTCCTAAAAATTTCCCATTATAAATTCATAATATGCTAGCTACATTCTATCAACAGAATACGGGATGTTATTAGGATTTAAGTCCTACTTACTAATCCAGGAATATCCCGTTAACTTCGAAAACACATTCTCCCAACTGCTTAATGTCACATTCCATTATATTCTCAGGGCATGATATCCTATATACATCTCATCATCAGAACACGGGAAGTTATTAAGATTTTAAGTCCTACTACTACATCCCGGAATCTCCCACTATCCTAAACGCATCCTTTCCAGTGATTTATGTCACATTCCAGTATATTCTCAGGATATCCTAACTAGGTCACAATAGAAAGCTATGTGATGTTATTGGGATTTGAAGGTCTACCTACTACATCCTCAGGCCATCCCACTAACCTCCTAAACATACCTTTCCGAGTGCCTAACGTCACATCCGAGTATATCCTCAAGACATCCTTTTAGGTCTCATCGATAGTACATGGAATGCTACTGGGAGTTTTAAGCCCTACTTACTACATCCTCAGAATATAAAGGAATATCCCCCTAACCTCCTAAATACGTCTAATTATATCCTCATGATATCTTATCTGGGTCCAATCTTCCTACTTACCACATTCCGAAATATTTCCTTAACTTCCTAAACACATCCTTCTGAATGCTTAATGTCACAGCCCAGCATATCTCCAGGAATCTTCCTTAAGTCCCACTAGAACTGCGTGAGGATGTTGTGATGACCTAAAGCCTACTTATCTGCCACGGATACTCTCAGGTCTATGTCCCAGCTTACTGTGAAACAGTAAAAAATGTTGAGAAGATTTGTATAAGTTTTACTTTTTAATTTTAATTTCAGTGTATTTATTCATTTGTAAATATATTTAAATGTGAGCAAGGGACTTAAAATGAATCACCAGTACAAAATATTACAGTAGAATATTTTGCTTTATTTTTTAAATTACGATTTAAAAAAATAAAAGCCATATGGCCAATAACAGCCATTAGTAAAATAAAAGTCTGAAGTATACCTTATGTAACACATCTTTATAGTTGGCATAGCTCCCAACAAAAGACTCTAATAAAATTCAGAAACTTTCTGGACGCACGTGTTCCTAACTATATATAGCCCCTGCTTTGGCCAAATTCCATAAGCATGATATTTTTTCACATACCAAAAGTTCACAAAATTTATTGCTTGTAAAATATTATTAAAAGCTCATAAAGTGTAATTTGACTTGTATGCTTGAACAAAGCTTCCTGCCAATCCTTTTGATGTTTCTTCTTGAAAGCTTTCAGCCAATTCTTTTGGTTTTCTTCTTGAATGTAGGCTAACACAGCATTACAAGAAATATGAAGTCATCCAGTCCTGCAATATTCTGAAGTACCATTTATACCTAAATTAGACTTTTGGTTGGTGTTGAGAAAAGTATTTTTTAAAGCATTTAAATATTCAAACGATATTTCGAGATTATGCTTTTAAATTGACAGTAGTTAAACGGTCAGTCTAACCCTTAATTCCAAAACAGAATAATTGTTTAGTCAGTGATATCATAAATAAGCTCATTTATAATTATTTAGGATAAACTCTGAAATCATAGTAAGGCTGTAATTATTCTAAGCAAGATGCAAGCGAGATAAACACTAAGATGGTTCCAATTTTCGGTATGCACTTTGAAAGAATAAACTGTGGGTTAAAGTTCTAAATTGTCACATGATAAAACAGATTAAATCTTTAAACTGTTTATACTGTATGTGTTGATTTTCCAGAAAATCTCGATTAGTCAAGAATCTGCAAATTGACATCGAGTCTATTGGGTCCACAGAAGTTTGTAATAGCATTTTTCCAAGTCTCATTATTCATATTTTGCTCTGTAGGTGTTCATGCTTACTTCCCAAAGTGAATGTAAGTCGGAAGATAAAAGTTGAATTTTATTGAAGATCTGAAGAGTTTATATTCAGTACTGTAGTTGATGACGGATAGAAGATATCCTGAAGATTCTTCTAAAAACTCTCAAACAGGGACGAATTCTGTAACATTTCAATTCTAAAATATATCTTATATATCAGCTACGACGAAATAAAAAGCACAGTTAAATGCACGATAGCAACATACACGAGACCTCAAACATGCGTTAAAAGCCATCTATATCAAGTGACAAAAACCGCATTAAAAACTGGGAACATTTCATCGAGCTAAAGATTTAATTATACGATTGACTCCCAGGAACTTCTACAAAAAGTTCTGTTACTGTATGTCATTTTTATATATTATTCAGATGAAGCAATTTTTAACTTAACTGGATAGCCCTCATGTGCATTACCGTATAAAAATAACTTAACCTAACTTAAACAATTTCCCGTTCTGTGCTTGCTGTGAAAGTTCTCTGAAAGGCTCAAAACTTAATATATCACCGTAGTAGAGGATATTGTGCCAATCATCTTCTCTCAACTTATCTCAACAAGTTGCCAAATTGTGTCTAATTTGTTTACAACGTTTGAAAACTTTTAATTTATATATGGGGCATTTGTAAGGCTGAATTTTTATCTTCGTCAGTCGAATAACCAATAATAATAATAATAATAATAATAATAAATAAACTTCGCTATATACCTGTATAGGCATCTTTTTTTTAATGGCGGCCTCTGGCTTTTGAGGTTACTAAGATCGGAATCGGTGGTCTCTTTATTATGGAGGCGTCTAATGGGTGGATCACCATTTCCTCCTCTTAAGGGATTGGCAAATTACATCCACGCGTTCTTTGAGATTCGAGCCCGGGCCCTACGATACCCATTTCATTTGTAATAAAAATCAGTATTTATGTATTTATTGTATAATACAAAAAAAAAGGCTATGCGATAATGTCATTCAAAATTTCAGGAGTAAATTACCTCCTCAGTTCTAACTTCAGTTATTTCCTCACTTCATTTGAAACTACTGCCTTTAAAAAACCATCAAGGGGAGTCGTCAAGTTAGAGCGTGTTTCTTAGTCTCGAAGTGTTCAAAGTTAAACGGGCCTTAATGTACTCTAGAGACGATATCAAAGGAAAAAAACCTTTTGTGGGGAAAAAAACACCATTTCCATAAGAAAGCCGCTTAGTTTATGGAATCACTTAACTTTCTTTTAGTTGCAGGTTGCTTTACCAAAAACTTATCCAATAACATTTGCGTCTGTCTCCTTTTTAAGATGCTTCAAAATGCGACACTACATTGTCATTACAGAAGTTCATGGTGCTTCCCACACACTGCTTTATTAGGGGTTTTTGTTCCCACTTTGCCGACACTTCTTTAATCTAACTGGAAGAGAGCGCCTCATCTCTTGTTCCTTCCTCCCCTAATGATAGCTCTTCTACTACCTCTTGCGGCTGCTCCTTGTGGAGTTCTTTAAGTTCGCCCGTCGTACGTTCTTCACTACGCTCCTCCAGTAACTCATCTAAATCAGCACCATCCACATACAAACTCATAATTTTCCCCAGAGATACAATTCCTTCGACTAGATGCACTGTGTTGTTACAGTTTGAGGATTGAAGCCTAAGTCAGGAATGCTCTCAGGCACAGTTTTTTCAATGCTGAATTCAGAGTCCTCATTGAGACTTCCTCCAAAGCCTTATCAGTGAGGTTTAAACAATTTAAGATGTTGAAGTTGTAGAGACATTAGGTAATTTTTTTGGAAGCAGAAGAGATGAAAAATTAGCAACGCCTTCGCCGAGAATCGAACCACGGACCTCTGGAATACCGGCCCAGCGTGCAGAACCACTACACCACGATGGCACGCTAGGAAAGTGGGAGAAATACCTTATATACTCCCCTTTTTAAAGGGCGAGTGGGGTCTTAGGGGACCCAATCGCCAAATCCTGGGTATGGAGAGTTCTCATCCAACACCCTTTTAGTTCGGGCGCCACTGTATGTTTTTGGAAGCAGGCAAGATGAAAAATGAGCAATCGTCTTCGCCGGGAATCGAACCACGGACATCTGGAATACCAGCCTAGCGTGCAGATCCACTACACCACGAAGGCACACTAGGAAAGCGGGAAAATACCTTATAAAGTGATCCTTCCAAAATTCTCTGAGAGTTAGGCTTGCATTTTCGGTCACTTCAAAACACCTTTTACACAAAGCCTTTGTGTGCAGCTTCTAAAAGTTGGAATTAACTTGCTGGTCCATTGGCTTTACAAGTGGAGTTGGGGGGAAGAAATTTGACTTTTATGAGCTGAAATTCTTCCAGCAAATCATCTTCAAGCCCTGGAGGATTTGCGGCAGTATTATCAAAGACGAGCATAACCATGAGTGGCAACTTATTTTCGTGAAGATATTTCTTCACTGAGGGACCAAAATCTTCATTGATCCACTCGATGAAAAATTTCCATATTATCCAGGCTTTGCTGTTGGCCCGCCACATCACATTCAGTTGGTTTTTCTGCACCTTCCCCTCTTAAAAACCGTGGATTTTCTGAGTGGTAGACGAGCAACGGCTTGATTTTACAATCTCCATTTGCGTTGACGCAAAACAAGAGGGTAAGCTTACTACCTTTCATTGGCTTGTGGCCAGGCAAAGATTTCTCCTCTTGAGTAATGTAGGTTCTCTTAGGCATTTTCTTCCAAAAAAGATGCTTATGTTTATCTATGATTTCTTTCTTAATTTAATCCGATTCGAGCCGGATCCAAAAACGTTACATACATACCAGCAGCCTGGCTGGTTGCTCGTTACGCGAGTCATTGCTCATATTTAGAGACGACTTTTTGCTCATACTTTTCCTCATACTAGAGGTGCTCGTATCTCGAGGTTTCAGTGTATCGATATTATTAGAAGACATTTGAATTGTGGTATCGTCAAAAATATCTTCTTCAACATAAATTTGAATTTTATTTAATTAACCTGCGTATTGTCTAAACTTGCCCAAAATTTAATATTTATAAGCTTTTGAAGAAATTTCAATTTTTCTCCATAAATATCTTAGAACACACAAAAGACATCTTTAATATACCGAGATGAAACTTCTTTTAGCACAAGGGGAGTATGCCACAACTTAGTCCAACAAGCACAGTACCTAATATGCGTACACAGTTTTCTAATCATTAAAATATTCTGCATATTTTCGTGTCCAAGTAATGTTTATAACGTTTTAATCAGCTTAAATGTCTGCAAGTTCAATAGCTCTGACATTTTTTGCATTAGAAACTAAAGTTAAAATCCTGTAGAGAGGTTTTTCCGCCAAATATTTACAAAATGATTAAAAATAGTGCTGAGGGGGGAAAAAGGATTTCAGAAAAATTTAATATTCTGATTTGATGAAATTCAACGTTTATTAAAAGCCACTGTCATGAAAAAACAAATAGTTAGATTACACCATCTCTCCTCATATTAATCACACAATCCTCAAATCCGGTATAGTTCTTTATTGCTGCATCTTTGCGTTGCCATGGAAATGGAAAGCTCCTTCAAAATATCGCTTCCAGGTGTTGAGTTTGCATTACATTTAAAGCTAAGGAATGAAGAACAATACCTCCTCCACAGATAAGATCTGCTGATAGCTATGACATTCTTGTAAGTCGTGACCACTGATGATAGGATTTTGTAACAGTATCTTTCTGTCTGAAGAAGATATTTTGGGAGAAAAGGTCTACTTTAATGAAAAGGGATCTTAGATATATCTTAAAAGTAATTTTACTCTTATTTATGATAGTAAACAATGGATTATTCAGCCTTTTAATAGCGATAAAGCGAAGATATTGTTGCGTGCGTATGGGTTCGTTTGAATTGAATGCACAAGTCCGATAAAAAATGAAAAAATTAATTATTATCACAACAAAATGCTTAAATTTCCTCAAATATTCGTGAAGTATTACAATATGTCACAGCAGTTATCTTTTAACTACTCAAACGTTCAAGAGAACTTAATTCAAAATAGCTAGAGAAAGCTAATCCGCGAATTCGCTACAGTCAACAGGAGCCGTTTTCTAAACAAACTCTTAAAGCAACAACAAACTAAAATCACCGAATTGAGAGGTTTTCCTTCTTTTTATATGATTTTCAATCGCACGCGAGAATTTTTTGGAACTTTCTCGAAATCAAAAAGAGATATTTATTTATTTATTAAATGTTAAATGCACGTGCTCTTGTATTTTTTATTTTCTGGCTTAGCTTTTCTTTAATATTCGTCATGCGCTGCACTGCACGGGGAATAAAACAATTCAATTTATAATTCAACTAACATTAGCTATTTAAATGCCAAATCCGTAACACTGCCCCCTTCCCAAGGGCTGCAAGTCCCGAGCAGTACAATCCCTGGACAGGAAGCCAAACATACAACTAAAGGCATAAATGCAATAATAAGCCTTACATTACAACAACAAACAACAGGAACAATAAATGTAATAAATAAACTAAATCAAATGCTATCAAATACAAAATATAAATCAAATACTAATTACAAATCAAATACTTAATACAAATCAAATACACATTTAGAAACAAAAAGGACCATGGTCTTACACTATTTACAATTATTTACACTACGTACTATGGTCATAGTAATGAGCTAACCTGTCGTAATGAAGGACTTTAGGTTTAGATTAGACTTTAGGTTACGGATCCGAACCATGGCGTCATTCAGTCTGTTTAAGACTGTATATGAATCATCCGAAGGTGACTGTAATTTAGGACTGAGTCCTTTTCGTTGAATCGGGTTCAACAAGCACACTTTGTCTCCTTCGTTGAATCTGTGTCCAGTAGCTCTCTTGTCGTATCTGATCTTCTCTTTCTCCGTCGCCAAGTTGACACGCTTTCGTGCGGAACGGTGCGTCGCTTCAAACCGGTCCTGGACGTTTTGGATCTATTCCTCAGGCGATGAAGGCGCATCCGTAGGGCGAACAAACAGGCGGTCACAAGGCAGACGAAGGTCTCGACCGAAGGGCATCTGAGATGGAGAATAGCTGGTAGTCTTGCGTTTCTTTTCAACCCTAGTATGATTTCGGCAACTTCCCGAGCTGAGTTTTTCGGACAAGGCGTCGGCATTTCTAGGTGAGGTCCCTTCTGAGGATGGATAGTCATGTCATCAGATGCTGAAAGCAGTTTGTTGTTTTTGAAGTCTAAGGAAAAATTGTATTTCCTTAAAAAGTCCAATCCGAGTATGCATGCTTCTGTAATATCCGCCACATAAGCCGTGGCGGATGATAGGCGGCATTTCCAAACATGATGTTCACGTTTAACTTCCCAGTTATGTCGATCTTATCACCAGATGCAGTCTGAAGGGTAACACAGGATGGCGTCCAAATAAGTTTATCTTTAAATCGTTGAGCTAAATCTCTCCGAATGATGGTAACATTAACTCCTGTGTCAATGATCATATTGCAAGGGACTCTATCGAACATTGATAGACAGCCCGTTACTGTTGTCACTCACTGTAGAAATCTTGAGCGCTTTAAAACAAGGTTTTTCATTCTCTGGCAACCTCCGTTCCTCGATATGGTCATTCATTTGTTTCCTCCGTCGTTTCTGGGAAATGGTCTCAATTTCCGTGCTCCGGGGTGTTCTGCAGGTCCTTTGCACGTGGCCTTCAGCTCCGCAGTTCCAGCACTTTAGTTTCTTGTCATTCCTTTTTCGTCCGATGGCATTTAATTGTCACACTTTAGAGCCACTTTGTTCTCACTGCTACTCCGTATCAAAGCGTCGACTTTTCTGGATAAATCATCTAAACGAGCCATCAATTGATCCACTGACTCGTGCAATCGCACAGCTCTGACTGGGGTAGTGATCTCTATGAGTTGCTTGCTGGGCTGTATCGAACTTCACGGCGTACAACAGAGCGCTTTTCAAATCTTTAACATCCGCCATTCGCAGTGCTTTCTGTATTTCAGGGTCCCGGATGCCATCGATGACATATTGCAGCGACAAGATGTCTCTTGTTTCTGTGGGGCACTCCAAATAGGCGAGATGGGACAGCCTTTTTACATCCGTGGCGAGCTCCTGGAGTGTTTCCGTGGGCTTCTGTTGGCGGGATTTTAATTGAAGCCTACTGTAGTCTTTCAAACATTTTCCCCCAAAGCGCAGCTCCAGTGCGCCGGACAAAGCTTCGAAGTCTAATCTCTGGTTTTCGGGAAGAGTCTGCAGGATATCCGCTGCGTCTGCTCTCAGAGAAGCGGCGAGATGACAGACCTTTGCTTGGGAATCCCATCCATTCGTTTCCGCCACTATAGAAAATTGTTTTTATACACTTGCCAGGAGGTCTTCCCGTCATATGTAGATAGTTTCAGAACGGGACGAGCAGGCATCGATAAAAATTTAAAACTATCCGAATTGCTCCCTGCAGAAACCCTGTCATCAATTTGTTGTTCGATATGTTCTTGGATGACGTATACGTTTTCTTAAATTTGTTGCTTGATTCGCTGTTGGACGGCCGAAACTCTTCCTTCGATTTGTTGCTCCACAGCAGAAACTCTCTCTTGAATTTCTCCAACTTTATTTTCAACGGCGTCTATTCTGCCTTCCATAAAATCAAATTTGTTTTCTATTATGCAGGTAATCTCTTCCTTAACAGCTTTTATCTCGTTTTTAACAGATTCTTCTATCTTTTCTGACTAGCTTTCATCTCTTCGTTAACTGCTTTCATCTCGGCTTTAACGGTATCCTGTCCCGTTTTCATTTCTCCTTTAACGGAGTTGATGGCCCCTTCCATCTTTTCTTGAAAAGCAGCAAATGCAGTCATCATTCGCCTGAATTGTTCTTCCATCGCTCTTGTAAATGGCATTCAAAATCCCACTTCTGACACCAAAAATTGTTGCATGCGTACGGGTTCGTTTGAATTGAATGCACAAGTCCGATGAAAAATGAACAAATTTATTATTATCACAACAAAAAGGCTTAAATTTCCTCAAATATTCGTACAGTATTGCAATATATCACAGCAGTTATCTTATAACTAATCAAACGTTCAAGAGAACTTAATTCAAAATAGCTAGAGAAAGCTAATCCGCAAATTCGCTACAGTCGACAACAAAAGCCGTTTCTAAACAAACTCTTAAAGCAACAACAAACAAACTAAAATCACCGAATTGAGAGGTTTTCCTCCTTTTCATTTGATTTTCAATCGCGCGCGATAATTTTCTGGATTTCCGGCTTAGCTTTCCTTTAATATTCGTCACGCGCTGCACTGCACGGGGAATAAAACAATTTAATTTATAATGCAACTAACATTAGCTATTTAACAACTCCGTAACAATATCTTTCGGTTTATTTTTTAATTTAATTCTTTCCAAATTAGTTTCAGAAGAAACTCTTTCAAAACTCATTGGATCTTCCAACAGTAATGTATAATAAGTAACATCCCATTAAAGCATTTGTTTCTTATAGTATTAGTTTAATGTTGTATTAAATGTTATTAAGCTTCATGCAATACTACACAAAAAGTTTTCAAAAGATTGCACACCTAAATATCCTTTGAAATTTGAAGGAAACCATTGAAATTCCATCAAAACGCAATGTCTCTCCAACAGTACTGTATAATAAGTAACAAACATCCCATAAAATTATTTTTCTGTTATTGTATTAGTTTAATGTTGCATTAAATCTAATTAAGCTTCATGCAATTATATACTTCTATACAAAAAGTTTTCAAAAGATTGCACACCTAAATATTGATTGAGCAGTTGCCCGTACGGCTATTGTTGCATTTCAGTAAGCGTTTCAAATAAGGTAAGCTTTTGAATTATAATTTTGGCAACATAACAAAGAATTATCACATACCCAAAAGCGTGTTGTCATCGTGTAACTGGTAGCACATCCAGCTTGCATTAAAAGATCTATGGTTCAAATTTTGGCGAGAGCGTATCTGTTTTTCATAATTTCTGCTCCAAAAAAACCTAACGTTTCTACAATGTGACGCCTTTTGATCAACGTTGGTGGCCCTCTACAAAAAAAAAAAAAAAAAAAAAAAAAAAAAAAAGCCCCAGTTAGTACATTTTTTCTCACGTCATCAAATCCTACAACCGTCTTCAAGGATAAGGTAACACAATTATTGGTAACGGAAATAGAATTTAAAATTTCTAATTCATTTCTTTCTAATCATTCATAATGGAAACAGAAGTCGAAAACGCTTAAATCCTTATGTTCGTTATTTGTGACATGGCAAATGTCTATCCTGTAATCCAACTCGATCCACTCTCATTTCAGCTTTATTTAGCCTACCCAAATGACAGGTTTAGTAATGCATCGTTTTAGTTCCATTAAATTAGGGATATAGGATAGTAAGCAATTGTTCTTTAATTTAGCCCCGAAGATCACATGGCTTTTACTGGACCGATCTGATCAGGTAGGATTGATCGGCTATTGGCAACTACATTGCTGAACCATATTCTGAATAATTTCTCAGTGTGATAGGCCTGGGTGTCCCTTTGAAATTAAAATGGATTTTCGCTGTACAGATATTACATGGAACTAAATCACGCTTGAAAAAGATTCAGATTGTCTAGCGAATGGTACAGAAAGCCGCCCAGACGGTACAGTGGTTAGGGGTGCCTACTATGGTACCGAAGGGTCCGGGTTCGAATCTCGGAGAAAACATAGATGTTTGTAAATGTATAGTATCGATGCGGCATGACGGCACTTTAAATATGCGGCGAGCTGAAAGTCCTCTCGTGTGGAATGGTGGGAGTGGAGAGGGGTGGGAGACCCCCGGATCCCCCTGGGGTGCTTTCTCTCAAAATTTAAGGTGGAAAATAGAAATCCAACTTCTCCTCGGAGTAGGCTCTGGTAACTGTTGTTCTATGTGATATGGACAAGACAACAACAATAATGGTGCAGAGAAAAGAGGAAGAAATGATGCATTACGTATCAAATCTAGTAATAAAAAAAACGAGTTTATTAATACGGCCATGTACATCCATGTGCAAAATTAAGAAAATTTTCACATTATGTTGAATTTCTGAAAAATTAATGGACATATTTTAATGAAATTTGGTAGGAATATACATTTATAACAGAGAAAGTGATGTTCCATTCAAAAATCATCCCCTTAGGTAGATAGCCCTCGTGTGCTTTGTCGTAATCAAAGAAATTAAACCAGATTTTTTGAAAAAAAGGCGCGAAAATCACCAGCTTGCACCCGATAAGCAGCTTTTACCTTTAATTTGTAAAAAATCGTTCAATTGCGCCAAGGTGTTTGCATTATTGTTAAGTACCAATACGTCTTGATTTTCAATTCCAGCTGGAGCTATAATTTAGAAAATAGTTTAGATTTAAGTAATTGATCTTAGTAAATTAGAAAAACGTTAAATTCTATATAGTTATCTTAATTTCAATAACTATTTTTATCAGTATTTTCCTACGGAAGTATTTATCTCTTAAGCTGCAATAAAGAATATAATATTTTTTGTCTGTCTATCGAAAACTCATTTACGTGTATCGAAAAGTCCTGTTTATCGAAAAGTCTAATCTTCTTCTGTCTATCTAAATCGGAAAGCTCCAATGAGCTTTTCGATTTCAAGATTTGTTTTAATACTGTAATTCACGTATCTCATTGACTTTAACATTTGAAATTTGCCCGTTGGTTCTCGTTTGAAATTTGTTCATTGATTACCTGGAGCATAGGCACTGTTTGACCACTCAATTTTGCTACTTTAAAGCAAAGATAATTTATATTCTTTGTTATCAGATCTCTGTCTAGAAGAATTGAATGAGCAGGCCCTTATCATCTTCTATCGTAAGGTTTGCTTTAAAGGTGATGGTTGAAAACATGAGTGCGTCTTCAGCAGATAAAACAATAAAATACTTCATAAAAATTTTCTGCCCCCACTATTTATTATAGTTCAAAAGATAGCAATATAAATTATTTCAATCGCTTAAATGAAAGACAAATTTAATCTAGTATGTCTTTTTGTTATTGACTTCGGAATATTTTTACATCTAACATATTAATTTCTGGGCAATCTTAAGTGCCTCAACGATCTTTAATTAATCATCTATGCCAATGGTCTCAAATGGGCGACCTGCGGGCCTCATGCGGTTTCCGTAGGAATTTTACAGTTTTTTTTTTTTTTTTTAAGCCAAAGAATACATTTTCTATAACGTTGTTACCATTATTATGCCAAGAATTAAAGAAAAGATGTAGGAGTTTAATGATTTGGAGTCCAGTTTTACATTATATTCATTATCGAAAACGAGCATGAGTAACGCTCAAGAAAATCTATAAATGAAGCTAATTAATTTATCCTGTGATATAAATCTTATGTAAATATTTGGAGATACAGGTCTGATTAATATTTATTCGGTTTGTCAACGGTAATTTTTTTTCAATACGAATAATCGCTTTGATTTTCAATGCATTTATACGTGAACACCTTTCTCCTGTAGTTGAAAATTAGCAAGTTCAAGAAAAGAACCAGATTGATCAATGAGCATCTACAATTCGTGATAAAGATAATTTTTTAATAAAGGTTACAAATTTTATCAAAATTGAAACCCTAAGAGGTGTTGTAGCTAAGCTTTAAGTTTACAATTACTTATATGTATTTTTTCTGTAGGCGTGAGAGAAAAAATTTAATAACTAAAGGAAAGATCGTCATGTTTTGTCTCTTCTGTTTTCCTAACTTCTTTAAAATAAGTTGTTTAGTGATTAATTCACTATATTAAATTATTTGAAACTAGCAGCTTCGCTGCTAGTTTCAAATAATTTAAAATTAATTCTTTCTGCTTTAAAATTAATTCTGAAGAGAATTTTTCGTACCCTCTGTACGAACGTGTGTACGTACGTACGTATCACGCATAACTCAAAATTGAGTAGCCTCAGAACGGTGAAATTTTGTATATAGGACTGCTATAACATGAAGATGAGCACCTCGTATTTTCGTTGCAATCGGCCGCACCAAACGTATATAAATATATTTATATATATATCCACTCTGTTACCCGTCTCAGTGATCTCAGTTTCTTTACTCTTATATGTTTGTAAATTGTACATTTTTTGCTTTAAAAATGATTGAATTATGTTGTTTTTATCTTCCGGTTAAGGTTTTTATGCCTTTAGTAAATCTGTATGCAATATTTTTAGAATTATCAACAATTTTAAAGTTGTTTAAGTGCCACTAAGCCTTTTTACTTCCTTGTAAGAAGTAAAAAGTGTACATATATTTATATATATATATCCACTCGGCTTATCTTTGGAATATGGTAACAGGTAGTTTGGCGACATTTTTGTAAAGCGATAAAGGTCACTAACTAGGAATTAAGTATTGTAATCGCGAAAAGTTTCAGGCAGCATATTTCAACGAAAATATTCATTTTGACCGCTATCGAATGCAATTTAACGATGTTTTTGCTTAATATCTGTACGTGAGAACAGAATAAAAGACTCGTTTCCTCCAAAAAAATTATAAAACTGCTTTAAAATTAATTCTGAAGAGAATTTTTCGTACCCTCTGTACGAACGTGTGTACGTACGTACGTATCACGCATAACTCAAAATCGAGTAGCCTCAGAACGGTGAAATTTTGTATATAGGACTGCTATAACATGAAGATGAGCACCTCGTATTTTAGTTGCAATCGGCCGCACCAATACGTTTTTACGTAAATATATTTATATATATATCCACTCGGCTAATCTTTGGAATATGGTAACAGGTAGTTTGGCGACATTTTGGTAAGGCGATAAAGGTCACTAGCTAGGAACTTAGCAGTCCACGTGGATAAAGTCAAGAGTGTGCGCAATGCCATTTTTGTGCAATTCTGGGATGTTTTTTTAAGTGAAAATAGGTCGACGTGTACATGGATACCGTGTATGTGCAAAGTGTTTAAGATTTACTTCGTAATTTTTAATGCAGATATTTTGAGTTTTTATGTATTTTTGCCTTGTCGCGAAGTGAGAACTGAATTAATTCAACGAGAAATACTTAATCGTCTGTGAAAAACTGTTTCTTTTCTGTTTTGTTTGCTTAATTTCTTTCATACATCGTTTTAGCTTTATTATAGTATTTGAATAGAACATGTAGCAACGATAATTCTTCAAATGATATAAATTTTGTGCATTCAGAGTGTCGTTATAGTAAACAAATATAGTGAATTTTAAAGAGTGCATTTATTCTATTGTGGTTTATGCGCTGTCGACGAAGTAGATTTAATTCAATCCAATCAATTTAAATGAAATTCAAGAAAAAAAAATGCGTATAATTTACTATTCCGTACAAGGAAGGCGTGTGGTGTACACATCAAATTTTTTTTATGGCGGCCATTGATTGTTTACATTTGAAACAGCAGACTAGTGGATTTGTTGCCAATCTAGAGAAACGTAGCTTCGCAACAGCAAAGATAACGCCTTCATTTATTATTTGCCAATTAAATCGTGCTTAATTCTTTCTGGAATTTTTTCGAGGAAATAAGTGTTTAAGATTTACTTCGTAATTTTAAAAATTACAGATATGTAGATATTTTGAGTTTTTATGTATTTTTGCCTTCTCGCGAAGTGAGAACTGAATTAATTGAATGAGAAATACTCAATCGTCTGTAAAAAAACCGTTTCTTTTTTGTTTTATTTGCTTAATTTCTTTTATACAACATTCTAGCTTTATTATTTATTATAGTATTTGAATAGAACATGTGGTAACGATTAGATAATTCTATTCTTTAAATGATATAAATTTTGTGCTTTATGAGTTATGATATGAACGAAATATCATACTGTTGAGTGAATCTAGCGCCAGAGTGTCGCTATGGTCAACAAATACTAGAGTGAATTTTAAAGAATGCATTTATTCTATTGTGGTTTATGCGCTGTCTGCGAAGTAGATTTAATTTAATCCAATAAGTTTAAATGAAATGCAAGAAAAAATGCGTATAATTTAATATTCCGTACAAGGAAGTCATGTGGTGTACACATCAGATTTTTTTTCTTTGCGACATTATTATTGCCGTTAATGTATGCTTTGATAATCATTTAGAGCAGTGGTTCTTAACCGGGGGTGCTCGCACTCCTGGGGGCGCGGGAGAAGCCCCTACCTAACCATAAAAATTATTAAAAATATCATTTATTAAATTTCTTATAATCAAATATTTGAAATCTGCAATAGTGTCCCCAATACTGAAGCTCGTAAAAATTGGTAGCACCTAGTTCACTTATCAGGTTCAATGTTCCTTCTTACTTTCTTCGGAAATATGCAAGGACCTGACTCGGAACAGGGAGCTTACTAAAGCTATGTTCAATAACTGTGGGAAGTAGACAAGATACACAGGAAGGGTCTACAAAACCCTTTATTTTTCACTCTTTACAATAATTTCCGTACTTCGGAATACAGAGACCAACTACTTGTGGTCTGAACGTAAGAATAAAAATATAACTAAACTCTAACTTAACTTTGGAATAATAAACAAGGAAGATTGGCCGTATATTAACAGGAAGCCGTATGTAGTACAGAGAACTGTTAACACTACAATACGTTTAAAATTATCACGAGGATTAAACCTCTGGCCACGAGGATTAAACCACTGAACGGATTTTTATACCCTCTGGTAGTACCAAACGCGAGGAGGTAACGCCATCTATCGGCAAAAATAACTGAATTAAGATAGTAGAATTTTAAGGGCATTAGGAAGGACTGGATTAGACTTCAAATCATTAACTAAACTTTCTAAATCTTTGTGAATGTGAAAAGCCTCAAGAAAATCCAATTCACCTATGGAAGAAGGCTTTTGGATGATTTTTGAAGACCCAAAATGAAAATTATGGTTAAAAGTCCAACTATGATACGCTATTGAAGACTTGTTAATTTCGCCTTTTTTCACACAAGATTCATGTTCCTTGATACGAAACTTCAACGCTCTTTTTGTTTGGCCGATATATCTTAAACCACATTGACACGATATACTATAAATTCCCCAAGAATTCAAGACAGAAAAGCAATCTTTTAGAATCGAAGTGTGAATTTTATTAATAGGGGAGAAACCGACTTGAAAATTAAATTTCTGGAGAATCCGTGCAATTTTATAGCTAACAGAAGGATAAAATGGAAGCACGACAAGGTCATTAATATTATTTCTAACAGTGGAATGTCTTTTTTTGATGGGAATCGGAACATTTTTTAACGGCTTTATCAATAATTACGGGAGAAAATCCACGGTCAATCGCAACTGCTCTCAAATAATTAAGTTCATTGGTAAGCAAAGATTCAGAGGAACAAACTTTAAGCGCGCGGAAAACATAATAAAAAGTAAGAAAGACTTTAAGCGCGCGGAAAACATAATAAAAAGTAAGAAAGACTTTAAGCGCGCGGAAAACATAATAAATGTAAGAAACATAATAAAACATAATAAAATGTAATAATAAAATGTTTTCCGCGCGCTTAAAGTTTGTTCCTCTGAATCTTTGCTTACCAATGAACTTAATTATTTGAGAGCAGTTGCGATTGACCGTGGATTTTCTCCCGTAATTATTGATAAAGCCGTTAAAAAATGTTCCGATTCCCATCAAAAAAGACATTCCACTGTTAGAAATAATATTAATGACCTTGTCGTGCTTCCATTTTATCCTTCTGTTAGCTATAAAATTGCACGGATTCTCCAGAAATTCAATTTTCAAGTCGGTTTCTCCCCTATTAATAAAATTCACACTTCGATTCTAAAAGATTGCTTTTCTGTCTTGAATTCTTGGGGAATTTATAGTATATCGTGTCAATGTGGTTTAAGATATATCGGCCAAACAAAAAGAGCGTTGAAGTTTCGTATCAAGGAACATGAATCTTGTGTCAAAAAAGGCGAAATTAACAAGTCTTCAATAGCGTATCATAGTTGGACTTTTAACCATAATTTTCATTTTGGGTCTTCAAAAATCATCCAAAAGCCTTCTTCCATAGGTGAATTGGATTTTCTTGAGGCTTTTCACATTCACAAAGATTTAGAAAGTTTAGTTAATGATTTGAAGTCTAATCCAGTCCTTCCTAATGCCCTTAAAATTCTACTATCTTAATTCAGTTATTTTTGCCAATAGATGGCGTTACCTCCTCGCGTTTGGTACTACCAGAGGGTATAAAAATCCGTTCAGTGGTTGCTTTCCATTATTTGAAGTTCAGATTTTGAGCGTAAGGTGCATTTGCCCCTCGCTCCCTATTTTAACTTCGCTAATATTTCTTTATGTTTTATCAGATAGCCTGGCTCAGTAAAAGTAGGCGGCCAGTGCAACTCTGATTAAAAATCTAGTTATAACCACATGCAGTGCTGATAAGGACTACGTGTTTCTGTGACTCCTTCTCCTATTTTCTTCTTTCTATGTATTTCTTTCTCCTGATGAGGAGGGACCTTTAGCTGCCCTCGAAATCGATTGAGTGTTTCATTATACCTACGCTAAATACAAGGTTGTTTTTTACGATTTTGATTGTCACATTAGCGTGTTTCTCTTCTAGTCTAACTTTATCTCTATTTACTACTCCACCTAATAATGATTTATGAGTTGACTGCTAGTAATTATTGATGACGAACTGCTTTGATAAGCATCAATGTCCTGAGATTTAATTTTAATTTTAAAATGCATCTAAATTATTGCACTACCCTAAGCGACTGACCCATTAGTGCAGTAGTCTCAAACTGGCGGCATGCAGCCCCTGAAGGAGTTTTCCTGAGCTCTTGAATACATTTGAATTATACAGTTGTTACATAGCTTACAAGATTTTAGTTAAGACACAATAACACGCCGAATAAATACTAATCCAGAAGTCAAACAACAAAAATCAGCGTTAATTTTCAAGATTTTCACAGGACTCCACACAAGATTTTCACCATCCTCAGCTGCAAAACAGCATATGCGGTTTTGCAGCTGAGGATGGTGGTTCGGTAAAACCATCGAAACTAGTCCTGTGAAAATCTTGAAAATTAACGCTGATTTTTGTTGTTTGACTTCTGAATTAGTTAAGATTTTAGTTATTTGAAGTGTGAGTTTACTATATTGTTGCGTTCTACGGATTCGTGGATTAGGAGTGATTGATGACAACTCTTGACGAAGAATCAAAACACAATTTATTCATTACTATTACACAGAAGAGTTCCAAAGACACGTTTACAGTTGTCGAAAAGCTACGATCAACACGCTGAAACAATCAGCAATACAGCCGTCGGGCTACAATAGTGAAAACAGCTTCACGGCAAAGAACTAAAGTACAGCTACCGACTCGGTTCTGTCGCTTTCAAGACTATCTCTAAACTCAAAACACTAGTACTGAACTCAACATACTCTTCAAGATACTCCTACTCCGCGTATAGGTAAGGTATATATATAGCTTTTGACCTGCTATCGAGAACATTCCCGGAAGAATCGGTAAGAATTCGTTCTAGAATGTTCTAACGCGGTCTATGGCTAATTTTGTCACCAAATGACTGATATCGTGCCAAATCTGACAATCCTCCCTTTCGCTGCCACTTTTTGGCAAACCTAACCCCGCTTTGTGAGGAAGCTATTTTACCGCAGCTGAGCATTTCGTAACAATATTTTCATTACCATTAAAAATGAGTATGAATAAAGCACCAGAAAATCTATGAATGAAGCTAAATATTTTACAGTGTGATGTAAATTCTATTCAAAGATATGACGATGCAGATTTTACTAACTTTTATTCATACTTGTAAAAAAAAATAAATAAATAAGCTCAATTATGATTTTTTTTCAGTAATGACAATCGCTTTTTTGGGGAATACATTTATATGCCTTTGTTCATAGTTGAAAATTAACAAGAAAAGGAAACCCAATTGACCGAAAAGCATCCACAATCCGTTGAATACAATTCCTAGTAATTTTTCTGCAAAGTTACAGACCTTATCAGAACTGAAAGGCCATCAATTCATTCAATAAATAAAAGAAATAGACTAATTGTTATTCTTTACCCTCAAGTTTTGTCCTTTTTTTTTTTTTTTTTTTTTCTTATTTTAGAAAATTGTCATACCTTGTTTATTTTTAGGTTAAATTAAAGTAGTTATTTAATTTTTAATTAAACATGCTACAATTATTTGAAATAAAGGTCAATCTGAAAATTTAACATTTAGCTATCAGTATGTTTGAATTACAAAGGCTAACAGGGTAACCAATAAAAATGTCTTGCAGGTACACTGCGCAAAAAAAAAAAAAAAAAAAAAGGCCGGGGACAGTTCTGTATTTCCCGTTCTACTGGACCGGTTGATGAAATTCAGCTTGCTTTTTTCATGTCTCCAAAGCGCGACTTAGGATATGTATTAGATTTATATATAGAATTGTTCTAATATAGGTATTTTGACACAAAATGAGATTTTTTCTGAAATAACATACTAATTTCTTCCATATTTCCATTCTACGACTCAAATTACGCCAAATTACGAAGTTTTATAAAAATCGCACGAGTAGTTTTTAAAAAATTAGCTCTCAAAATTGTAGTTCCTCAATGTTAATTGATTTTAGTATATATTTGTAGGGTTTATATTTATTTTAAGTTTAAAGTATCTTTCCTGTCAAGCCTTACTTTCCCTTGGAATTGCCAATGACAGAGTATGTAAATTTTAGTAGAACGCGCAAAGTATTCAAATTTTAAGCACAAGTAATTTGAGTTAAATAGAAGGGAAACGAGTTAGTAAGTGTGCTTTCTTGCTTGATGAGCGTGAATGTGGCTAGGTAGAAATTGAAGAACCGCGCGTTTCGGCCTGTGTCCTTGCCTCGGCAGATAGTTGAAGCTTTCATCTTAATATTCAGAAAGTTTGCTGAAATATCAGCTGTATCTTAGAAGCGGTTAGGTTAGTTACGTTTAGAGAGCCTCGTAGATAGTAACTTGTTATTATTCATTTTTAGTGTCTTATTTTTATTTTACCGCCGGGTCGGCGTAGTTTGTGAGCGTCAAGTGCACGCATCTGTAACTTCTAAAGTAGAATAAAAAGGGAGTTAAACCCTTCCTAAGAGTTTTGTGCACTTTCCAGTTCATAGCAATCACTACTATTGTTGCGTGTAGGTTGGGGCCGCGCAACACCACATATTTATTAATCTCTCTTTTTTTTATTAACCTTATTTGATTCTTCGTTTCCCATTTCGAAATTCAAGTTCTTTCCAAATAAAATTCAACTTTAGGTTTCAAATAGAAAATGCATATAAATTTGATTTTTTTTTTTTTTTTTTTTTTTTTTTTTTTTTTTTTTCGTTTGCGAAGTTATTATTAAAGTTTACGTGTGTTTTAGCAAATATTTAATAAGCGAAATGAAAAAATTTATTACTGTAAATTTTATTTTTTCAAAAAAAGAAATTTTAGTTAAAAAAATTTCTGACGCGTCAGCTGCTTTTGGATCGTGTATGCGGATTTGTGTTTGAGATCCCTATATTAGTGGACCAACAAAAATCGTCACTGCAATGAAATATTTTGATGGGGGCCGTTGTCCTTCAGTTTCAAATTATTTTAAAAATTTACTTGAATTTATTGAACAGTGAGGTTTTATAAACTGGCCGATGGTCAACCTGTAGGTTACCAGTTGCCATCAGTCTTGACCGACATCGGTATATTTCCAATTAATGTTTTAAAATTTTATCTAAATTAACTGCGTTCTACACCAGTGACTCATTGATTAATCACGAATAACCCCGATCTATAGGTTACCGATGGTGTTGGGGCATCGGCACCCTTCTATTTGATTCTGACGTTAGAATTGTGTTAAGCGAAGTCCTTCAATGATTCTGACCTTAGAAATGTTCTTAGGCATTGTGATTTCAGAATTTTTGGTCCGTTCGAGCTACCATAAATATGCCATCTACTACTCTTTTAACATGTTTTTCCACAGCACGAAGCCCATAAGATGTTTAATTTATCTCCTATACCTCTTCTTCATAATCAGTCTCTCAGCGTGTTGCTATTAGGTCGAAATTAATCAACCTATAGTTACTTATTAAATCGTGAGACTTAAAAGCAAGAAGACCTTTTTTAATAGTCGAAATCTTATTTTATATTTTCATATATTTTCTAATTGATGTAAATTAAATCACGTCAAATCATATAATTGGGAGTAGTAAAAGTTGTTTCTAACGTCATTTTATTTTACATTTGGTGCAGAATAAATAATCTTTAAAAAAAAAAGTGTTTCTGATTGAAGTAATTCAGAATGCATCTAATTTAGTGTATCCAACTTGTGAATTTTGAGCATTTACTCTATTATTGCAATAAATAAAAAATACCTCTAAAGCCAAATACTGAATTTATTCTCCTATTTCTTTCCTTTTACGTAACCCCCGTTGCTTGTTCAGTATATGATTTAGAATCGGACAGTATGAGCGTGCTGCAAACCCTGAACAAGAAAGGCACGCGAGCTTTCCACATCTCCTCATTAAAAGAAGTGTTTTTTAATCAACTCAGAGGTCCCGCTCTCCATAGTCGCTGCCAAATACAAAATCTTCTGCTCCTTCATGTTCATCTGGTCAGCTCTCGTGCGACTCCGACTCTCGTGCTCTCGACGACAACGGTCGACACACCTACTCCATCTTTCTGCTAGTCTCCGCCAAGAGGCTCAAAACGGACTTCTGTACTACAGCAAGCTTTCGCTAATTTCCCGCCTACCTCAGCAGGTTTTGCCATCAAAATGTCAAATGCGCTTGCAATGCCTCAGCTTCTTGAGCAGACCTCTCACATTACCTCCATGACTGCCCAATCACTTCTCCCATCACAGTCTCCCTTTCTCAGCTCCAGGGATCACATAACCTCAAAGACCTTCTTTAGTATTACTACGAACAGCGTGGTATCAGAACATCATACAGTATATCTATTCTAAGAGAAACATAATCAAAGCAGATAACCAAGTCTAGGCACCTGACGAAATGTAAAGGCTGCAAGCCTCCATTCATGTATATATGTAAATATCTCTAAACTAACTAACCCATTTTGCTAATTTTGTACTAACATACCCAAAACACTGTAAGTTGGAGCACCCAACAAAAGTGATACACTAATGTTAAATCTATTTATTAATAATAAGATTGAAAGATAAATAACCAAAAAAAGGCTGCAGGTGCGACGATGAAAACGGCATGACTGACCTGTAGTTGTAGGGTTTTTCTTAATTTGCATAACAAATTTATTTTAAGTTTACCTGTTCTCAACTTCTCAAACTTCCCCTCACATTCTCTCGCCAGGATGTAAATTTAAAGGGAAGTGCTATTTAAACGTGTGGTTATCTCAGTTTATTCAGAGCGTGTTTTGCTAGCCTAGCGCACGTTTCGTTGTTACGTTCGTTTCGTATTTTCGCGGTAACTCGAGTTTGGCCCTTTGGCCGTTTTCAGTTTAGTATCACGCCGGTTAGATCTCTACGAGTCCATCTCTTAGGAGTAATTTTGAAGTGCGTTCTTGCACTCGTTTTATTTTTCAGATTTGATTTTGTATTCGCGTCTATGTTTAAGTTAGCGCCGCAAGTGAACGGTGTTTTTATAAAGCACGAAGTCCGTGCTTTCTGTTATTTTAGTTTGTGTTAATAAAGGGTTATTTTCACCCTTCTTCTGTGCTGGTATTTATTTCATGCCTGTGCGAGAATTCGCCAGGTTCATCGTAGGATCTAAGTTTATGCATGTGGACAGTTAGAGATAGATCTTACATAGTGCCCATTGAGAGATGAAGCAGACAGAATAATAATAAATAATAATATGCTTTAGAATCCGATGGCAAACACTTTGAAATCCAACCTGAAAACAACCCTATATTTAAGGATGTTTTCTCAGTTTTTGCTTCAAATTGTTTTAATTTGTGTAAGACAGTTTGCCACTTAGATATATGTTCTGTATCCTGTATCTCATTAGATTAGGGTAGATATATGTTCTATATCCTGTATCTCATTCTTATTAATTAGTTTGCAAACTTTTGCCAAACATTAATCGTGTTTGTTAAATAAAGTATACTTCAATTTTCGATCACATATGTCAGCGTGCTCATGCAGGATGTCTTATACTTTTTGATAATTGTTTTAAATCTTATGAAATCAAGAAGTGGCTTATCGCAGTGCCGTTTGTAATAAAGGCTTAATCATAAAGGTGGATTTATTTTTCCCAATAGGTGGTGCTTTCACAATATTCATTCGTTAGTTTTCGCTTTCTACAGTATTACTAATAACTGAAGACCATCGTGAAATCTCAATTGCATAGTTTCTTTCAATTAATTTGAAATTTCATTTATTTATTTTGCTGCTGTTGTTATATAAACTTGCAACCTCATCTAAGTGTGAAATGTTGAACTAAAATACATCTTTTGCTAAAAACAATTTACCTCTATGTAAATTCCTAGTCGTTACTCACACTTTGATACATGAATTAAATAGTCGTCATTTATTACATGAAAGATTCAATAAATAACCCAGTGTGTTGTTTCTGTAAAAATTAATATTGAATTACAATCAGTAAAAGAAAACAATTAACTCATCAACTAAAAAGTGGAATTTTCTAAAACCGTAAAAATGTTTCAGTGTCACACATATATATTCTATCTCGAAACTGTATACGCAGCTGAAATATATCTACATAAATATCAAGTAAAAAATCAACGAAATAGTAGCTCAGGTTTACTACATAAAAAAAAAAATCTCAAAATAAATACTAAGATAGTAGGTGAATTTATCAGGGTCAATGTTCCTTCTTACCTTCTTCGGGAACATACAAGGACCTGACTCGGAACAGAGAGCTTACTAAAGCTATGTTCACTAATTGTGGTAAGTAGACAGGATACAGACGAAGGGTATACAAAACCCTTTATTTTTCTCTATATACAATAACTTCCGTACTTCGGAATACACCGACCCGCTACTCGGGGTCTAACGTAAAAGTATAAAAATAAAACTAAACTCTAATTTAACATTAGAATAATAAACGTGGAAGATTGGCCTTATATTAACAGGAAGGCGTATGTAGTACAGATAACTGAGAACACTACAATACGTTTAAAAGTTATCAAGAGGATTAAAACCTCTGGCCTGGAAGGCAAACAGCAACTGCGTAACTTCTAAGGTAAGCGGCCTGCTTTGACTCAACTGCTTCCTCTCTCTCGCTTGGCAAAAAGCCACAACTTAAATACTTGGCGTTCGCCAGACAAACTTTGCATAAAAACCTTAACGCTTATAATTCTGGCCGGAAATAGAAAATAAGAAGTGATAGTAAAGATTTAAAATAAAATAAACGTTAGTAAAACTTAAGATCCTTACATACTTCCCGCCAGAGTTAATTAGTTTGAAACTGAGGTCTAAAACGACCTTGTTGAAAACTTTTAGCTCTAGAATCTAACGCGAGGCCAATCTTTTACAAACATACTTCGCTAGAAACTAGAAATTTAAAAGAAAGAAATTTGTTTTTTTTTTACAATAGCAGCTCCCAGGATATACAACAATTTTTTTTCATCTGTACTGCATCTAAACAGGAGCTTTTATTCAATTCTGGTTCCTTCCAGAGATCTGGAAGGAAAACTAGTTTAATGAAATGTTACACAATGAAATGGCAAGTAACATATAATTATACTTCTCTTAACATTCTTATTTCATTCATGACTATTTTAATTATCTCTCCCCGTGCTCTCTGACATGTGTTTTAAAAGAACACCAAACACGAATGTGTTTCTGTCTACGTGTTCCACACTTCCTCCTACAATCAAAACACTAACGTGTTAAAATTCAACATAACAAGACCTCTTAACACACCCTAATTTCAACTCTAAACCCTGAGGTACTATTCTAAAAGTGGCTAACTCTAAAGTGTAGCGTCAGAGAGCCTAACTACATCATTCAACCTTTAACACATATTCGCCATGCTTTAGTCTTTTTACAGTCACACGAATAAAAAAAATTTTAACATTACTTTCACTTTTACCATATCACGGTATTTCTTAACATTTAAAATAACAGTTCACATTGTATATAAGAACATATCAACATGCCGTTAATTTTACACATTTGAAAACATACATTAGTAGTACATTGTTAACTTCTATTCTTTTCAAAGCAAGTGCCAATTCTTTCTTCATTGAAATACTACATTTCCAAAAAGTCTTTCAGACTAAAACTTCTCTCTTGCTAGAATGTTTTAAATAAAATTTATACAATAACTTTTTTTTTCAATATTTAAGTCTTTACACAACGCTATTATACATAAACTTTAGTTTTACGCGCGAGTAATTTAAAAACATAATACGAAAATCGGTAACAACTCATTTCTCGCCCTTTTGGCGATAAAGGTAGACCTCGCATGAGGTAAAACTTCTTGAAATCTGCCACTTGCAGTAAGAATGGTGTTGGTGTATTTAATTATGGCAAAGCACACGAGGGCTATCTGCCTAAAGGGAGGGATGCCTTTCGTGGAGGACTTTCTAAGGGAAACTGGCTCGTATACACGTGCAGTAAGAATGAAAGACTAACTTAAGTTTGCAAAGTAACATAAAATTTTACTTATCTTTGTGATATTCGGACATCCTTTTCTGGGCCCAGTCTTTAAAGGTATTGTAGATAGTTGTGTGATTTATCCTCCTTCTTGTACGGGCTCGCCCTTCAGTGCTTTCCTCGGGAAGCTTCCTTTTTTCACCAGTTCGGTCACCCTTGAATACCTTCTTTTTCTCCTCTGCTTGTGGTCTTGGCCGTTTGATGGCAGCTGGTCTTGGCGGAACCGGGAAACTTCTGTCGTGTTCCTGCTTGGACCTCGTTGTTGGCCGTTCAAATTTTCCTTGTAACTTTTCCTCCGCCGCTGATGGCCCTTCCGCAGTTCGGCTACATTTACTGCGGAGAGTCCTGTCGGATGAGTCGATCTTCCGTTTTAGAGCCGGGTTATAGTTGCCGTCATTTCTCCTGGTTCTCTTCACATACGTCGTCCTTCTCCCTTCTTCATTCTGGGGGTGTTCGTGAACTCTCTTTTCTGGACGGTGGAACGGCTTCTTTTTCTTGCTACCTTCAATTTTTTTCGCGGGGAAATTTTCTTTTCACTTGCTCCTGCCTCTTATTGGCTTGCCCTTGTACTTGTCGTTTTTCGACCTCTGGAGCTTGTGCCTGCGGTGTCTGCCGTGCCGGATCCTGCAAAAGATCTGAAAATATTTGCATTTTATTACGATCGAACTACGGCTTGATTTGATCAATGTTTGCGGAACAGGTTTCACCATTTCTGGCTTTTAACACTACTACAGCGTGAGTTATTTTTTCTATAACATATGGTCCTTCAAATCGTGGGAAAAATTTGGCAGTTTTATCTTCTGGTGCTGAAAAAAGTGAATGCTTAATTTTTAAAACTTCATCCCCTATTTTATAAGTTACTCCCCGTCGTTTCAAATCATAATAGAGCTTCTGTTTTCTTTGTGCTACTTCCGTATTCTTTTTTGCTTCTTTTATTAGTTTTTCTATATCACCCATTTTAAATTCTGGGGCTCTTTGTTGCACATAAAATAATTTATCTAACGTTGTTATAATCTTTCTGCCTAGAAATAACTCAGCAGGAGTTTTGCCCGTTGTATCATGTTGTGCGGTCCTAAGGGCGAAAGCAAATTCATTGACATAGTTATCCCAGCTTTTATGAAAATTTTTAACATAACTACGGATAATTTTCACTATATTTCTATTGACCCGTTCCGCTATATTTGATTGCGGCCGATACGGGACCATTTTTAAATGACGTATGCCCAGTTTTTGGCACATGTCTTCAAATATATTACTTACAAATTGAGGACCATTATCCGATATAACTTTTAGGGGCGCCCCGTATTTTAAAATGTACTTATTTAAAATAGAATCAGTAACTAATTTCGCGGAGGCTCGTTTTAAGGGAACAATTTCGGTCCATTTACTAAAATGATCAACCATAACAAGGAGATAGCGACTTTTATTTAATTGACTTTTTGGGAAAGGGCCCAATAAATCGATGCCAATTATTTCATTTGGAAATTCGGATTTAATACCATTTAGAAACCCGGCCGGGCGGAAATTAATATAATTAACTGCTTGACATGTTGGGCAGGACTGGACATACGCCCTTGTTAACTTTTGCAGTTCAGGAAAGTAGACTGCCTCGCGTACGCGTTGGATAGTTTTTCGAATACCAGCATGAGAAGCTAAAGGGCTGTCATGGAGCTCCTGCAGGATATTTAATCTAAGACTAGCTGGGATAACAGGTCGAAATTCGTTGTTGGAATTTGTTTTTTGGAAGTTCGTTGTTGAATTCGTTGTTCGTTGTTCGTTGTTGAAATTCGTTGTTGGAAGTTTTTGTATAGAATAATAGACCATCTATTAGTTCGTAATGGGCCGCCCTATTTCTTATCGCCACAATATCTTGGTGGCTAAAATTTTCAGGATCCTTCAAATACTCATAAATGCTTCCAAACTCAGGATCCTTACCCAGTTCGGTTATTACAGTTTCTCGGGAATTTATTGTACATGCTGTAAGCATTGCCACCTTTACGGTATTTCCTTGTTCGTCTATTTTAATTCTTGATAGGGCATCTGCTACGATATTTTCCTTTCCAGGGGTATGCTTGATTACCAGATTATATTCTTGCAGCTTGAGTGCCCATCTTATTAACCTGGGGGATAAATTTTTCCCTGAGTACAATCTAGTTACCGCCGCATGATCAGAGTACACTGTTATCGGCGCCTTTCCAAAATAGACTCGGAACTTTTGCACTGCTAACAGAACTGCAAGTGCCTCTCTCTCGGTCGCGGAATAGTTTCTTTGTGTTCGGCTAAAAAATGCCACGGGCTGCTGATTTTGCGAAAGTACCGCTCCTACCGCTTATTCCGAAGCATCCGCTGAAATTTCTAAATTCTCATCCTTTTCAGGAAATTTCAACACAGGGACTTGCGTTAATGCTTGTTTTAATTTTTCGAAAGCACTATTGGCTTCGGCCGTCCACGAGAATCTTGCCTTTTTCCTTTTTAATTTTAACAATGGTTCAGCAATAGCTGCAAAATTTTTTATAAAGGACCTATAATATGAACAATGTCCTAGAAAAGAAGAGAGCTTCTTTGCCGTGTTTGGAGTCGGATACTTTTGTACAGCGTTTATTTTTGATTCATCTGTCTCGATTCCTTTTTGAGAATATTTTGTAACCTAAATATTTTAATTCAGGGGCTGCAAATTTGCACTTTTCGACATTAACTTTTAGACCGGCCTCATTTAATAAAGAAAACAGCTGTCTTAAATCCTGTACATGTTGGTCGAGATTATCACTAGTAATAATGATATCGTCTAAATAGATAAATGTGGACTTTCCAAGAACAGGTCTTAACACAATGTCCATGCATCGCTGAAATGTTGCCGGGGCCCCTGAAAGGCCAAACGGCATACGCAAAAATGCATAAGTGCCAGACTTGGTTATAAAAGCAGTCTTAGGCACGTCCTCAGGCCTCACCCCTATTTGAAAATAACCAGTCGTTAAGTCTAAAGTCGTCATAAATTTGGTTGATTTTATGTTCCTTAGAATTTCTTCTATAATCGGTAACGGATATACCGGATATTTAGTTATGGAGTTTAATTTACGGTAATCAATAGCGAATCTCCATCTCTTTGGATGCGTCAAAGGATAGTCATTATTTTTCTTACATAAAACCACCGGGCTAGCATAACTACTTGAGATGGGCGTTATGATCTTTTTACGTAGCATATCGGTAAAATGCCATTCTATAATTTTTTCCTTATTCTTATCATACCGGTATGGTTTTTGACGAACTGGCATTGCATCTCCGGTGTCAATACTATGGTTAGTAACCTGAGTAAATCCTGGAATATCACTAAATAACGAAGCAAATTCACTTACCACTTGTCGGATTCTTCCTTGCTCGTCATTAGGGAGGTGGTCAAGTTTTAACATCGGCGGTTCAGCGTTTTCTGTACGAACTGGTTTCATTGTCAGCTTAAGGGACGCTTCATTAAAATCCAGCGTAGCTTGTGCTTCTGAAAGAAAATCTATTCCTAAAATTAAATGTGCTTGCAGACTCTTTACTATAAAAAAATCACCTTTACTTGTTCGTCCTTGATACGGATATACAAAGGTACTTTACCTACGCACTTACATTTTTCTCCTTGCGCCGCTAACACTGTCGTATTATCCGCATTATATATGCGGTATTTGCGAAAATACTTCCTAAAAAACTTTTCTGCCACACAGGAACACTGCGCGCCGGTATCCAGGAGTGCGGTGGCTGGGATATTATTCACCAAGACTTCAATCTTCGGAAGAGTCAAATTTTTCACCATTACTGTATTTAACTTGTAGGAAGAGGGGTTTTTCGGATTTCCGCACCCTCTCGTCAGCAGAAATCCGTTTTAGTTTAAATTATTTTTCCTTTCCGTGCTTTCCTTCTTTTTCCACTGGCCTTGAGACTTTTTTCCTGGGTTGCTATTGAACTGTTGACGTTCGCCGGCTGTTTTTGAATGCTCGGGTTTCCTTGCCCACTGATTCGCTTTTTCTGCGTAGCCATGTGCTTGAGTTTTCTGTAGTCTTGGCGTACCAAATTGGTTTCGCTGTTGATACTGGCGTCTTCTTTCGACGTCCGCCGTTCTTCTACTTTCAAATTGGATTGCTAGCTCAAATAACTTTTCCAGTGTAGTCGGATTTCTTAATTCAATAAAGTCTTGCACTTGGGGTAGTAACCTCGGCAAAATCACTTGAATTATTTCAGGATCCGGACGGTTTCCATACAAGAGCTGGAACGTGAAAACAAACGTGAATTTTTCTTAAAATAAAGCTCGAGAGGTTTTCAATTCTTTGTTGATATATACTGGAAAGTTCCGTTTCTAATTTCGCACGATCCCTTACAACAGGGAAGGCTTTTAGTAGGGCAGTCTTGAAATTTTCGTAAGTATAGGTGGGACTTCCTGCTTGACCCAAGAGACTTCTGCCTATACATTTGAACCAGTTAAGCGCTTGGCCCCTCAAAGCGCTGATAGCTAAGGTAACTTTTTGAAACTCGTGCACGGGGTAGAGCATGAAGTGGTCATCCAATTTTTCCAAAAAACTGGTTACCGGTGAGTTTCCCTTAAATGTTGCTTCTGGTTTCATCGAAGCACGCATGGTCTGGACGATGTAACCAAATCCTTCCAGGGCGGCAGCTGGCATTTCTGGATTCTGAGCCGTTTCTGCAGGCAGCGCAGGTTCTTCTTGAAACTCGGCCATGGTTATTCTTCTTCGTTGGGCGCCACTATCAGGGTCAATGTTCCTTCTTACCTTCTTCGGGAACATACAAGGACCTGACTCGGAACAGAGAGCTTACTAAAGCTATGTTCACTAATTGTGGTAAGTAGACAGGATACAGACGAAGGGTATACAAAACCCTTTATTTTTCTCTATATACAATAACTTCCGTACTTCGGAATACACCGACCCGCTACTCGGGGTCTAACGTAAAAGTATAAAAATAAAACTAAACTCTAATTTAACATTAGAATAATAAACGTGGAAGATTGGCCTTATATTAACAGGAAGGCGTATGTAGTACAGATAACTGAGAACACTACAATACGTTTAAAAGTTATCAAGAGGATTAAAACCTCTGGCCTGGAAGGCAAACAGCAACTGCGTAACTTCTAAGGTGAGCGGCCTGCTTTGACTCAACTGTTTCCTCTCTCTCGCTTGGCAAAAAGCCACAACTTAAATACTTGGCGTTCGCCAGACAAACTTTGCATAAAAACCTTAACGCTTATAATTCTGGCCGGAAGTAGAAAATAAGAAGTGATAGTAAAGATTTAAAATAAAATAAACGTTTTTAAAACTTAAGATCCTTACAAATTAAAAGAAAACTTTACAATAATTAATGTAGCAAAATAAGAAAGTAAAGTGTCCCGAAAATTTAGATACAGTAAAAGAAAGCGGCTACACAATTTTATCATCCTATTGTAAAGTTGCGCGCTTCCAACCTGCACGCAACAAAGTGGTGACTGCTGAAAACTGGAAATTAGACAGAGTCTTGAGAAGGGTTGTGTGCTCTTGACGCTCACAAACTACGCCGACCCGGCGGTAAAATAAAAATAAGAAACTGAAAAGAGATAATAACAAGTGACTAACTACGAGGCTCTCTAAACGTAACTAACCTCCCCGCGTTCTAAAATACCGCTGATAATTCAGCAAACTCTGAATATTACGTTGAAAGATTAACAATTTGCCGAGGCAAGCACACAGGCCGAAACGCGTGGTTCTTCAATTTCTAACTAGCCACCTCCACACTCGTGAAGCAAGAAAGCACCCTTTCGAACTCGTTTACTTTCTATTTAACTCATAATACTTCCGCTGATAATTTGAATCCTTTGCGCATTCTACTAAGTTATACATACTCTGGCATTGGCAATTCCAGGGGAAAGTAAGACTTAACAGGAAAGATGGTTTAAACTTAAAGTAAATGTTAGTAAAAATAAACATAAACCCTACATTTGCCGCTGCCAGAATTTGGAAAACTTGAAAGCAGGTCCTACAAACGACCTGTTGAAAAGTTTCTAAAATTCTGAACTAAACCTTAAGAGCCACGTTTACACAAAAAAATTTGTTATTTCACAAAAGGTATAATAAACCTCTGTGTATACTTATTTCTCTCTTCTTACAGCAACTTTTCCTGGACTTCAGCAATCAATCTTGTTCTCTTCCTTCCAGCATCTGGAAGGAATAAGTATCAGTATCTTTCTAAATACATTATAATTTACACTTTCTTCACACTGAATAAGTTTTTGTTTTTAAACGATTCGTTTTCCTTAGTTACTGCTTAATTCACATTCATTCAAGTATTGAAACATGAATTTAACTTTACCCTGGCTCTCCACCATGTGTGGTGTCAAACGTGAATATTCGTGTTTTAGTATTGCAACACTTTCCCTAACCACAATGATTTGTTAGAATTCAAAAACCAAATAGACACGCCCAACTCGACATTCTACAACTCGATGAGCTACTTCAACATTCTTAAAATTCAAGTGTAGGTGGAGAACCCTACAAAACACATTCATTCAAACTTCCGCCTCATTCATCTTTAGACATGCAGGCTTCCGCTCTAAAACATGATTTTATCTACAGTTTAATACTTAAATTTGAATTCATTGCTTTTGAGCATCTACTTTTAGCATCTAAAATTTTATGCTTCTAGACTGAATTCTACTTTTACATAACTTTCAAGTGTTTACGTATATTTACAAAATTCTAATACATATGATTTTTACAATTTACCATAAAATGAATAAGAGAAAAATAAATTTTTACTTTACTCATTCTTCGCCAAGCTGGCGGCACTGAAACTAAAGTTCTTATTAATACAAGAATACGAAGTTATTTTTATCTTTGGCCAAATTTTGGCTTTAACATAACAGAATTAGTCTTTCGACCAACAGAAACTGCTTGTTCTTAGATTTTATACTTAAAATAATACTTTTGCCTTAGTTAAATAAAGTAAAACAAAACTAAGTCTCAACCGAGACACATTGACTTCCGTCAAAACATAGAACTTCGTATTTACGCATAACATTTCGAACAAAAGAAAAAAAATATAGAAGATTTTAACTTATCTTCGAGTTTTCGATGATTGAACTCCGACATTCTTTTCTGGAAGAACTGCTCCCACGTTATAGGTTTCATGGACGTCAGTCTTCTCCTTAATGTCCTTCGAGTGTCGTCCACGTTGATTTTTCTTTTTCGCCCTCCGCATGCCGGCCTCTTGGAGTGGTAGTCGTCGGGTTGCTGTCTTTTCCGTTTTTCCCCTGGACGGCTGGTCTTGGCGTCCTCTGGTCTGGAGTCATGCTTGAATTTCTTCTGTTCATGGTGGTCTTTTCGTTCCTCCTGCTGTCTTTTTATTTTCGGGAACGGCGGCATTGTTTCCACCTCACTCTCTGGCCCTGCGAGCGTTCTCCTCGATGTATAATTTCTACTGCGATACATTGTAAGTGGTGTTTTCCTCTTTACCAAGGTTTCTTTACGCGGCGGTATTGCTTTCTTGTTTTTCTTAAATGCTGGAGTCTGAAAGTTTTCGTTTCTTCTTTTCGGTACCGTCGCATGGGTTGTAGAAGGGCTAGGTTTCTCTTCAGTTCTCTGCTTCTTGGGTGGTGGAATGGGTGACGTTACTTCTGGACCTTCTACTTCTTTTACGCTTGAGTCCTGAAAGAAACTTTTAAGGATTTCAAAATCATTTTGATTATAGTATTTTTTCACCTGGTCGGGACTTGCTTTACAGATTTCCCCTCTCTCGTTTTTAAGATATAAGATTACTCCTTTGATTTCCTTAATTACATAGGGGAATCAAATTTTGGAGCTAACTTTGCAGTAAAATTGTCTGGGGCACTTGATAAAGAAAATTTCCGCTTCAACACTTTATCCCCAACTTTAAAATCTGCTTCACGGCGTTTTCTATCATAATATACTTTTTGCCTATTTCTTGCCGTATCCGAGCTTTTAACCACCTGGTCAATAAGCGTTTGCACGTCTTTCTGTTTAAATTCTTGCTCTCTTTGTTGCACAAAGAATAATTTATCTAAAGGCGTAATTAACTTTTGGCCTAAAAATAATTCTGCTGGGGTTTTTCCCGTAGTATCGTGATTTGCTGTTGTTAAAGCATAAGCTAACTCTAGCCATCCCAGCGCTTGTGATGTGTGCTAACGTAACTGCGAATTATTTTTACAATGTTTTTATTAACTCTTTCTGCTGTGCTTGCCTGTGGTCTATACGGAACCATTTTGATATGGCGTATGCCAAGTCCAGTGCATATTTTTTCAAATATTTGACTAATGAATTGTTTACCGTTATCGCTAATGACTTTTATCGGTGCACCGTATTTTAAAATGTATCTGTGTAAGAATGCATCTGCGACTGTTTTGGCTGACGCGCGTTTAAGTGGAACAATTTCTGTCCATTTTGAAAAATGATCTACAATTACTAAAAGAAAACGATTTTTATTTAACTCACTCTGGGGAAAGGACCAAGAAGATCTATGCCTAAAATTTTATTCGGAAATGTAGCGCGAATGCTATTTAAATACTCCGCCGGGCTGTAATTAATATCATTTATTAACTGACATTGATTGCAGGACCTGACATACGCAGTTACTATTTTGTATAATTGCGTGAAATATACCGCCTCGCGTACCCTTTTTAAAGTCTTTCTGACCCCTAAATGACCCGCTGTTTTCGCGTCATGTAATTCCTTCAAAATGCTTAATCGAAGCGAGGCTGGGATGACTGGTTTGTACTCGAGATTTTCGTTTGTTGTTTTCGTATAAAATAATAAATTATCTATTATTTCATAGTTTTCTGCTCTATTTCTTATCGCATCGATATCTGTGTGCTCAAAGCTTTCGGGATCTTTCAAATATGCATAGATTCTTCCAAATTCAGGATCAGCTTTCAGTTCAGCAATAATTGTATCTCTAGAATCTAAAATTTTTGAAGTCAACACAGCGCATTTAAGTTCATTACCTTCATCGTCCAGTTTTATACGAGAAAGTGCGTCAGCTACATTGTTTTCCTTACCCGGTTTACATTTTATTATTAGATTATATTCTTGGACTTTTAAAGCCCATCTTATTAACCTGCGCGTTCGGTTTTTCCACGAGTAAAGTCTACCAACAGCCGCATGATCCGAAAAGACTGTTACTGGCGCTTTGCCGAAATAAACTCGAAATTTGTATACAGCCATTAATACGGCTAATGTTTGTCTCTCTGTAGCTATATAATTCCTTTGTGTATGATTCAACGTTTTACTAAAAAATGCCAAAGGATGGCTATTTTGCATAAGAACCGCACCCACAGCATAGTCCGACGCATCTGCTGCAATTTCCAGGTTTTCGTCCCCCTCCGGGAATTTCAAAACAGGGGCATTGATGAGCGCTTCTTTTAATCTTTCAAATGCGGTATTTGCTTCCGCTGTCCATATGAATTTACTTTTCTTTCTTTTAATTAGTAACAAGGGTTCAACAATATTAGCGAAATCTTTTATGAATGACCGATAGTAAGAACATAACCCAAGGAAAGAAGAAAGTTTCTTGGCGGTGTTAGGAGGTGGGAAATTCTTGATTGCTTTTATTTTTTAATCTTGAGTTTCTATACCCTTTTGCGAAATTTTATAACCCAGATATTTGAGTTCTTTAGTTGCGAACTTGCATTTTGAGGCGTTAATTATAAGACCGGCCTCTTTTAATAATTTAAAAACTTGTTCTAGATCTTTAATATGTTGTTCCAACGTACTACTCGTTATAATTATATCATCTAGATAGATTAAAGTCGATTTTCCTACGACAGGCTTTAGAACAATGTGCATAGCTCTCTGGAATGTTGATGGGGCCCCACACAACCCAAAGGGCATGCGTAAAAATGCATAAGTGCCCGAGTTTGTTATAAACGCGGTTTTATGTATGTCTTCGGGTCTCATAGCTATTTGATAGTAGCCAGACGTTAAGTCCAAAGTAATCATGTATCTAGTAGATTTAATCTTTCTAATAATTTCCTCTATAACCGGCAAAGGGTAAACTGGGAATTTAGTAATACTATTCAGTTTTCTGTAATCGATAGAAAACCTCCAAGCCCTTTTATCCGAAGGAGGAAACTCGTTCTTTTTCCTACCTAGTACGACTGGACTCGCGTACTCACTATTTATGGGCGTTATTATTTTGTTCTTTAACATTTCCTGAATATGTTCTTCTATAATGAGGTCTTTCTATTTATCATAGCGATAGGGTTTAGTCCTACAGGGTTTGTCGGCAGTTAACTGTATCTGATGCGTAACTATTTGACAGCTACCAGGCCGGTCTGAAAACAAGTTTGAAAAAGTACTCACCACTTGCTGGATGGCTTGACTTTCATGGTCATTCAAATGGCTAAGGTCAACTTGCGGTTGTTCCACTGGTTCCACCACCCTCTGGTCCATCTCCAGCACAATAGAACTGTCCTGAAAATTCAATTTGGCCCTCGCGGCCCTTAAAAACTCCATACCTAAAATAAGTGGATTTTGCAAATGTTTTACTACAAAAATTAATACTTTGAGGCTTTCATCTTTTACCTGTATGTTTAATGATAACTTCCCGATGCATTAACAGCTTTTTCCTTGCGCCGCTATAATTTCTGTGTTTTTGTTTTTAAATAATCGTAACCTATAAAAATTCTTCTTGAAAAATGTATCGCTCATGAAATTACCTTCTGCTCCTGTATCGATGAGGGCTTCTACTGGTACATCGCCAACCAGGACTTGTATAATTGGTAGATGTGAGTTTTTTACGATGACCGTATTTAAGTGTCTTTTTGAGGGTTTTTTTTTTAAAACTTCCGGGGTCTGGACCCTCGCTTTCACAGGCCCCTCTACTCGTTTAAAGCTTTCCTTTCAACTTCTGCCTTCTGGGTCCGCGGACGTTTGTTTTCAAATTTCCTTTTTGGCCTTGACCTTCGAGGTTCGATGAGTTAGCTTGATAGCTCTTTCCCCCATAAGAGCGGTTTGCATTTCTGGTCTGCTCATTTGAAGATTGCCTTCGGATATTTTGAGAATACGATGCCCCTCTAGCTTTTTCCGCTATTCTGCGATTTTGAAACTTGACCGCCATTTCGAAGAGCTCCTGCAATGTGCTTGGGTTTCTAATTTCAAAGTAATCTTGAACAGCAGGTAGTAATCTTGGTAAGATTATTTCAATAATCTCCGCGTCGGGTTCTTCCCATACAGCATATTCGTCAGTTTAATTTTTCGCATAATAAAGTCCGTCAACTCTTCTATATCCCGTTGATAGAAACTATATAGTTCGGCTTCTAGCCTTGCTCGATCTTTCACTATGGGGAAGGCCTTTAATAACGATTTTTTGAAATTTTCAAATGTATATGTCTGGCCTCCGAATTCCCCTAATAAAAATTTGCCTATATTCTTCCACCATAGCGCGGCCTGTCCTCTTAGTGCAGATGTGGCGATGGCAATTTTTTGTCTTTCAGGCACAGGGTAGAGCTGAAAGTGATTGTCGAGGCTTTCTAGAAATATCGCCACCGAATGTTTTCCGTCGAAATTGACGTTTGGCTTGACTGACGCTCTCAACTTCTGCACCAGGTATCCAAATCCTTCCAATTGGCTTGCCATTTCTTGTTGTTGTCCCGCGGCTTCCATCCAATTTTCGGCCATTTCAGTTCGACAAGTGTTCGGGCGCCAATGTAAAGTTGCGCGCTTCCAACCTGCACGCAACAAAGTGGTGACTGCTGAAAACTGGAAATTAGACAGAGTCTTGAGAAGGGTTTAAGTCCCTTTTTATTCAACTTTAGAATTTACAAATGTGTGCTCTTGACGCTCACAAACTACGCCGACCCGGCGGTAAAATAAAAATAAGAAACTGAAAAGAGATAATAACAAGTGACTAACTACGAGGCTCTCTAAACGTAACTAACCTCCCCGCGTTCTAAAATACCGCTGATAATTCAGCAAACTCTGAATATTACGTTGAAAGATTAACAATTTGCCGAGGCAAGCACACAGGCCGAAACGCGTGGTTCTTCAATTTCTAACTAGCCACCTCCACACTCGTGAAGCAAGAAAGCACCCTTTCGAACTCGTTTACTTTCTATTTAACTCATAATACTTCCGCTGATAATTTGAATCCTTTGCGCATTCTACTAAATTATACATACTCTGGCATTGGCAATTCCAGGGGAAAGTAAGGCTTGACAGGAAAGATAGTTTAAACTTAAAATAAATGTTAGTAAAAATAAACATAAACCCTACACTATATTTTAATTGCTTAAAATGTTATTCATATTTTAGTTAAATATTTTATTTTTGAAATCACAAGAATCAAATATCATAAAATTAAAAATTTTTAAATTAAAAAAATACTAAATTTTATGCAAAAATTTATTTTTTCTTCTTAATAGCTTGTTTGCTTTCTTCAGGTATTCTGCAGGTATATTAAAAAGCATCCAACTTTTCGAAACATCTTGGTATTTCTGACATTAATTTTAAATAAAGTTATCGCCTTCCATTTCAAAAGGGCCCACAAATGGTCGAGCGGTAATGTCGCTGAACACTGGTAGTTCGCTCCGTGGCTTCGAACAGGCTGTTTGTAGGGGCGTTTTCATGGTTTTCTCATGTGTAACGTGTATACGAGCTGATTTTCCTTAGAAAGTTCTTCACGAAGGCATCTTTCATTTTGGGCTCCAATTCAATCCATTTCATTAGTATTTGTTTAGAGCCTATATCAGTCTTTAGAGACTAGGCATTTTGAAGGCATGAGATGAAAGGAAGGTCTGGTTTCATAAAGAGGGGAAACGTCTTTAGATGATATCCATATACGTCACTGGATAAATTTCTGAATCTGCAAATAATTCGACAAAGAAATCATAGGATGCTCCGTTTATGATAAGATATGATATTCTATGACGTAATTTAAATTTATACAACCATATAGTCGAAAACCAGTCGTTCTTCACTTTAATCTGCAATGATATCGTTTTTGTCTTTTCCGTTAACACAACTCAATTCTTGCTATTTGCTGGTGTACACATCCAAGTGAACACCCAACATCCTTGAAATAGATTCCCCTTTAAATGTTAGCTTTCCCCCCCCCCTAATTTCCTTCTTTGCTTCTAATTTGTTTTCAGTGCTGATACAAGAAAATTAAGATTTTTCGATTGTTACACTTCCATAAATTTTGCATTCTTGTCAAACATTTTTAAATATCAGTTGCATAGATGATTTTATATAATCTACAACACGAAAGTAAATTACTTCTTAAAACATTCATTCTAAGAGGATTAATGTAAAAATTTATATTTTTATATATATTTTTCAAAGCTGGGACATGACCCAAACTGTCGACGTTCTGTTTGCTTAAAAAATCAAACGAACTTTCTCAGACTTGGACTCGATATTATACCAAAGTATTGCGAAAAGCAACGTTGCATATTCATGAAATCAAGCCCTAGTACACATGACATAATAAAATCCAGACGTGAAAGCGATCTCAGAAGAGAAAACGGAGTAAAGGTGGTGTGGTGGTGTATTTAATTATGGCAAAGCACACTAGGGCTATCTGCCTAAGGGGAGGGATGCCTTCGTGGAGGGCTTTCTAAGGGAAACTGGCTCGTATACACGTTACACATGGGGAAAACCACGAAAACGCCCATGCAGCCAAAACGGAGTAAAGGAGAAGGAGAGAAGTACCAAAAATGAGCAAGACAGTCGTATCAGACAAGTTCTCAAGACGTGACGAGCAAGCAGAATTTTCCAGGAGGATCCAAGACAATGCAGATTCAATAACAACAATATGAGAAATACAACATATTATACTGGCATCAATGACAAACTCAAAAACTACAATAATACAGCAATCAATTTTGCTAAAATACAACACAAATTCCCTACAACAACCTGGACTACTAAATTACAACACAACAAAGTTCAAGTTACTTCAATTTCCAAAAAACATTTTCGAACAGCATAAAAACAACAAGCAATAACATGCGATAAAAGTATAAACAGCAACCAATTGAGAAGCTTAGTGATGAAGTTGTCATCTCCGGCCATGAAGGCGTGTGCTGCCAGAGGCTGGATGCTGCGATCTTCAAAGAGAATTTCATAATTAAAAACTTGAGAATAACTTACGAAGTCACATTGCATGGTTTTGGTAAAGAATTTTTCATTGGATCTTTTGATATATTCTGGAATTGTCTCAAGTTTTAAATCTCTCTTCAAAAGTTCATTACGAATAAGATAGTAAGAGTCAATAATAAGATAGTGGGAGTCAATAATAATACGCTAAAATTTGTTCTTTACAACTTGCAGTTGATGAAGTTGATTTTGAGTAACCATATTCCAAGCAGGAGCTGCATATCAGAGTATTAGTCGAATGCAGGTAGTGTAAATAGGCCTCCTGGTACCCAAGCTAAGATTAGAGTATTTTCCGATGACAGGGAGAAATCTGCACATGATACCAATGGCCTTGCTTTTGACACTTTTAATGTGGTTGGACCAAGTGAGTCTTTGATTTAAAATGATGTCTAGATATTTAGCTTTTATGACCAAAAGAACAGGTTCTTGGAAAAGGAGTTCTTTAAAAACAATATGTTTCTTGGTTTTGCTGAGGATTAAAAATTGTGATTTGCTAGCATTAATTTTTACACGCCAATTTTTGCACCAATCTTCAACAGTGTAAAGATAATTTTGCATTTTGTCGATAGAGAGATTTGCTTTTATAGATTTAATTGCAGTCGCCGTGTCATCGGCATAACATGCTAAAAGAGAATAATTGTCCAAACCAGGGTGCGGAAAGTCCGAGATGTAGAACAGATAAAACACTGGACCGAGGATACTCCCTTGTGGGACGCTGGATCTTATGCGTCTTGAAGCAGATTTTTCTTTTCCTCAGCGACGAAGAATGTGCGATTCTGTAAAAAGATCAGAAGTATAAGTTCTCTAGGTAGTCCTAAATTGATAAGCTTGAAGATGAGCCCCTCATACCAGACGCGGTCAAATGATTTTGCCACGTCTAACATAAGGTATGTGTATTTAATTATGGCAAAGCACACTAGGGCTATCTGCTTAAGGGGAGGGATGCCTTTCGTGGAGGACTTTCTAAGGGAAACTGGCTCGTATACACGTTACACATGGGGAAAACCACGAAAACGCCCATGCAGCCAGCCCGTTCGCGGGATTCGAACCTCGGACCGAACTACCAGTATTCAGCGTCTTTACCGCTCGGCCGCTGGTGGGCTCCGTCTAACATAAGGAACGCAACATTTTGCATATTGTGGAATGCAGATCCGACGAATTCTGCAATTCTTACAAGTTGGCAAGTTGTACTTAGGTTTTTCCTGAAGCCGTACTAATCGTTAAGTGAAAGATGAAGAAATGGTTCTAATCTTGTAAGTATAAGACGTTCGTAAATTTTACCAAGACCTGACTGGACGATAACCATTAGGTTTAGTCGCATCCTTACCCAGTTTGGGAAGGAGAAAGATCTTAGCCTGTTTCCAAGGATCGGGGAAATAATTAAGAGTGAGACAAGCGTTTAGACTACTGGCAAGTTTGCTGATAAGATTTCTAGTCAAGTTACGAAGCATTTTATTTCTAATTTGATCACTTCCAGGAGCTTTTATGATGTTAAGATATCTAATAATATTTGTGATTTCCACAGGGGAAGTAAGTCTTGGAATGTTATGAGCCAATGAAGAGGAATAAACATAGCTTTCCAGCACATCTTTAAAAGTCCGATTCATGGGTTCCATATTAGGAGTAAACTGCTTTTCTAGATGCTCAGCAAATATATCAATTTTAAGCGAGTAGGCAATTTTAATATCCTAGTGAATAGGTCTCTTGGTAATGCTGCTTCTTTTAAGGTTTTGCAGATACTTCCACAAAGAGCCATCGTTAATATTAAGTTTGGATAAAATCTTCCTTAGTTTCCTTTTTGAAATCAATGATGAGCTTCTTAATTCTTCTATTAAATATATTAATTTCTCTTTTAACCCCTTCGCGCCGACTGTCACGTATATGTGCCAGCAACGAACACACTTATCTACCGGCCGACACGCAGGCGTGCCAGAGCATTGTTGCGTTTTCTACCGACTGTCACGTATTTGTGCCAGTACCTTGGAACGTTTTTCAAACTATAATTTCTGTCACAAGATGGCACTGTATGTCCATATGGTTTCAGATACATGTACATTACACCTTCTACTCGAAATGAGAGAAGCATGACTCACATACACGTGTTTTTGATTATATAAACAAACGGAGAACTAAATGTTTCCGAATGGCATGATTTATGACGTCTCTTTAAATCGCACTTTATTCGCACGTGGTAGTTGTTTATTGTAAGTAGAAGTTTTATATGCGCTAAAGCGTTGAGTATTTCGGTTTACAGTTCAGTTTTTAGAAAATAATTAGATCTTGTTAGACGTGAATTCTTTCTGTTTTTACCGTTTCAATGTCGAAGCGTCGAAAATGTTTAACAGAGCATGAAATAGCAGAAATGATGCAAAATATTTCAGATATTGATTCTGAGATTCTGATATTGATTCTGAAAGATTAACTGAAAGACATTTTCCAAAACTTTGTTCGGAAGAGACTGATAAGAAAATGATACGACGATGCTTCGTTTGTTCACATTCCCGGAAAAATCCTCCAAAACGGTAAATGAGTTACCGCTCGGCCGCTGGTGGGCTCCGTCTAACATAAGGAACGCAACATTTTGCATATTGTGGAATGCAGATCCGACGAATTCTGCAATTCTTACAAGTTGGCAAGTTGTACTTAGGTTTTTCCTGAAGCCGTACTAATCGTTAAGTGAAAGATGAAGAAATGGTTCTAATCTTGTAAGTATAAGACGTTCGTAAATTTTACCAAGACCTGACTGGACGATAACCATTAGGTTTAGTCGCATCCTTACCCAGTTTGGGAAGGAGAAAGATCTTAGCCTGTTTCCAAGGAGTTATTACGAGTTATTACGAGTTATTACGAGTTCAAGGAATGTAACGTAGGACTGTGTGTAGATCCCTGTTTTAAAATTTTTCATACGAAAAGAGAATTTTAAGTAATATATTTAGTTTTCAGATGTATAATGTTAAAAGTCATAAAATGGTGAGTAATTAAAATAAAATGTGTAAAATATGCATTTAAACAAGAAATAAGGTAATTAAAGTATATATATATATAAATATCTGTAAAGCATAAGCCGTTTAAATACTCTATAGAGCATTATTAAACAATTCGTTGATACTTCGGAAATTTCATGGATTTAGGCTTAGTAGCAAAAAAGCCCCCGGCCCTGCAGAGACGCTCCCGCAAGACACTGACGGCCTCCGCGATAAGCGCGCGTTTTCGCTACCCGGCTCGAAGGGGAAGGGCAGGGTTCCAATTACGGTGCCATAGTTTCAACATTCTGTTTCTTTCTTTGATGATGTCTCTGATACTGCTTGGGAGACAAATATTAATGTTAGTTAATTGAACCGTAACAGTTGCATCTCTGAAGGCTTTCAATATACTGTCCGTGAAGATTTGTATGGTAAGATCTGTATCCTGTTTGTTGGAGAGCGAAGCGAAAACTGGTGGATGTTTGATTAAAATATTGTGAAAGGCTGTATTATTTCCAATCTGTGTTATTTCTGGTAATAGGAGGGTCTTCTTTTGAAACACCAAACGAGGCAATAACAGGCACGTGATCAGAAGTGAGTTCTGCTTTGACTTCTAAGGAAATAGAGTTGGAAGTATTAGTAAGGATGATATCTAGGATGTCTGAGTGATTTGGTGTAGCTGGACGATAATTTGGTGTAGCTGGACTGAGAAGGCTTCAGAAGAAATATGTAATGCAATCGGATGATTGCAGATGAAATTATGCAATATACGTCTATTGGTGTTAGACCTATGACAGCCCCATTCGAGGTGCTTGGCATTCATGTCTCCTGCAAGATAACTTGATAATCGTCAGGAAGTAAATTTTTTTCAGACTTTCAGAGAGTCTATGGCGTGGTGGATTATAAATAGCTGTAAAATGAATGGTTCCAAAGTCCGGGAGTACAACGGCAACGGTCACACTTTCATATCCAGTAGAAGTGTTCCATATCCAGTAGAGATTAGGCATGATTGCAGAGAATTTTAAATTAGGATAGCAACTCCTCCTCGTCGTTGGGGGAGTCTATCACCTCTGTAGGTGCGATAGTTGGATACATACAATCTATCGGCAGGAATGACATGAGTTTCAGAGATCATGCCGATATCGATATTCTATTCTATAAGAAAGCCCGAAAGTTCATAAATTTTGTTTGTAATGCCGGCAGTATTCCAACAACAAAGCGGATCTGACTTATTGAACTTTCTGGTCGGTGTTAGTATCATCTGATCCTGTATTTGCAGCATTTTGACGAACGTTTGTGCAAGGAGTTGGATTCCTGAACTTTTCAGGAAAGTAACCAAAGTGTTTAAGTCCTCAAAGATCTTTTTTGCTTCTGCTGTGAGATAGGGTGAAGGACTATTATTGGTTTTGATGGCTTCTGGGAAAGACTTATTGATAACTTTTTGGTACACGACGCTCAAATACAAATTGTAAAGGCGATGAACCAAAAGTCGCCAGCCAAGCCCTAGATTCTGTAACCCTACGTTTCCTGTTTTAAACAATCGGAGCAAACAGCAGCAGAAACGGTCTGTAGGCTTTGTGAATAAGCCTCTCGCTACAGCCTTCCTCGTGGAAATCGGAATAAAATGCTGGTACCTGGGCTGATTGTGCGCATGCGCGAACTTAGGTTGTGTGAATCATAGAGCTGTAATGTACTAGAGAGAGAAACGGCAACCCTGAAGGGGAACAGGAATGCGAACCACGTGACGTTTGGAACATTTCCCACATCTTATTTCCCGCGAATCTTCCTTACCATTACAGTTCTATGGAGAATTTGTGAGAAGCAAGTGTTTTGCGTGTAAGCGCATTGTTTCGGACTTCAAAAATGATACTTTCGTGCTCCGCATATGGATGTAATTCCAGATATGTGAAAGATGGAGGAGTAACATTTCACAACTGAGCTTTTTCTAATGTTTTAAAACCTAATTTTATAAAATATAGAGGTTTTTTTATCCACTCTAGTTGCCTTTTTCTAATAAAAAATATATTTTCTAATTTTATATAATATATGCATACTTGAAATAACATTTAAATAAAAGTATCTTAATATATATGTATGTTTCTAATAACTGTTTTCTGAAAAAAATGTTAAAATTTTAGTAATACAATATAATTTTAATTAGTCTAGTATTCTGCTTTGGCGACATTTTTTATACGCCAACAGACTGCTTTGAATACGTTTGTTTATATATTCTTTGTATGCGTTTGCTCATGCGGACATGTGCGAAGTAGTAATGTATGTATTTAATACTTGGTAATGTTGATGTAACACTGTGTAAGAACTGCATAAAATTATGTTTTTTTGGGGGGATATGAATGACTTTATTTTATCCCCTTTTCTTGCATCCAAATATAACAAATTTGTTTACCTTCAATCACGTATTTTCTTTCTTATATCATGTTTCTGGCATTTATTCAAATATTAATAATTTGTTAAGTATTAAGAAAATAGCAATTATATAGCAGTTAAATTTCAAAACTTTAATAGTTTTAAGTTTCTTTTTAAAAATAATGAACATTATTTAAATTTTACCTTCTAAAATTATTTAAAATAAGTATGACTACATTGTGCAACGTGCATAATATATATATATATATATATATATATATATATTTGCTAGTAAAAGGAAGTCTTAATTTACCACCTTTTTGTTTCATAATTTAATTATTTACCACTCTCTCTCTTCCTTTTAACTTATATCTGCTATATTGACATTCATTTTTAGTTCACTTTATTTAATATCTTTCTTACTTTGATTTGCCTACTCTGTAGTTCTCTGTAATACACCGTATTAAATTTCCTTTTCGTATTAATATTAAATTTCCTTTTTGTACTATTTTCTATTTTCACTCATTCTTTTTATGTTATCTATTTTTTTATTTTTTATTCTGTCCTAAGTACTAAAAACCTTCTTTTTTATTTATTTATTTTACTTATTTATTTTTTAGTTTGCTGTTAGTATATTATTTATTATTTAGTTTGTTCTCTCCAGTTTTTTTTTTTATTTTATTTAAAATTTTGTAGACGCCGATGGACATATTGCATAATAATATTCTACAGCATGAAAATTATTTAAATTTTAAAAATTAAAATTTAAAATAAAGTTAAATTTTAAAATAGAGTGTCCAATTTTAGGGAAATTATTAATTTTGGCTGGTGTTTATCGATCTAACCTCTTCTGCAAATTCAACGGCAGCCTCTGCGAAATGACGACTTTCCAAGTTCGCATTTCGAACTGAGAGAAAAGAGAGGAAAAAATCGCCAGCCATGGCGATAGTACGCCAAAGTCTGGATTCAGTTCCATTTCATGCCCAAACTCCTGCAGCTCATTCCTGTGCCACTTTTTCACCCGGTTTTGAATGGCGATGCTCCGTCTAGTATATAACAGGTCTATGGTGTGAATAGCCTCTTAGCTATTCGCACCGTCGGTGCGATTAGCCACTGCACCACCAGCGGCCGAGCGGTAAAGTCGCTGAACACTGGTAGTTCGGTCCGAGGTTCTGGCTGCATGGGTGTTTTCGTGGTTTTCCCCAACAAGAGAATTTTCCTTCTAAAGTCCTCTACGAAGGCATCCCTCCCCTTAGGCAGATAGCCCTCGAGTCTTTGCCTTAATTAAATAACCTAACCTAACCTAACATAGTACCCTGAGTACTATGAGTACGACAAAACGTTGCCTAAATCGATAGTTGCCACCATTTATGGGCATGTACCCTAAATATACCGGTTTTAGAACTATCTAAAATTGCTAGAATCCATAGAAGTTTCGCTGATGAGAAATTTACCACTATTTTCTGCAAACCAGGAGGAAAACTTTCATACTTCATTTTTGCCCTTTGACTATCTTCACTTTCAATTGTACTAATTTAATTTTCTATTATTGAAGTAAAAAGACTGTAGTTAGAGGTGCACCAAAGAAAACCTGTGAAATTTGTTTGGATGTAAATACACGTGTGAATTGTTTTGGGAATGTAAATTTCAGATATCTTAGAAAATTGTCTTAAATTATTTTTTCACAATGAAAGATAAGCCGGTTTCTCACAAAAATCAAAATACATTTAAAGTATGTGTTTTTATTTATGTTTCTTTAGCACAGCAATAAAAAAGATTAATTAAAAAAAAATTCTATTATTATATATTTTAATTAAAATGTGATCAAATTGTTTATAATCTTTCATATTTTTTATCTGCGATCGCATTTTTTTCCTTTTGAAAAACATAAAATAATGTGCATATAAATATTTTATCTTTTCGCGCGATTAATATTTTGTAATATTTAATACTAAATTTATTGATTGCTTGTAAACTCAACAGTTATATCCATTGATAACAAGCAAAGTATGCTACTGCAGATAAAAAATCACGTATTAGAACGTAAAACATTAAAGTATATGTATTACTTAAATACTTAAAACAATAAAGTATATGTATTAGTTAAATTATCCAAAAAGCTCTTAAGTGGGTCTTTTTTGGTCTGATTTTAATGACTATCAATGAGGTTAATGTTCTTATATCTGATATGAGTATTCTGTTTTTCAGTTCTTAACTTTTGCTGAGCGCATCAGTAACATAAATATTGATGTTATTCATCAAATTGGTAAGATTTCTGCTTCTCCTGATGAGGCCAATACATTCTTCCTGGAAGCAATTGAAAAGTGGGTCGATCTCAATTACACACAAGATTATGGTAAGTGTACTGTTTTTTAAATTTTTACTTGTTTGTGAATATATGAATTAATTACATGGTGATCTAATAATTTGCAGCTTTATCAAGGTTTGATAGCCAAATTTGAAACATTGCAGTAAACGTTAACTGGTACTTTTCCGTTATGCATCTGCCACACTTCTTGGTGTCTGAAAGAGAAGCAAACACATGCTGAGACCCAACGATAGCACCATCTAGGGACAATGCATGTATATGTGTATGTATATAAAAACAGGAACAATAGTTAGAGTAGACTTTAAGGCACCCTTTGTATTATGGCGAAGTTCTTGTTTCATTTATGGTAGCCTGAGTAGTTGAATGTTATGGAAACCCTATTTTGATGTAATCGGGTGCATGATTCTGGGAAATTTTGAATCATGAGATATTTTGTAAGTGCTTTTGTGGTGTGTGTTGGTTTTATTGTTTAGACGGTAGAATGGCTGAATGTATTAAGATTAATTAGAAGTTTCTGTACGATTTGGAACAAAAGGGGAAAAGAGCATTAATTGACTGATGCGTAAATGAAGGTTTACTTAGTAGCCATTATAAATGTCCTGTTTGTGGGAAGGATATGTGTCTAGTCGAACGTAAAAACCGTTTAGATGGATTTGAATGGGTTTGTAGGAAGAAAGGTTCAGTTGTGGCGACGCCAGTATACGAATTCGAGTTCTGATAATTTTAGGAAGTTTTCTAATGCTGTTAAGGAATTTTGTGTGCCGCACACTAAAGACGAAGGAACTTCTAAATATTGTAAGTGGATATTTGCTTTTTGTAGTGCTTAAATATATAACATGTTATTTTATTGTTTGGTTAAAAATGTAATTTATTGAGATTATGTATTTTTTGTTTGCCTGTATTATAGAATTGGGTGCTCCTTTGACTTTATAAGTGAAAATATATATCGGTGTGTACATGGAGAACGTGGGAGTGCGCAATGCAAGTTTCTGCAATTCTTAGAATTTTTTTAAGTGAAAATAGGTCGATATGCACATGGATAAAGTCAAGGGAGTGCGCAATGCCATTTTTGTGCAATTCAGGGATTTTTTGGCTAATCTTTGGAATATGGTAACAAGTAGTTTGGCGACATTTTGGTAAGGCGATAAAGGTTACTAGCTAGGACTTTAGCAGTGTACATAGATAAAGTCAAGACTGTGCGCTATGCCATTTTTGTGCAATTCTGGGATGTTTTTTTAAGTGAAAATAGGTCGACGTGTGCATGGATACCGTGTATCTGCAATTCTTAAAAACACGGCAAGCAGTGGGCGATTCTGCACTTTCTCCCAATTTCGCACCTGATCTTCGTCATGATTAAGCACTTTTGTTCCATAAAAGTTCTAGCATAAGCGTAATTCGGCTAGTAGATTGTTGGAAAAAATGTTGAGTAAAAAAAAAAAAAAAAAAAAAAAACATGCCTTTACTTCGAGAAAACAAAATGGCATCCCAAAAAAATAAGCTGTAGCAGGGTTGGTCGCCAAATTTTCGCCAAAAAATCATCAAGTTACCATAATCTAAACATTATCCAGTTTTTTTAAAGTAAAAATTGATCGATGTGTACATGGATACCAAGTTTGTGCAATTCTTTGTCTTTTTATTTTGGCTTTGTGTAGTGGCGATTTTGGGAGCAAAAATTGACATAATGCAAGCCAAAATAATAAGTCAAAGAATTGCACAAACTCGATATTCATGTACCGCCAAGTTTTGCCAAGGGGTATTCTAAAATGCAGTCAAAAGTCGTTAATCCGGACTCGTCGGGACTTCGGCGATTCCGGATTATAGATCATCAGTTTAAATCTGGTAAGATGGCATGCAGAAATTATAAAATTAAAAATATGAAAACGTAATTTATGAAATAAAGAACAATTATGATCTGAAGGGTATCAAAATTTACAAAAAAAAAGCTTAATATTTATTTGTTTACTTCATTAAACATTTCTTTCAATGTAAGTTGTTTAACTTGCTTCGTTTTATGTGATAATACTTTCTCTTTAATTCTATAAATAGACATAATTTCTTGTTAAGTTACAAAGTTCCGCTGTTCAAGTCCCGTAATTGCTGTGCCGAGAATACCGACTAACTTGTCAATAGAAATTTTTTCATTTTCACTAACCTCTCTGTCACCTTCTTCATGTCTTTATCCATTTTTTGCAGCAATTCCACTTTTTGTTTGATGGACATCGAAACATACTTTTGTTTTGTAGATCCTTTGGGAGCTCCAGCATCAGAAATTCTATTTGACATAAGCGAAAGTTCAAGTTTACTTTTATAAAATTGCTCTTACAGTCTGCAAAAAATAATAAGCCAGATCCAATTCGAACATTAAGGAACAACACAATCATCAACATTATCTGAAATAGATAATTAGATAATTTTAGCTTATACCGTCCGTTATACATAAAACACGCAAGCGAAAATGTATTCTGCGCTTGCTCACATGCATATGCACAGTCGTAAAGGTCTTATGCGCACACGTAAACGCCTATGCGCATGTGTCAACGCGGCGCATATGCAGAAAGTTTTTAGCTTTGAGGTCAGGATTATAGATCATTCCTGGTTATGGGTGTCCGAATTAATGACCTTTCACTGTATACTTTTACTGGAATAATTAAACACACACATACATAATATTATTACAATAGTACTGCCAAAATGTGTGACGGGTGCATACAGGAAAAGTACCATAAAATTTGCAAGAAGTGGTGGAATTTTTAAAACTGTAGCTATTGGTAATAATTTTGTTATCTATTGTTTTGTCAGACAATCTTGAGAACTAATATTGTAAAAAGTAATATATTTAAATCATCAGCCATTGGTTCTGTCAAAATAGATCTTCCTGTTATATCGTCATTTCTGGAGGTCTTAGAATCGAGCTTTTATACCTTTATGTTATTATGACCATGTAATGCATAAATTATTAAGCACAAATTGTATGGTGTAAAAAAACTGTCAAGCAGAAAATGAAAAAAAAGGGGGGGGGGAAGAAAAATGTTTTAAAAAAAATTAGAATGTGATAAAATTACACTTGTATTTATTTCCTGCATTTAGTTTCTTAGGTACTTAAGTTTTAACACAGTCACTTCGTTGCAGATTGGTAATGTTTTGCAGATGAAAAGTAAAAGGTGGTGGATTTTGATACTTTTATTAAAAAGATTCCCAAGTTATCGATATTTATCATAAGTCGGCAAACATCAACATTTGAAGTGGACATGCTTTAACAATTTAAAATGTAAATTTTAATTGTTAACTAAGGAGTATATGATAGGTTAAAAATATAACGCACTTACCTTTTTCATAAAATATAATTTTTTTTTTCACTCCTCTTCAGGATCTCTAAAACCAGAAATGCTGGAACCATCACAAAGGAAAACAAACGAAGAAAGAAAATTACTGATGATTAAAATTCAATAAAATATAAAGAAATGAATAAAAATTTAATAAATTATTAAATTAATGATAAACATTTAAATAAAATATGGGTCCTCGTCTTACATGCTAATTGAATTTGGTATATATTTATTTATATTTCTTTTTTTATTAAACCTATTTGATTCTTCTTTTCACATTTCGAAATTTAGGTTCATTCCAAATAAAATTCGCTCATTTTTCATGATTTATTTGTAAAATTTATGTTTCTAAATAATTTTTATAAATTTTTTTGAAAAAAATTTTGAATTATTACCTATAAAATTTTCACTATCATCTTAAAGTAGATGTATTTCTAAGCATACCTGCAAAAAAACAGTTTTTTATTCAAAATTTCCCAACATATACAGGAATGTCCATATTGACACGTTTTGAAATTTGGGCATATTTGTTATAAGCAATAATAATGCATAATGTGGTTTACACACTTTGTTAAAATTATTTGAAAATATGAACGATGACCCTCTTTTTTTTCCACCTACGTACAAGGGGGAAAAAAGGAAAGGATAATAGGTTGTTATAAATTGAGAAGTTTGCCAAGTGAATTATTCTTGGCATAAACTGAAAAAATGCACGAAGTTAAATTTTTAAATTTTTCCATAAATTCCTCACCAAAAATTACAAAATTTAATATTTGTGCATAATTTGAGTCATAGAATTAAAATATGAGAAAAAATTGGTATTTTATTTCAGAAAAAGTCCCATTTTATGTTAAAATACCTTTCTTAGAACAATGCTATACAGTCAAAAGTCTTTAATCCAGACGTCCATAATCCGGAATGATCTATAATCCGGACCTCAAAGCTACAAACTTTCTGCGCATGCACATAATACCTTTACATATGCAGATATGCATCTACGCATGCGCATAATACGTTTACACATGCGCATTTAATGTATAACAGATGGTATAAGTTAAGCTAAAATTATCTAATTATCTATTTCAGTTAATGTTGCAGATTGCGTTGTTCCTTAATCTTCTAATTGGATCCACTAATTATTTTTTGCAGACTGTTAGAGCAATTTTATAACAGTAAGCTTGAACTTTCGATTATGTCAAAAAGAATTTTTGATTGTGGTGCTACCAAAAGATCTACAAAGCGAAAGCATGTTTCGATTCCATCAAACAAAAAGTGCAATTGCTGCAAAAAATGGATAAAGGCATATCCTTTGATTCTCTTACAATTCCAAAATATGTTTATCAATTTCACGCTGCTCTGTGTGTGGGGGGGGGGGTCACGCTGCACGCAATAAACTGGAAGTTGATCTGTCAGCACTATCCTTATCTTCAGGGCAGATGTTTTTATTTTATTCAGCTTATAATTCCTTACTAAATGTAGTATTTCATCTCGATGTACTCCATCTTTGATATGATTTAAATCAAATTCCTCATCATTAGAAATATCACGAATATACATCAAATAGTTTTCTGGTTGCAATTTTCTAATTTCAACTATGCGTAATGTATGCTTTACGCATGCGCGCATTGAAAGAAATGTTCAATAAAGTAAACAAATAAATATTAAGCTTTTTTTTTATTTTTTATTTATTTATTTATTTATTTTTTATTTGTAAATTTTGATACCCTTTAGATCATAATTGCTCTTTATCTCATAAATTACAGTTTCATATTTTTAATTTTATAATTTCTGCATGCCACCTTACCAGATTTAAACTGATGATCTATAATCTGGAAAAACCGATAATCCGGAATCGCTGAAGTCCCGACGAATCCGGATTAAAGACTTTTGACTGTATATAAATCTAATGTACATCCTAAGTCACAATTTCAAGACATAGAAAACGCAAGTTAAATTTTCACAGTCGGTCCAGTAAGAGATATAGAACTGTCCCCCCCCTTTTTTTTTGCAAGGTGTACATAAAAATACTCAACCTCCTTATCATGCTTAAACATCTTACCCGGCTATAGTGCACTAGAAGTTATAGTAGGATTATCAGATCGTAGACACCATGTTAAAACAGAGTAATAATTTCTTCTTTATTTCATACAGGATGCTGTTAGTGCACTTGCCCCATCGAAGTCACATTGATGTTTGTTTAAAATCGCTGACATCTGCCACTTTTTTTCCTAATATTGAAATATTTGATACTATACAAATTTTCATCAGGGCAAAAACAGTATACACGTTTTAGCATTCATGAAATTAATTATCAGGACTTGTATTCCTTTTTATCTGCTTTGGAAACAAGATGTGTCCTGAATAGGAACAGGGAGCTTACTCAAGCTCTGTTCAAATATGTGTGAAATGGACACCAGCAGGAAGGGTTGACTTTACCCTTTATTCTCTATAAGATTACAGGTGCTCCCGCACTTTGGGATGCGGAGACCAACCACTTGTGGTCTGAACATAAAAATATAAAACTACTAACTAAAATTTTAAATAAGAGTTAACTTTGAATTAGTTTACAAATGCCTAACTCTAAGACTGGCCTTTTAAATTATTACGAATGTAGTACACAACCTGCTGAAACTCCAATATGTTTTAAAATATCAAGAGGACTAAACCTCTGGCCTTAAAGGCAAACAGCAGGTGATTGAAAACTCGCGTGTAATGCAGTGGCAAGGTGGCTCACTTCCTCTCTCTCTCTCTCTAACTCTTGGCAAAAAGCCACAACTGAAATACTTGGGCGTTAGCAAGTACAATTTGCATAAACAAGTTAACACATTTAATTCTCGCCAGAAGTGGAAAATAAGAAGGGATAGTAAAGTTTTAAAATAAAATAAACACTAGTAAAACTTAAGATCCTTACAGAATGGCCATAATGCTTAAATTAACTTAAAATGAAAGTATGACCATAATGCTTTGTGTGAATTCGTTTTCTATGTCACTTGATGAGAGATAGTATGGTCAAAGCCTTGGTACAACAAAAGCCGAACTACTCTAGCATTCAACTAAGTGGAAGCTCAGGTAACTGGAATATTTTAGAAACTCCACCCCATCTGAAAAAATAACCAAATAAGGTATTTTTTAAAGCTATTGCAAATCACAGAAAGGACATTGTGATTGTGTCACCAAACAGTGTGATTTAACTCCAGTAATGCATAAACACGAATTCACAGCACAATCATTGCCTTGGTTTTATTGGATATTCAAACGCCATAAAATTGCGAATGGAAACAGTCCTAAGAGGACAGAGGTAGGGTCTTTGTAAATGGGAGCCAACACATCCCATCATTTTTAACTTGAAGACTTGGGGGGTAACCTGAAGACTCAGATGGGGTGGAGTTTCTAAAATATTCCAGTTACCTGAGCTTCCACTTAGTTGAATGCTAGAGTAGTTCGGCTTTTGTTGTACCAAGGCTTTGACCATACTATCTCTCATCAAGTGACGTAGAAAACGAATTCACACAAAGCATTATGGTCATACTTTCATTTTAAGTTAATTTAAGCATTATGGCCATTCTGTAAGGATCTTAAGTTTTACTAGTGTTTATTCTCATTTCCATGAAAAGTCTTGGAATCAGATGTGCATTTTTGTACTGTTTTTTAACCATGCCTCTTGCTTAAAGTGTTAACAAAAAATTTAATACAGAGAAAACTTAACTGTTATAATATTAATTTAGGAGAGAAAAAAAAAAGATTACACTTTTCTTTGAAAAATATATGTAGAATTTATTCAAATACTGGTTACATGTACATTTATTTTTAACCCCTGCCTACTAAAGGACATGCACTTTGTTGCACAGAGCATTTTTAACAGACAAATCTAGAAATGTTTAAAACTTCAAGCTTGATACTAAGAAACATTTTCTCAACCTGGTTGATATATTTGTAATAAATAATTACTAAATTAGAAATAGCTTTTATTTTGTTTACTTATTAATATTTCTTCTGTTTGTTAAAACATGTTATTACTCTTTTTTAGTGTATGATAGGTTTTTCCTGTATCTGATAGATGTTGAATTAGTTTTAAACCCTAACAGACGTAAAGCGAATTATTACTTTGTCTGAAATTAACTATAAAGTCTTGGAAAAGTTTAGAATATTTTTTTTTATTTAAACATAAACTTTGAACTCAAATGCAAGTTCATATACTAGCAAAGTCAACCATAACTCATGGAGATGAAAATAAAGTAACAATCATATTTTGATTTAAAACATAGACTAGTAGTCAAAGACTATACAATTTTAAGTTTAATCTAAGCTAGCTCAGCAAATTCAAGTGTTGGTAGCGATAATGCAAAGCCAAATAATTACAAACTTATCAGAGCTTCTAAAAACTATTGTAATGTGCATGCAGAAATGCAGTCTGTCATACAATCAAAAACCTCAGCTTAAATACTTCTCTAACTGATTTGCATTCTGTTGAGGAAGCAGAAAGGAGAAATTATAGTTAAGGCTGAAATTATAAATACCTAGTTATTTCAATTTTTTTCAAATAATAACCTTATAATATTATCAACTGCAGTTTACTGTAAAGGACTTGGGTATAAAAACCAATTAAATGTACAATGTTTACTTGAAATTCATATAAATTGAATTTTAAATTGTTTAATGTTATGCACATGGAGACTGCACAACATTTCCTATTTATGGTATGTTATAAATTTTAGTTTCGACTTTTGATATTCAAATTGATAGCAAATACGATGGCATTTTATAATTTTAGACCAGAAACTTCTTTCTTCATTTATTTTGCTTTTTGAGTTCCATATTTTATAACACTTAACTATCCAGAATTTGGTATTTGAGCTTTCTGTATAGTGCACCTTTTTTCGTAAGTAGCATAATGTTATGGAATTGTTTTAAATATTTGTTTGAAATGATTTTAAATAGTGAAAATACCAGAACAAATACAGGACAATAAACTTTTGTAACTTTATGGAGAATTTAACTATCAAATAATGCTCAATAAGTGAAATTTTTATGTTTATTACTTCCAAGAAATGTTTGGTTAATTCTTTTACCAAAAAGTTTGTTTAAACCAAAATTCAAGTTTTAAATTAAGAGTATACAGTATCAAAATTAGGAAATGACAAACTTATAAAGGTAATAAAGATCTCTAATTATACAGCTTCCTCTGTTTTTTTTTTTTTTTTTTTTTTGTATTTTTACAATTTATAAATAGTATTACCATTTAGAAATTTCATTTTCCTCTAAGAAATAAAAATTATTATTGGAAATATCAGAAGTCACTTGAATCAATCAAAGGAGTAGTATTAAAAATTATAGAATTTCAGTAATGTATGCAACCAAATAAAAAAAAACAACCTTCTTCTTATCTTACTTAAGGCACCTTAAAATTAAAACATTTCTTAAAAAGAAAGCAATAATGTATGTTAAGAAAAAGGTGAATTTAGGCCTTTAAACAGAACTGAAATTGCAGTAAATATCTGAGATTTTTTTGGACACATGCGATCACAACATCATCTAGAGGAATGTCATAATTTGATTACCAAAATCAGCTCCAATAATTTCACTATACCGTCCAGTACACTGTAAGCCAATCGTTGGTCATAGACATATACTTCCAATTACAAACATGTTTTAAATGACAAAAATATTCCTGTTTTGGCACTTTCAAAGTTTAAAAAAAAAAAAAAAAAAAAAAAAAAAAAATTTTGGACAAATAATGAAATCTAACTTTTAATGCACTTTCCAAGTTTCTATATTTATTTGGTAAAGTTTTATGCTCATTATGAAAAAATAAAAATACAAGATGTTCTGTACAAAAATTGACTGGGATACTTATTTTCAAAAATCTTCGGTTTTTGATGGTATTATCAACTTACCTTGAGGAATCGGTTAATTAAGTTAGAACAATTCAAAGAAATAAGTTTAAATGAAGTGCAGCAAAAAATATATTTAATTTAATAGGCATATAAGAAAGTCATGTAGTGTCCACATCATATTTTTTTTTTTTTCTTCAATAACTGTCACACACGAGTTCAGTCCATATCTCTATGTCTGTAAGTATTGTATTTGCAGCAAATAAGCAGTTGAAGTGTATTCTCAAGCCACGTAAAATTGCTTCGAGGGCTGGGTTCAGCCCATGATTCACTAGTTTGAGAGTACTGCACTATGAGATCTTAACTCAGAAAATGCATTAAAAACCTTTAAAGATATTTTATGATGCCATTGTTTTATCTTATTGCATCGTAATTGACATGTATAAAGTACAGAAACGTTTTGTTTCTAGAATTTTTTCTGACCATTCATTGAATCTCAGGTGTAAAATATACAGATAACCTTTATGCCATATTATAGTTTATTAATTATCCTAATGCTATATTTATGTGCTACCAATTGCAGTTACTTTAATTTTGATTTAAATCTTTTTACAGGAGAGTTACAAAAAGAGATTGGACCTGAAATTCGAAATTTATCACAAATTGTCTTTAGACAGGTACATTCATTTAATCTTTTTATATTGTAAACAAACTATAAATATGTATATATTTTAATTTTAATTTTTACAAAGTGAATTTATGTTCTTAAACTCTGTGGTTTCTCTAAGGCTCCGCATAATTTTAGAGGGTCTTAAAAGGCCTTACATGTTAGTACAACCACCTTATTAGAAGTCATCAAGTTTCCAGAATATTGCTAAACTCTGGCAACCATGCACATAATAATTCTGTTTTAACCCTCTGAGCAGTCAGGGTTTTCGCTAAGAACGCACAAATTTCCCCAAACTACTATGAGCACAAATTATTTTTTGGTTTTAATGTAAAAACTCTCCTGGTATTTCATACCTGAATTTGTTTTCTTTTGGTATATTGCCTTAATTTCTTTGAAATATTTTAATATGTACGTATATATACGTTCCTCCATATACTATCACAAAAAATATTCTAAGCTATATATATACGGCTTTGCCACTTAGAGGGTTAATGAGCATCATTGGCATTTTTGTCTATGTCCTTTTTCATGCATTCCAGATTCCAAAGGCTTTTATATATAAATTATGTTATTTTTTGTTTTAAATTCAGTTTTCTAATATGCACTATTGTGGTTTGCCTGCAATAAAGGAAGTTCCTGTAAATGTTCTCCAGGAATATGTATTTTCCTGCACAAACGATCACTAAGAAATTTTTCAGAATAACAGAAATTAAAACTGGCAAATAAGTAGATTTATTATTAATAAATCTACTTATTTGCCAGTTTTGGATAAATACATATTTCAAATGTAAAATGTGCATATAACAATAAATAATGTTTTTGCAAATATTAGTTACCATTCTTCTTCTGTAAAACATTATGTGCATATAACAATAAATAGTGTTTTTACAAATATTAGTTACCATTCTTCTTCTGTAAAAAATTGCCGTACTTAAATAAAGTGGTTACATTAACATGCATATACTCTTTAATATGAATATGCATGTGAAGTAAGAATTTACACCTCTCAGACATAAGCAGAAAACCAAGGGTGAAAATTCTGAATAGCATTCACATCATTTAACTTTTTTTTTAACTTGCAAATACATATTAAAGAAAAATAAGTTCTATTTGAACTTAAATTGAATTAAAAATTATATTTTTATGAAATTTTCTACTATGTCATTCTTTTTTTTTTTTTTTTTTTTTTTTTCTGTATGTTTTAAAAATACTTTTTTAAATAAGCCCTTTTCCCTAGATAAATTTTTCAAAAAAATTAAAAGAATTTGCTTTCTAATATCAGTATTGTCAACTGCAAGATTTCATCTGATATGGAACTTGCAACAATAAGACTCTTTGACTAAGCCCACCAGTGGCCGATTGGTAACGTCGCTGAAAACTGGTAGCTTGGTTCCAATCAAAACGAATGGGCTGGCTGCATGGCCTTTTCATGGTTTTCCCCATGTGTAATGTGTATACGAACCAGTTTCCCTTAGAAAGTCCTCCATGAAGGCATCCCTCCTCTTGGACAACCCTTGAATGCTTTACCATAATCAAATAAACCAAACCAACCTATGGCCTAAACTGTTAGAAAAGTTCCATAGGTGAGGAAATAAAATAGTAGGAATCTTATTTAAAACTTTAGCCTTAGTTTTCTTGCTTATGATTGAAAAATGTACATTGGTACTTCATGTTAAGGTTCTATATCGTAATTCAGAATTTGGACAAAATCGGTGAGTTCAAGAACATGTGCTTTGCTCCGCGTCAACTTTTTCAATAAATGTCTTATTATTTATTTTTGCTAGGATGAAATTATTGAAATATTGCTTAAGTATTTAAAAAAAGAAGGCAGCTTAGCTTTGGATGCTGTATTGGAGTAAGTATATATATTTATCTATTTATTTTTGTTTGGTTTTTTTAAGTCAACACTGAATATATCTAAAAAATTTCATTGATTTCTTTTCTCAATATGCTATTTTATTTTGAATTTATTATGCAGAAAGATTTTGAAGCACTTTCTGATAATTTGGAAATCCATAAATAATATTAAGGGCCCTTCATGTGTTTTATACTGTATTATTAATTTGAAAACTTATAATGCTTTTCATTTTCTTTTACTTATTCACTATTATTATCACCATCAGTAAATACTGCTTGCTATAGCACTGATACCGATCTTAAATACCATTACTAGTTCTGCTTTGGTTTTGTAGCAGGATTCAAGATCTTCCTGCAAATATGATTTGTTTCTGTTTTTCAAAAAATTAGAAAGCATTAATAAAGTTATCACGTAGACAAATATTTTAACCAAATTGAAACATATATAAGTAAAATCGAAGACCTACCGTTTCTTAGATTACAATGGATGTGCAAAATAATGTGAAATAAAGTGCTACTGAATTGTGAACTGTTGACAGAGATGCTTGACTATGCAAAGTAATTCTTAGATCCAAACCTTGGAAAGAAAATGCCATCTTTTTGAAGCTGCCTTCTAGAATTTCTAAGAGCAATGTAGATAGGAATAAGGATAGTAAAAATCCTAACCGATGAAGTCTAATCCTTAATTCTATCTACCATTCATTCTGACTAGCATTTTACTGTCTCAGGTAAATTTTGAATGTCAAATTCAATAAATAATTGACGCATTTGTTGCAGTGATATGCAGTGGCTTCAAGCAAAGAGGATTAGGAAATGTTGGTTTTGAATATGAATTGAATCAAGAACAATATTGTTTAATGTGCTTGTTAGGTGTAAAACTCAGGACTGGGCAGTTCATTTCGTAAACATGTATGCACCTACAAAAAGTGTTCTTGCTTATATGGTGGGAATGATCTGTCATATCCTTCTTGGGGAAAGTGAAACCATCAATTTAGATTGTTGTACTGCTGAACTCCATGAAATGCATCGCAAACATTTCTGCAGATTTCTAGCAATTGTTAATAGACATGATGTTTTTCTGAGAGACCAGATTTTACCTCAGTCTCTCAGTAGATCACCCAATCTCTCAGTGTTTAATTTTTAACATATATTAAAGAAAATGTTTCCCAGCAATAAATAAAATTTACTGAATTAATGAAACTTAAATAAGGCAAATTTAATTCTTCTACTTCTAATGATTTTCAAACTATTCTCTTACTAAATTTTATTTCATCTGAATTGTACTTTTTTCTTTTTGCATTTTATTTGATCTTATTAAATTTCATTTGATCTAAGTCATCTTAATTAATATATGATAATTACTAAGTTTATCCTCACAAATACTTTGTACATTAATTATGAATTTTATTTTGTGATATTTAAAAATGTTGTAATAATTAAAAGCTTTATTTCACTCGTTGGGATTTTCTCAGTAGAAGTGTAAGAAAATTCAAAAATTAATTGTCTAGAAATATAAAATTTAGCCTATCTAATTAAACACTAATATATTGTACATCAGAATTGTATCATAAATACCTCAGTAACCAGAATCATGCATTATAAGTTGAATTAAAGTCAGTTTGAAGTTCTTTTGAAATGCTATAGCTGCACAGCATGAAAACCTAGTTTCTCCCAGTTTTTAAGATTTCATAATTGGCAGCTATGATGTTACAATGACAATACTCACCTACATTTCATGCAAATAATAACACATTATGTAATATATTTGTAATTATTTTACTTAATTATTCATATGCTGTGATTTCTCAAAATTTCCGTAAATTAAAATTTTGTCTCAAATACTTACCTTTTTCCTAGGTTGACTGTCGCTTTAGCAAGAGACCTGCAATATGACTTCTATCCTCATTTTCCTAAATTTTTCTCTGCCATCACCTTGCATCTGTCTACAAAAGATACAGAACTTTTGGAAAAACTGTTTACATGTTTGGCCTATCTTTTCAAATTTTTATGGAGGTATATGGTGAAAGATATGAAGAATGTGTATAGGTAACATTTATTTTTTTCATAACAAAATGAGTAAACAATCAAATATATTTACTTACCCAGTGCAGTAGATATGAAGGATATTTTGATTCTTTTTAGTATCACCTTATCTATTTTCTGTCATTATGAAAAAAAATACTAGTACTGCATATTTTCTTTAAAAAGTGTTCTTGTTAATTTTGAGATTATTACTGTATGTCACTGTTGAAGAACATTTAAACCCTGTAGTTTTTTTGCTCTTTCTCATATGTTTCACTAGAAAGAATTAAATTATTTGAATAAAAATTTGATATTCCAACTTTTATGCAAGTAATGCAGGGTTATTTGGTAAAATGTTTACTTAAAACTAAAAATATTATTCATTTTTTAACAAACTTAGAAATATTCCCTTTATAAATGCATGTATTTAATATACATGTATTGCATAAAATTTTTGTAAGTTGAATAGTTGTTTAAAGACATAAAAGAAAAATAATGTTTAAAGACATTAAATATTAATAAAATATGAAAATAATAGCCATTAAATATGAAATAATTAAAACAAGTACGAAATAACCAGGTATTAACTTGGTCGAAATTTTTGAAGAAATATTAATAAAATTTTCATGTTGTATGTGATCTTTAATTTTATTAAAGGCAGATTATTATTAACTTTTTTGATTAACTTGTTTGTTCTTTAGGTTATTTTCGTCTTTGTTAAGTGATTCAAATAGGGAACACATTAGGATATTTGCTGTTGAAAGTTTTGCTTTTCTTATAAGGAAGGTGAGCGTAATTATATCCAGTATTATTTTTCTATTTTAAATCTGTAAAAACAGGCATAAAAATGACTTGAAAAAATTCTTGCAGGTGCAAGATAAAGAAGACCTGTTTAGTTTCATATTTAAAGAACTGCAGTTAAAACCTGAGGTATTTATTAATCTCCTATTCCTAAGTATTCTTTTTTTTTTTTTTTTTTTTTTTTTTTTTAAGTTTTTAAGTTTTTAAAATAATTTTGTAAAGTTCACTAAATTGCATAATATTGTTATGAGAGATTTCTAATATATTTTATGTCATAAATATTTAATTTCTAAAATTCTTTCTTTTTTACCAAGCATTTTAAAAGTAATTTGTTATTGAAAAGTGAAAAATTGTTTTTTTCTAGTTATAATTTTATTTTCTATTTTTTTAATTTAATTAATTAATTTAATTTTCTAATTTTTTCTATTTATAGTATTGCTTGAATTAGCTTCTGATTTTAATTTGATGTTAAAATTATTAATTTTATATATGTATATAATTTTTTTTATTTCCTTTTGATGCTAACTTATATAAGTAATAAAAATTAATAGATGGATTTTTCCATTCTTCCTCTTTCTTTTTTAAAATTGTAGCTTTCAAGTAAAATTACTTATAGGAAAAATAGTTTCTTAATTACAAATAAGCGAATGATGTTAAAAATATTATAATTTTATCCATTTTTTTGTTATTTACTCGATATATCGGTATACCAACTGATACTTAGTTTCATTTTATTAGCATTTTTAGGAAAGAGATTACAGTCTTATATGCATCATTCTTTCTCTTTTTAATGTATTTTCCTTATTTGATTTTTTTTTTTTTTTTTTTTTTTTTTTTTTTTTGCAGCATTCAGTAGGAGTTGGCCAGCTCTTTTTTGAAGTAGTCAAAGGTGTGAAGGAGCAGTTTCACAGTTGCACAGAAAATGTGTGTTTTTAAATTTTTAATTCCTAGAACATAAAAAAACTGTAATTATTTTTCTTCATTTGTATGCATATAAATTGTATAAAAATAGTAAAGTTATTGTTTATTAAATATATTAACATTTTAATTTTGTTTTTGTGAAAAAATGTAAATAGGTACTTTATATTCTGCATTTAAATTAGTTTTATATGTTAATGTGTATTATCTTAGATCATCCAGAGCAAAGAAAAGATTTTGATTTTCATGCACAAAAATAATGTAGCAGTATTAATCTCCCCTCCCTTATATATAAGGCAATTATTGATTTGTATTGCTACAATGTATTAAAAAAGCTTCCCCCCCTTTTTTTTTTTTTTTTTTTTTTTTTGGTGTCACTGTTTCAAAGTTAGAATAATCTTTTGTTCATTTCCTAGGTTGATATCTATAATAAATCATGGGAAGTACACAGACAAACAAATATTTTTTTTATCTGGCATACACAGAATGAGATAAATATTGTTAAACCAAATTTATTCTTTTAGATAAAGAGGTTAGGACAATCAATACATAAAATTCTCAGTTAAAGCAATGTATATGAATAACGATATGGCATAGCCAGAATAAATTGAACAAATTTAGTCACACGTAAAAAGATCCTTGGTGGATCTATCGATAAAATCACTTATGAATTATGAGATCTCATAAAAAGTTTGCACACCATCCCTGGTGTATTTTTGTTTTTAACTTACAGACGTCGGTATAGAACCATTTCAGACTCCTAAATTCTCTCAATGATTGTTAAGAGCTTTTTTCTAGTTGCATGACTGGACAAGATTTGCCTTCTGTTTTCTTCCTGGACGTGGCCTTTCACATCATCAGCTTCTTCATATTTTGCCTGGTTATTATGATCTGGATTTGTTACTTTTTCAGATCGAGAATTTGTAGATTTGAGAAATGTTCACTCATCATCTTTCTCAAATTTTGTTTTGGATAAAATATATTATTCAGAGATTGCTTAAACTGAAAATGTTTAGACCCTTTAAGCAGTTAACAGCAGATATATTTAGACAGTTGTATTGTACAGAAACAGGAACAACTCGTACTGTAAACATTTGGGCTGAGAGAAAATGGAAAACAGAATAAATTGCAGTACTGATTAAATCTATTTTAACTTACTTCAAAAGTTCATTTAATTATACAGCTAATGAAAACATTGAACATCCTTCAGCTCTTACAGCCTAGCTGTGGACACTAAAATATTATTTATTTTCATTACGCAAAAATATATGTGAAGTTTGAGGTCAAAAAATCACTTTGAAGACTCTATTGGTAAAGAATATGGGAATAACTTATGGAGTAATTGGACAACTGGCTAAAATTCCTTATATTCCGTGGAGCATTCTGTTCTTTCTAGCAGTTCCTCATCTACATCATCTGCTCGTATGCATGCATCTGACACCTAAAGGTTTAAGTGAGAAACCACTGTCTGCATCAAAATGTCTTGCTGATCATAATGAACTTTAAATTGTTAGGAAAGAAAAATATAAATGCTGCATCACCCCCCCCCCAAAAAAAGGAAGGAAGCTAAACAATTATTTGCAAAATGTTGAGTAACCAAAAAAGTTAATAACTATGGGAAATGATGTAGTAAAAACAAATTCATTTTTAGTAAATTATTTATTTATTTTTTTTTTTTTTTGCTTTGCTAATGAAATTATTTGAAGATATTTTTTATAACTATTTATATATGTGTATGTATCACATTAATATTCTGAGTAATTTGAAACCTTGCTGGATTTTACTGTACAGTAATTTTTAGGATATCTGAATGGGGGTCGCAATCAACCCTGTTCCTCTTTCGGGTCCTTTATTTCTTCCAGAATCTCCTTTCTTTTCTTATTTACCACCATCCAAAAGATTATATCTTCCCCCCCCCCAAACCTTTCTCTTCATTAGCCGAAGTCCCCTGGCACCAGGATTTCACTGCACTTTTCATTCGTCACCCTATTCCCCCATCTCAAAGTGAGTAGAAAAGTGGCAAGAAATGGCTGTCAAATAACTTAACAAGTATGTGATAAGAGGGACCTTTATTTTCGCTTCATGTCTTTTAAGAAATGTGGCTAGAAGAGGAGCGACTATTGCTGTCGTAAAGTACATACTAAATATGGTGAGGTTTCATATGCCTCACACAAATGACATCACTCTATATTCATCATTCGTACATAGCAGTTTTCATCATATCATAGCAGTTTTCATATATTAACCAATATACATATGCACAAGTCTTATTAAATGACTTAAGGGTTTATTTGTCTCAAAACATCAGCACAGCAAACATAGAGGGCAAAATTATTAGGAAGAATGTCATTTTATACTCAGTCCTTATTTTGTTCAAGCTTATGTTAAATTTAGAAATTAAGCTAAAATGAAGGGAAAAAATTATTTAAAAATGTAAAAGAATAGCAATTAAATTTTGTGTGCTCATATACAGCCATGAATTATAATTTTAACAGTTGCTCTCAAACTTGACTACTTAATCTGTGTCTTTTTACCTAAACATTTTGGATCTCATAGATACAAGGAAGAATAAATAAAAAATTTGTAAATAAAGAATTAGAAAAGAGTATAGTTCATCTGTAAATGTGTAGAGATTGAAAAAGATGCAGAACGAGATAAACAAAATGAGGTCATTAAGAAAGGAAAACTGGTGGTCTTAAACATTTTCTTGCATATGCTAATGGTCTAGTTACAGAATTTAACAGATATGACAATAATAGAAACAATGTGATTTTTTAAGAGCAGCTTAAATGATGTAGTAATTCCTAATTGCCAAGTTCTTCATGAAAGACAAACAATGACATTAAAAAAAGTCTGCTAATTCTTCCTTCAGCAAGGTGCAACCAGACCTTTGTGGGTAATTCAGTCTTCTAATAACTCAGAGGATTTATACCTTTTACTTCGTCTTTGACATCCTGCTATTGAATGAGCCACACACAGACATAGCTTCACACCAGCAATATCTTTTTTTAAGAACTATGCAATGATTCTGTAAGAGTTACAGGCCACATTCTAGTTTGGCTATAAATACTGTATTTAAGAATATGCAGAAATACTTTTGTTTTCTTTTAAAACCATATTGACCTAATTATGCACAGTTTAACATTGGAAAGTGTATTGGAATTATTGAAAAGAAAGCACATTTAATAAGTTTTGCCTCTCAGTGTCTACGTTTATGCATTTAATTATTTTTCTCAAATCTAAAACAGTTTTGCATATCAGATCAGGGTTCGTACAGTACTTAAAAGTCCTTATTTTTGGCAAAAATCAGCAGAACGTCCTTAATTTTAATCATCTGAAATTTCTGTCTGTTTTTATGACTGGTATTTTGAGTGTGAATTAGCATTTTGGAGGAATATTTTTGGCAATTCACTGACATAATGGTTATCTTCTGAATAGGTTCATGGGTTATAATTTGTTTCTATTTCTAATATAAATGATGGGATACTCGAGTTTCTAAGCAAGAAGTGAAACATAAGCATTTTGAAATTCATTTTTTCTAATAATAAAGAGCTCTAATAATAAACAACTTTTCACTTTTGGATCAGTGAATTCTTTTATTAAATGGTTATACATTTGGTTACTTATCAACATTTTGGCGATTTTAACATCAGTTTCTATAGAAATTTTTAATTCCGAGATCTCAGAATTTTTCGACGATTTTTTTTAAAACATTGTAACATTGATAAATTTCATTAAAATAATGGTAATATATTGAAATTATATTTAAAAAATAACATTAAAATAAACATTTTTATTTTTTGCTGTCGTATTATAAAGTTTCATTTTGGCAACTTATTATACATAATTTTGAATCTGAAAAATAAACAAAATATAATGCTATAAAGCATAATTTACGAAACAGCTCTTAGCAAAAGCAAAATTAGCTATGTAATTAACTAAAAATGTCTTCTTTTTAATTTTTTCATAGTAAGCGTTTTTCCCATGTAATTGTCTCAGAATATTCAAAATTCTCAGAAAATGCATCAGTTTTCTCTATAAAATTAATTTTACACTTTTTCCCTCTTTTTTTTTTTTCCCCAAAATATTTCTGGCTTTTTACTGTTACAGAGTTGGTAGAGATAATTTTTCTTAAGTATTTTAGACATTGCAGCTTGGAAAGTTTAGAAGGATTTGAAGACAAGATTTATAGACCCATGATTCTAGAAGATTCGAGAAATGTGTGACAAAAGGAAAAATATCTCCACGGTATCAACACGTAATGGATGTATTTTACAGAAAGTTTGCAGTGAATTTCTTACTTTCTAGAGAAAGTCTGGAAGAACAATGAAAAAATAATATTTTACTGTTTTACTCCTGATGCTAGAATCATTTTCTTAACATGTTTATCTTCCCTTTATTTTCTCTACTTTTTACTAGACTTTTCACTACTTTTCACTATGGAAAATATCAAAAGTGCTTCTAATCTTATCACTTGGGCAGGCAGTACAGAAAGTGTTTTTTTTTTATTAATAAAGAAATTAAAAACTTACAATTTAAAAGATTCATCTAATATGACTTAATGCATCATACACAGAGCGGGCACTAGGCATTTTCCCACCTGATGCAATGTCTGTGAATCCTAAAATATCTGTGTGATCGCTGTGGATCTAGTGCACTTTTAAATTCTGCTTCCAATGCCTGCTCTAAATTCTAAAAGTTTTGCCATTTCTAGATTTTGTTCTGTTTGTCACTAAATTCTAAAAATTCTGCCACACCAGCTCTGTAACCAGCCTTTACCTTATACATTTCATATTTCTTCTGAATATTCATATAACTAAAGAAATAAAATTAACCACTTTTTCTATATATTCTAAATGCATTTAGTGTGTTTTAAAATAACAAAAATCCTTAATTAAGTCCCAAAATTCTAAAATGAAAAAGAAACGTGTTGAAGAAAGAAACTGGATACATAAAGAAAATTATTCTTCAAAAATATGTGAAGATATTATTATGTAAATTACCTAATTGTTTATGATTTCAGCCTTTACTATAATTTCCCATTTCTATTTTGTCAAATGATAGAGTTACTGAGCCAGATTAAATTAAAATTAAATTGTATAATCTTTGACCACTAGTCCACATTATTTGAATTTGACTGTTCTTGTTTAATTATGTCACCGTGAGCTGTAATTGATTTTGTTAGCATCAGAACATGCCTTTATGTCCTAAGTTCTTTTTAAATAAGAGGCTTATTTAAACCTTTGTCTGATATTGTAGTTACTTTCAGACATAGGGATAATTTGCTTCACGTCTCTCTGGGGTTTGGGACTATTTAACTTTTACCAGATCAAGGAAACCCTCATAGGTATATTGTGGAGAAATTTACAAGTTAGGAGATAAAGCAGGCAGAAACTAGCTAGAGCATTGGTTTGCATATTGAGACAAATCTCTAATTATTGTTAGGAAAGATGCTTAAAGAGAAGGAAATCGATATAAACTAGCCAAAATGTTTGGTAAGGCTTCAAATTAAAATGACGGATAAATATTTTGTTGAGTGTTGTTGTTACAAAACATAAATGTTTTGTAGCTTTTAATGTGTAATTATCTTAATATCGTTTACGAATCAGTGTCATAAATTACATGTATTTTAAACTGTGAAATTTTATTAGATTTTAATAGGGCTTTTTTAACAAATATTGTTAAAAAATAAAATTTAATAGTGGCCATGTAAATCCATAATGGCTAAGGTTACCTATTTACCTAATTTAATTATTTATAACTAACTGCTTACCCTTAAAAATTATCCCTACATATTATTGCCTTTCATTAGTACTCACTGTGATCACAAGATAAAACACAAAAATGTAGAAATTCAAGTAAAACTTATTCTTTGCATCTAGTGGAGTTAAAATAATACAAAACAACATATCAGCTCTGGTGCTTGAATGGCTTATTGGAACCTGAAAGTATACTAACTGGGTTACAACTCCTGGAATTCTGCACAAAGCTATGACACTAACTGCATCAAGTGCAGAGCCTGACTAACGTTGAACACTTGCTAACTGTGCCTACAATCAGACCTTTCAAGTTTGTTCTAATCAGCAGGTCTCCCTCTAGACAAGCAGCAGTGGTGAAAACATTCAGTCTTTTGTTATGAATCATGTTGATTATGATCTTACTTCTCATTTTAACCTATGCCGCTTGACATAAAATCTACCTGCTATTTACTAAACCTCTAGACTGACCAAGTATGTGATAAAATGAGACATAAAGCTAACTATTAGTAAAATGTAAATGTCACTTATCTTCTTACAAATATGTCCAACTATTAAAAGTGTAAAATATTAAATGCTGCTTGATAAATTGCATAAAGTTTATTTTATTCTCAAATTTATTAATAATTATGTTCATTAATTCATGTTTAGTAATAATGCATTTTAGTTAGGGATCTATATTTTTTTTTTTTTTTTTTTTTTTTTTAAGATAATATTACTAAAGTGAAATTCAGGCATAGAATAATATTTTTAATTGAATTTATTCAGTTCCCATTTGCACATAGGTCCTTAATTTTTTTTTTCATTAATGGTCCTTAGAAGTAGTGAATTTCTGTGTGCAGAAATATGTATGAACCCTGTCGGATTCAAACCATGTTATGTAAAACTGTTTCTTTTTAACTCTGCCTTTCTTTGCTTCTAAAGCATGATTGACAGATAATTTTATATTTAAACCAGTACATGTATGTCTAAGTTATTATTTTATGCTAATTTAACATTAAAGTTTTTTATATTAATTGCAGTCATAAAAAAGACTTCATTAACATAACTTAATTATTAAAAAAAGTGTATTTTTTAATGTGTCAAATGTATCCCTCTGTGTGCATTATACAGTCAAAAGTCTTTAATCTGGAATGATCTATAATCCGGACCTCAAAGCTACAAACTTTCTGCGCATGCGTAAATGCATAGAGCATTTACGCATGCGCATAATATGTTTACGCATGTGCTTTTAATGTATAACAGACGGTATAAGCTAAGCTAAAATTATCTAATTATCTATTTCAGTTAATGTTGCAGATTCCGTTATCCCTTAATCTTCTAATTGGATCCGGCTTATTATTTTTTGCAGACTGTTAGAACAATATTATAAAAGTAAGCGTGAACTTTCGATTATGTCAAAAAGAATTTCTGATTCTGGAGCTACAAAGCGAAAGCATGTTTTGATGTTCATGAAACAAAAAGTGGAATTGCTGCAAAAAATGGATAAAGGCATATCCTTTGTTTTTCTAACCATTCCGAAATCTGTTTATAAATTTCACGCTGCTCTGCGCGGGGGGGAGGGGGACATCACGGCGCGCAATGAACTGGAAGTTGATCTGTCAGCACTATCCTTATCTTCAGGGCAGATGTTTTTATTTTATTCGGCTTATAATTCCTTACTAAATGTAGTATTTCATCTCGATGTACTCCGTCTGTGATATGATTTAAATCAAATTCCTCGTCATTATAAATATCACGAATACGCATCAAATAGTTTTCTGGTTGCAATTTTCTAATTTCGACTATGCGTAATGTATGCTTTACGCATGCACGCATTGAAAGAAATGTTTAATAAAGTAAAGAAATAAATATTAATCTTTTTTTTTTTGTAAATTTTGATATCCTTTAGATCATAATTGCTCTTTATTTCATAAATTACGTTTTCATATTTTTAATTTTATAATTTCTGCATGCAATCTTACCAGATTTCCAGAAAATCCGGAATCACCGAAGTCCCGATGAGTCCAGAATAAAGACTTTTGACTGTATAAGGGATTTCATTAAAATAAAGGCTAGCTGTATTTGATTGTTTAACTGTATTAAAGCTTTTTTTTTTTTTTTTTTTTTTTTTTTAAGTGCATTCCTGTCAAAGTTGAATTTTGTCCATTTAAAGTGATCATATAACTTAATATCTCTATTATACCATTTCGTTCCTTAGAAGTTTCTATAAATTAAGTAATTATTATTAGAGAACTAACTTCTAACCTTATTATGGATAGTAAGAATATTAGGGAATGTAAAATCATATACTAAATTATGAATTAATTCATTTCTAGTGAACTCATTTAACACTTTAATATAAAACCTTTTTTTTAAGAAATTGGACTATTTTTATTTGTTATGAAATGTTTTGCATAGTTTAAGTAATAAGATGTGTTTGAAACACCATTTTAACATAAAATCTGTTCCATGTAAGTGTAAATTTTACTGCTGCATTTTTTCTAGGTTAAACAGTGTGCTCTAAATATTACTAACAACTACAATGTTTAATCTTTAACTCTTTTAGGTTATGAAACTCTTGCTGAAATTTTTAGGAAATGAAGATTTCACTGTGGACATAATTGAACAAGCCCTGCAACAAATGTTACAGTCTATGGCTAAGCATACAAACCCCAAATACAGTTTTACAGTGCAGAAAATATTTTGTGTAAGTGATTGTATAGTTTATTATTATTTTGCTGCTGAAAAGGAGTGACCTTGATCAAAGTAGATGTTTAAATACAGTCTTTTCTGCTTACATTGCATAATTTTAGCATGTGTTGTGACATAATGTTTTTTCAGTGCAGTGCTAAGAATGGACAACAAAAACGTTCATTTTCATCATATTATGCTTTCATTTTTTTAAAGCGCTTGTTGGACTGCTCCTAAAAATTTTTGCTGTACATGAACAAAGTGCTGTTTTTGATGGAGTGAGGAAAAGGTTTGTGAATTTCATGAGAGGAAATTTCAGCTTCAAAGATGATGCCTGATCTGGATGACCATTATCTGTAAACAAGAACCTTTTTAAAAAAACTGTCACTTGAAAATTCACATTATCCCACTATTTAAGTAAAAAGAATAGTGTTAAAATTAATAAGTTCTTTAACCCCTTCAAGCCGGGTAGCAAAAACGCGCGCTTATCGCGGAGGCCGCCAGTGTCTTCTGCGAGCGTCTCTCCAGGGCCGGGAACTAAGCCTAAATCCATGAAATTTCCAAAGTAACAACACATTGTTTAATAATGCTCTATAGAGTATTTAAATGGCTTATGCTTTATAGATATTTTTATGTATATACTTTAATTACCTTATTTCTTGTTTAAATGCATATTTTACACATTTTATTTTAATTACTCACCATTTTATGACTTTTAACATTATACATCTGAAAACTAAATATATTACTTAAAATTCTCTTTTTGTATGAAAAATTTTAAAACAGGGATCTACACACAGTCCTACGTTACATTCCTTGAACTCGTAATAACTCATTTGCCATTTTGGAGGATTTTTCCGGGAATGTGAACAAACGAAGCATCATCGTATCATTTTCTTATCAGTCTCTTCCGAACAAAGTTTTGGAAAATGTCTTTCAGTTAATCTTTCAGAATCAATATCAGAATCTCAGAATCAATATCTGAAATATTTTGCATCATTTCTGCTATTTCATGCTCTGTTAAACATTTTCGACGCTTCGACATTGAAACGGTAAAAACAGAAAGAATTCACGTCTAACAAGATCTAATTATTTTCTGAAAACTGAACTGTAAACCGAAATACTCAACGCTTTAGTGCATATAAAACTTCTACTTACAATAAACAACTACCACGTGCGAATAAAGTGCGATTTAAAGAGACGTCATAAATCACGCCATTCGGAAACATTTAGTTCCCCGTTTGTTTATATAATCAAAAACACGTGTATGTGAGTCATGCTTCTCTCATTTCGAGTAGAAGGTCTAATGTACATGTATCTGAAACCATATGGACATACAGTGCCATCTTGTGGCAGAAATTATAGTTTGAAAAACGTTCCAAGGTACTGGCACAAATACGTGACAGTCGGTAGTAAACGCAACAATGCTCTGGCACGCCTGCGTGTTGGCCGGTAGATAAGTGTGTTCGTTGCTGCACGTATACGTGACAGTCGGCGCGAAGGGGTTAAAACACATATTATAAATAATAGTCTTTAAGTGGGCTTTTTAATGTGTAATGTTTCTGTGTATTTTTCCCCTCTCCCTGTTTTCAAGTGGTAAAATTAATAGGAAAAAAGAAGTAAATATACAAATAAATATGATATTTCAAATAATACAGGATCATTTGAGGAAGATTAGGTATGTAAGCCACTATGATATGTGGGTACCCTATACTTTAACAGAGCAGAGTATACTTGCTCAAATTTTGGCGTATGGATCTTTATTGAAAAGAAATAAAGAATCTTCCCCCCCCTTAACAGCTCATTACTAGATAGTAGGTACTATCCAATAATGTTGCAAGGCAAGTAAGCTAAAAGAACCTCTAGTAATCATACAGTATGCCAAATGCAAAATCTGGAAAACAGCTGACAAGCCAGAATTATTTTTTAAATAAAATGACAAATTTTTATCAACAAAATTTTTTTTAAATAAGAACTTTAATTTAAACTAAAAGTGCACATTTTGAACATTTTTCCTAGTGGGGGAAAAACTTGAGAATAAATAATGACAGCCTAGTCGCTTTCTCTTATTTATTAAATTTTCCTTTGGCATATAAATTACATAAGTTTGTATTAAATAAGTACAAAATTTGTTTTCATGATGCCATTGCACTTGAAAAAAAAAAATAAAATAACTAGACATTATCTTCATTTCTGATTGTAGATGTTCATCAGTTGGGTTCTTTTATTCATTTTCAACTGTGAAAAAAGCTGTTCATATAATGTATTGTCAAACAAAGTGATTACTTTAAATGCAGAAATTCATAACTAAGTGTACTTATTTTTTGACTTGTACAAATATATTACTCAACTCTGCATCTTAAAACTTTGAATATGATTTATATTACATTGTAAATTATTAAGCTCAATTTATAGATTATCTAGTGACTTCAAATATTAAAATCCTGAAATTTTGCAGCACTGTATTTGCAATAAATGCATAATTAAAATTGTGTTTGCATATAAATTGCTTCAGGGGCTGCATGTGGCTTATATGCCACCAGTTTGAGATCACTGTAGTATGTGATCTACCACTTTTAGTTAGTTTTTGATTTCTTTGATGGTGACACTAAAACACTGTTTTCAACTTCGAACATGTGATAGAAAAAGAATTCAAATGTGTGATGGAAAAAGAAATCATTAAAACACCCAGTTTTATTGCCTTTAAATAAATAACTAAACATAGTAGATTACATACTACAGGATTACTGAGCCACCTGTAGTAACATAGAGATGGATGCTGCATCTCAAAAATGTAATGCTTTGTATATGGTGGGACTAAAACAAATTTATGGCATGAATTGTTGCTACCTAATCAGAAAATAAATTCAGAAAAATACTGTTCCCAAATGGGAAGCAAAGCACTCAGAACTTGCCAGTAATCGAGGTGTTGTCTTCCATCATGACAATGCTCAACCCCACATTTTAATGAAACTCACACAAAGAGTTATTGAGTATGCATGGTATTGTGCCTCTCACATTTTGACGAGAATTTTGCCTGGCCATGATCATGGTAATTATAGTTACAGAAAATATGAGCTGGTCTGAGGATTTGTGTACAAAGCACTGAAATTTGTCATGGGTTTAAGAGCATCTCGTTCTAAAATTAAATTTTTAGTGTGCAATTTTTTCTTATTCATTTATTTTGTTGTTTTGTTTTGTTGGTGAGATACGAAATGTGGGTAGTTTTTTAATTTGCTGCATTCAGAAAATGAGGTCTGTTTTTAAAATTCTGATGTTGGAATTCTAAAACATTTTGAGGTAGGTAAAGGTATGACAGGCTTATTCTCACCATGCAAATAAGTAAAGTCTTTATGTTATTGTAGGAATGAATAATTTATAAATATAACTGTATGAATAGAATTGTATACAATGTTAAAAAAAAAAATAAGAAAGGTATTTGAATAATCATTCTTTGTCACAACATGTTGGAGTCCGGTGAGTAAGAAATAACATCTAGTGATGAGAAAATTTTGAATTTTGCTAGTGACAAATGGGATGTTTTGTGTAACCCCTCATATTCACCAGAGCTTGGGTTTTCATCTGTTCCAGTCACTTCAAAAATCTCTCAATAGACTGGAGTTCACTTCTTTGAAGACTGTTAAACAGCACCTCGATAACTTCTTAACAGATAAATCTAATGACTTTTTAGAAAGGAATTCTCCAGCTCCATAATCTATGGCAGAAGTCATAAAACAAAATGATGCGAAATTTTCTTATATTTTTTTTATTGCTTGATTTGTACTTATCATCATATTACCGCAGAACTCTCTGGAAACCGAATTGAATGATGACAAATTTCAGAATCATCATTACAAAATTATCAAAGATTTTAAAGTAATTGAATTTAATTCCATTTAAACTTAAATGCATGTTTTTTTAATTGAAATATCTGTAAATATGTCATTTCCTGTTTTAATAAGTAACAAAACTAGTTCTCTCTAAAAACAATGTACACTGCTCGACATTGAAAATGCAACACCAAGAAGGAGTGGTCAGAAATATATGCAAATTTTAGAGTAGACGCATGTCACAGAGTTATGCGAATGATGTGAAATGCGCAGCTCTCCAATGCACGTGAAGTAAGATATAAGAGAAAGAACGTGCAGAATGGGCAACATTTGGGTCGTTATTTCTGTCAGACGAATTATCGAAGAAAGTTGGTTTTTGTCCCAGAGGATACGTGTAATAGGAGAGAATGCCAGGCTGCCGTCAATGAAAGCCTTTCCAGCCCAGATAGGCAATTTTACAAGGGCTATGGTGATCGGACTGAGAAGGGCGGGTTGGTCCTTACATCTAATCGCAGCTGATACCCACATGGATGCGAGCACAATGCATCGGCTATGGCAAACATGGTTGGAACAAGGAAATGTGGGAAGAAGGAGCCAGAGTTACATCAGCATATGTGGATCGACACATCCGCCGACAAGCTGTGGCTGTCCCGCAAGTCACTTGCACCGCGATTCTGCAGCATGTGCAAGATACCCTGGATGTTCTCGTGTCGACCAGAACCATTTCTCATCGATTGGTTGGACGTGGCCTGCACTCATGGGGTCCGTTAAGAAGACTGCCATTGACCCCACAGCATAGACGCCAACATTTAGAACGACGTCAGCCTGGAGCGATGTGGATGACAGAATGGCGAAACATTGTGTTCTCAGATGATTCACGCTTCTGTTTATCCAGTGACACTCGCCACACGTGGAGACAGATCTAATCCGACAGTAACTGTGGAACGCCCCACCATGCGACTACGTGGCATAATGGTTTGGGGCGCTATTGCCTACGACTCCAGGTCACCTCTAGTTTGTATTCAGGGCACTATGTACTTGGATAATGTTCTGCGGCCAGTGGCAATCCTCTATCTTCAGTTGCTGCCTAATGCAATTTTTCAGTAGGATAATGCCTGACCACGCAATGCTCGCATCTGCTAGCATGTTCTGCAAGGTATACAGATGCTTCCCTGGCTACCATACTCTCCTGACCTGTCACCAATCGAACATGTGTGGGATGTGATTGGACGCCGTTTCCAGACTCTGCCCCTGCCTCGTTCAGAAGATGAACTGTGGCAAATGGTTGAAAGGGAATGGAGAGCCATCCCTCAGGACACCATCCGTATTCTTATTGACTCTATGCCTAGACATATTTCTTTGTGCATCGCTGTCCTCGGTGGTCCTACATCCTACTGAGCCGATGCCATTCTCACTCTGTATTCTGACTATCATTTTGAAATAAAGATCACTTATTGCTGCTTGCTGTCTCTGTCTTTTTTTCAAATTTCATCCCTTTCTGATTACTCCTTCTTGGTGTTGCATTTTCAATGTCGAGCAGTGTATTTTTAAGCTGTATGTAGAATTTGAAAAAATAATAGCCAAAAGTTAATGAAATTAAAAACTTGGCGTTTGAATGCAAAGACTTTTTTCAAAATTCAGTTTCATAGTCTGTGGAACTGCCTGTCTTTATCTCGGGCACAGCACTTGTGTTCGAAAATGTCATGCCCGAGTATTACTCGGCGTAATTTTTTTTTTTTTTTTTTTTTTTTTTTTTTTTTTTTTGAGTGCTTTGTATTGTTATACCCGAATATATATCGGGAGACGTTTATTTCGTCTTCATCTCTTTGTCAAACCCGACTGTATCTTGAGAAAAGTTAATGTGCACTCAGTTCAATAGATGGCAACACTTTACTGAAGATTTCAAAAGTTAGAGGTTAGAAGTTCTTTGGTTCAAAGTGCACGGGATCTTTTTGTTGTAAAATGGCGTCCAGTTCTTTGAATCATTATAGAGATGATTTGGCTTCTTCAACCAAAGATGAAGATTTTGAAGGCATCGATACTAGTGATGCAGGTGAAACTGAGAAGAGGGACATTGAAAGTAGCAGTGAATCAACAGATAGCAGTGATCATGATATAGGAAATGCGAGAGACTGGTGTGAAATAACTGCTTCTTGCCGATCCGGGCCCCCGCGGTTCACTTTTACTGGTACTTCAGGTGTAACTTTTCCTGTAAACATAAACTACACTCCTTTAGATATTTTAGAAATGTTTCTGGATTCAAATCAAATGGAAATAATTGTCAAAGAAACGAACAACTATGCAGAACAAGAAAAAAAAGCAAATCTGGCAAAGATATCAAGGTGCTCCCGCAGTAAAAAATGGATCCCTACAAATGAAAGAGAAATGAAGCTATTCTTTGGGCTAATAATTCTTCAAGGTATTGTCCAAAAACCAAATCAGGCTATGTACTAGTCTCATCGAAGGATTTTTGCATAATCCAGTTTACTCAAAAGGAATGCCCGTAAATCGTTTTATTTTGCTTTTTCGATATTTACGTTTTTGCAATAATGAAGCTGAAAAAAAAAAGATGATTTTCCAAATCCAAAACTTTGGAAGCTGTATAATGTGATAGAAAATTTGCGAGAAAAATTTTGTAATTTTTACATACTGGAAAGTGATGCATTGGTTGATGAAAGCTTGATGCCTTATAAAGGGAGGTTAACTTTGAATCAATATATTCCTATTAAATGTGCACGATTTGGAATCAAATTTTTATGCTTTGTGAGGCGGAAACAGGGTATATTTGTGACTTCATATCTATACAGGAAATATTACTGTCTTCAGTCAATCGTATACTAATTATGGACTTTCTACAAAAGTCGTCATGCACCTATTGCATCACTTTCTTGGAAATGGGTATTATGTGACTCTAGATAACTATTACATGTCACCCGAGCTTGCAGATTTACTTATAGCCCAAAAAACAGATATTTATGGCACAGTAAGGATAAATAAACAAGATTTACCTACAGAATTTGCTAAAAGAAAATTACAGAAATGTCAAATTGTAGCTTTTCAAAGAGGTAAGATTTTGGCTATAAGGTGGAAAGATAAGAAGGATGTGTGTTTGATGAGCAGTATTCATGATACTTCCATGGTCAACTTCAAAAATAAAAAAAAAAATAAAGATATACTCAAGCCAAAGATTGTTTCTGACTACAATCTAACTATGGGGGGTGTAGATCGCTGTGATCAGGAAATATCCTTTCATCCAACAATCCAAAAATGTCAGAAAAAAATTATAAAAAGATATTTTTACATTTACTAGACAAGGTACTCTGGAAGTTTTGGATTTGGAAAATCATCTTTTTTTTTTTCAGCTTCATTATTGCAAAAATGTAAATATCAAAAAAGCAAAATAAAACGATTTACAGGCATTCCTTTTGCTCTATAAAAATGTAGTTGGGAAACGTATTACATTTTTAGAATTTTGAATCCAATTTGTAGAAGAGCTTTTACATAAATATGATGATGCAGCTTCTGGACAAAATAATGTTGGCAGACCACCTACAATAGATAACCCTGCTCGTCTTACTGAATGACGTTTTATATCCCATATTCCTCCTACTCCTGTGAAACACGAGCCTACAAGACAGTGCAAAGTGTGTTGTTTGAAAAAGGATAAGAATGGGGAAATGATAAGGAAGGAAACACGATTCTGGTGTAGTGATTGTGGAGTTGGTTTGTGCTTGGAAAAGTGTTTCCAGTTGTACCACACAAGACTGAATTACTGAACTACTAATAGGTATTCACTTTTATTTAATTTTTAGATTTTTTTTTTTTTTTTTTTTTTTTTTTTTTTTTTTTTTTTTTTTTTTAGAAAATAATGCTCCACTAGAAGCGAACTTTACAACTGCCATGTTGAGTGGCAGCCGCCTCAAGCAAATATGCAGTGGCTACAAAACTTTAAAAATTTTACCCATGTACTTCAAAATATCAATTGTTAACTATTTTATTTTGTACTAAACATTTGACTATATTTTTAACTATATTTTATTTTGTACTAAACATTTGATTTTTGCAATAAAAAAATTTGACAGTTTGTGTACCCAATCATCAAAATAACTTGACAGTTAAAGGGTTAATACTGGTATGAAGTTATGATCTGCTGTTCAGTTACTAACCAGAATGCCTATTTATAGTCTAAGGCAAAGGAATTTTTTGAGATTTTGGTGTTTGCTACTAATATTTTTTGTGAATTGCACAGTAAAAAAGCTGTTGTCCCAACCTTCTTTATAATAGCATAAGTTATAACAGAAAGAATAAATAAGTAACAACAAATATTACATTTTTTTCTATTATAGTCAGCATTTATTAATCTTTTTATGAGTTTGTGAAGCCTTTATTTTTCTCGTAATTTACAACTTTATGTTTTGTTTCGAATAAAATTCATTAACTAAGTATTTAAATTTGGATAACACATATGCTACATTGATGAATATGTACTACTTTTGGTAATTGAAATAGAGACCTTTGTATATATATCATAGTTTACCTTTTAAAATAATTTTTAACTGTAGGCAAAAGTTTACTTGATTTTATTTAATATATATTTTCACCTAAAATATGTAAATGAAGTATTCAGTATTACATTTTCAAATTAATATGCTAATTCAATTCGTTCTGCTACAATAGCTGAAGCGATTGAGATTCTTCCAGCTATGTTTTAAATAATTAACCTTTTATCATGTATGGTAACTTTTTATTAACAAAAAAGTGAAATAAGCATTTAAAATCAATATGCAGTTTGTTATTATTTATTTACCTTAAAACTATGGGCAATTAATATATGCTTAGTAGTGATTGTTGGCTACTTTATGTGTTAACATTTATTTTCTTGTCTGTGTTTTTTTATGAATACATGTTTTGTTATCTAATGCATAAGTTTAACTGTTATAGGATTTCATAGAAGAGTTAATAGGTCAGCTTGGTTCTGAAGAAAATAAAAGGAATCGTTTGATTGAACATCTGTATAAAGTTTTACATCTGTTTCTCTCATGGATAAATTTCAAAAATGGAAAATTAATTTCTTCAGATAAATGTATTATCGAGGTAAATACAGTCTTATGCCTTTATATTGTAGATTACTTCATAGTATCTTTTATTTTTGTAAGAAATATTGATGCTATTACTACAGTTAGACTTTAATAGATATGTCTAAACTTCATAGACATTAGATTAAGTTTTGCACTAATGGTAAGTATTCCGCTTAAAATGCTTATAGCGCCTTGGACAAGAAATGGATTATTTCACTGAAAATTATTTCTTCCTTTTGAGTTCAAAAAAATATACTGCATAATTATATCATCTTAAATATAACTTATAATTATAATTATACAATGCATTTGCAATTAATTGCATGAATTACAACATAGAGAGGGGAAATGTCAAAGAAGAAAAGAAAATTTTGAGGCAGATGTTTCAGGAAAGAAAGATTTGAAAAAATGTAATTTGTATTTTATTGCTGAATATATTTTAATTATGGGTGTTAACGGTAAGTAAATTTTTTTTTAATTTCAAGTGCTAATCATGTCATTTAAAAAATAAGATGTATGTTTTATATTTCTGCAAGGTATATTTTAAATTACATAATTCAAAACATAATAACTTTGTACTTTTAAAATTTTCTGTACGTTCAAAAATTCTTACTTTATTAAATAATGTATGGTTAATATTTAATTTCTGTTAAAATTGCTGAAAATTTTGATATGAGTAGTATTTTCAGAAAATAAAAATTTGATTTGAATGAGTTTTTTCCAAACTTACTGTGAATAAATGGATAAATATGTTAAATGTATAATTTCATGAAATTTGTTTTCATCATATTAATTCATAAGTTGCAATTTCATGAAACTTTGTTTCATTTTATCACTTCATAAGTTGCTAAAAAATGACAAAAAATGCGAATTAAATTATAAATTTTAACTAAAGTATTAAGAATTTCCTATGAAAGCTGATACAATTAAACTGTACTATTTCATTTGTATTACAGTGTATAATTTGAAACTACATTAGCTTATATACCTTTTACTATGATTTTTAAAACCTTGATTTGCTATTGTTTTATAGGTTTTGACCGACTTGTGTAGTGTAAATTCCTTACCACAATATTGCATGAAATCTGTTGCAAATATAATTTCCTCTGTAATGATTTCTGGATGTGTGAACTTCCCAGTTGATAAAATTAATATGATATTGACACAGGTAATAATCTTTTACTTTCATTACATGTGTATTTTTTTATAAAAATGTATTCAAGTGCTTTCTTTTTTTTAGTCTAAAGGGGCAATTTGCTCAGGACTATTAATTTCATTTTTGCATTTTGCGTTAGTTCACTTTTCAAGTTGTTGCCAAATATTAGAGCCCTGCGTTATATTTAAAGAAATTAAATAATGAAGAATCTGCATAAATGCATGTATGTTTCTCGTATTGTGAGAAAACAACAATTTTAGTACCTAGAGGTATCCAATTTTGAATAACGTACATTTCCACCCGAATATGGTCATCTGGAAGCCCAAATTTGGAATTTATCTTATTATCTATTTCATATTTTGTAAAACTTAAAAGAATTTTTGATTAACAAACTCAACGATTTCAAAGCCAGCAATGGCAGCACTATACAGGGGGAAAAAACATTTTTACCTCCAGTGCACGAGACTGTATCGGAAATTCTAAAGATATTCTTATTTTAAAATTATTTTGCAATATTGCTGTTGAACTGAATTGTATGGTTCAAGTGCAAAGAACATGATATTTAATAAATAAATATAACACTCAAAATGTTAAAAAAATGCCTCTTATTGCATAATGTAAAATCTGAAAGCTTTCATTCGCCCCCTCCCTCTGTGTTTGTTTTTCATTTGCATGTTTTCCAGTTGCCGTTTTGCCTTACATACTTATAAAAGTTTAATGATGTAAGATTAAATTTATTTTCAAAATACTTTTTTAAGATCTATTTATTATTGTTATTATTTTTAGATTTATTCTCAGTCAGAAGAAATTTTCTTTCATTTCACAAGGAATATGTTTAAGTATGGAATGTTTGAAAAAGTAAGTTTTTTTTATATGTCTAAAATTTTTACATATTGTGATTATATTTAGTAGTTCATTCTATAATGTTTTGAGTAAATTGTTTATTTTGTTACATTGTTGTTAGTGTTATGAAAGGTATTGTAAGTTGATAGGATGCATAAAAAGACAAAGTTGACTAAGGATTTTTGGAATCAAAATCGTTTAAATATATTAGTTAGAAAACTAATATATTTAAACGATTTTGATTCCTGTATTTTCAGCAATAAAATTGTGTTCCATCATGGCAATAGTCATATCTTTATTAAAAATCCGTAAGTAAGCATTATTTAAATATTTGACAAGATGAATTTTGCCTCATTTTATTTTTAATTTCTATTTCTAATCAAGTTTGGATGTTTTCCTTTTTATCCTGTCATTCTGCATAATGTGATTTATTTTGTTTTGGCATTTCTGGACATTAAACATATTTTTTTGAAGCAGTGAGAAGTGTTCATGTATTGAGAATCTGAATTATCTTTTGAATATTCTATACCTTAAATTTTATTCTATTAACTGTGTATATTGAAGTTTATTCTATTAACTTTATCATCAAATCACTTATTCTATTAACTTTATCATCAAATCACTTATTCTATTAACTTTATCATCAAATCACTTATTCTATTAATTTTATCATCAAATCACTTATTCTGTTAACTTTATCATCGAACCACTTATTTGTATGTGTCTCCTCTATTATTAAGTAATGCAGAATTTGCATGTAGGCATGTTTCTTGCATTATGGGAAAAAAAGTGGTTCTTGGAGCCACAAGATTTTGAACACACGTGGTCCTTCACCTGAACATGTGCACTTCAAAGCCTGAATTTTGAATTTTAAATTTAGTTTTTTATTTATTTTACAAACTGAATGAACTTTTAATTGAAAACTCAGCTATTTCAAAGCTTTATGTTGCTACTGTACAATGTATAAGATATTTGTCTTTCAAATTTAATCAACAAACTAAGTAAATTCAAAGCAGTAAACACAGTTTTTCATTTCTGATATTATTAATTGCTAGTTGCACTCCTTAAAACCATTATGCATTTTTTATTACAGCTCACCTAAAAAATGAGTCTACCTTTGGGACATTTTTTGGTTTCAAATTTGATTGATTAAATGAGCAAAACTATTTTTGTCTTTTAATAAACTAAATTTCAGCTATAGTTGTTGAAGTTTATGATAAAACTTACATTAATTAAATTTTGATTCCTAATTTTCCATTTGTATACATAGGACCTTCTACCGTTGCTTTTATCGTCTTGTATGAAATTGATGTCAAGTGATAATGCGAGAAAGAAGAAAAGCGTTTTGCAAATTCTATCTGAAACTGTTACTTCTCTGAAGCCCATTTTAACATCTGGAAGTGATATCAAATCATTTACTAAACTGTATTTGTATGCCCCAACAAAAAACAGGTGAGTGTTTCTAATAGTTATTAAAAAGAGCTGTGTATTAATCCTTAAAAGAATCAATTAGCATTTTAGGAGTTAATTTTAAATTATGTTTTATTAAAACCTAACAACAACATACAGGAAAATGATAAAACTGAAAATGGAATTACATAAAATAGCTTTTAAAGTTCAGAGCATGAGTTCAAATAATCACATCTCACTTTAGCAGCTCGCGTCTGTTGAACTGAGTATTTTCTCTATATCATTGGTAGAGCACGTTTCTGATGATATTCATTTGTTACAGTTGTAAAAACAGTTTATTGAAATCATTTTATATCAGTATTTACATGCGAATATTTTAAATGCAGAGGCCAGTTTCTTGTGAAGATTAAAGATGTAAAGTAGAAAAACAGTGTAACTATTCATATTTTTGATCAAGAACATGATTTCTCAATTTTTTTTTTTTTTTTTTTTTTGTGAGGGAGGGGTTCTACAATGTATATTTTTATTATTTAATTAAGATAATAATTATATTGTTTTCTAATGATATAGCATATATAATAGCATTTTAATGCCAATGTTTATAATTAAGGTAGTCTGAATATTTATGAGCTCAGTGTAATTATGTATTTTAAACCTTCCTCTCCCACATTTCCCCAAAAACATTTAGGAGGGGAATGGAATTGTTTGAAAAATGTAAATAAAAAATCAAATGTGAAATTAGCAATGAATAATAATGAAACTCAGAAGAATAAAGTATATAAACATAAATCGTCTTCACCATTTCTCATTCAGAGTACTCAACTCTGCATCATGTTGCTTTTGTGCTCGTGTTCATGTGTTGAGAATTCTTTATAATTTTGTAGTATTCTAGAAGCTTGCGTTAAGAGAGACTCAACATGCAGCTGTTTTTGAGAAGCCAAAATGTCCATCCTGTTGATGTGAATAATTTCATTTCATTTTTTTCCCAAAGCTAATTAGTTTATTTATCGATCACTTTTGGCAAGCATGAGGTTACCTGTAATGAAATATTTAGTCAGGTGTAAAATATAGAAATAAAAAGCTGCCATGTAATGAAAACCTCTATGTCAGCAGTTCCTAAATCTTCTGACTTGCAGAGCCCTTTTTAGAATCAGCTCTGTAGTAGAGAATCTGAGGCCTTATTCTGTTCCTTACAAGTTAATAATGTTTAAGAATTGTAATACATGTGTAGGTTAGGTTAGGTTATTTGAATATGGCAAAGCACACAAGAGCTGTCTGCCTGTTACAGGAGTAGGAGAAGGGCATAGATTGTAAGGTAATGTAAAGTAAGGAGATATTGAAATTGTGCAATGCCGATGAAATCAAATTATATTTAAAATTCTAACTTAAGCATAATATCTCTATTTATTTTTGACATAAAATTTTTAAAAGTTAACCATGTATAAAGGTTCTTCCAAATTTCAATAAAACATACCAGTTTCTTACAACAGATATTTTACATTATTCTTGAGAGCAATAAATTATAAATTCATTAATGTAAATTTGTTTTCTGCAAGTTAATCATTACATATAAATCAGTTCAAACACACATCCCTTCTCTACTTGTGTAATTTCAGATCCCTTCTCTATTTGTGTAATTTCAGTACAGTAACAGTGAATGCATACCTTGTTTTTCTTCTGCTGTTTCTGTAAATGCATTCAGAGCTTACATTTTTTGTTTCTTATTCTTATATTTTATTTAGTTTTTATTTTGTTTTATTGTTACTTCTTTGTACGAAGTAAAGGAATTTTTTTAATAGTTTTTAAAAAGAGCTATGAAATTCCGGGTATCGTATTTCAACGAAAATATCCATTTTCACCGCTATAAAATGCAATTTAATGATGTTTTTGTGTGACATCTGTATGTAAGGACAGAATAAAGGACTCTTTTTCCCCAGACGCATTGTAAAATTGATTTAAAATGGATTCAGAAGAGATTTTTTTCATGACATCTGTACATATGTATGCATGTATCTCACATAACTCAAAAATGAGTAGCCTTAGAACGTTGAAGTTTTGTATGTAGAACTGCTATAAGATCTAGTTGTCACCTGCCTTTTTGGTTGCAGTCGGTCACACCAAAAGTATATAAATAACAGAGTAGGTGTATTCCTACTCGGTTATATGGTCGGCTCGATGAGCTCAGTTTTTTAATTCTTATATGTTGGTAAATTGTGCATTTTTTGCATTCAAAATGATTGAATGATGTTATTCTTATCTTCCGGTTAAGGTTTTTATGCCTTTAATTAATCTGAATGCAATAATTGTAGAATTATCAGCAATTTAAAAGTTGTTTAAGTGCAGCTAAGCGTAATTTTTGTTTACTATAACAGCCATATTTGTTTGCATTTGAAACGTAGCAGAATAGTGAATTAAGTCAGTTTCTGCACCTTCAATGTTTTTTTGCGAAGTGGGACCAAAAGTAAACTTTCAGTTTTATGCACAGAAAAAGCTGCCTTGTTGTTTGCTGGGCAAATTGCTTGTTTTTGCATAGAAACTCTTAATTTTAATTGTAAAATTTGTTTGTTTTTTTAAATTTGTTTTAACTGTATTTGGTGTTTTATTTTTATTTTTTTCCTATATTTTTCAATTTTTAATTAAGTTATTTTGAGGTTTTATGCATTTTTGCCTTGTCACAAAGTGAGAACTGAATTAAATGAATGAGAAATCCATCCGTAATGAAATTCGAGGAAATAAATTCAAATGAAATGCAGCAAAAAAATGTGTGTCATTTAATATTCTGTACAAGAAAGTCTTGTGGTGTCCGCATGAGATTTTTTTTTTTTTTTTTTTCCCTGGAGTGGTAGATGTGCCCTTGTAGAACAAGATGTAATTGATTTGATACAAGATTCACCTTTTAAATTGTAAAGTAAGATTGTAATTGTGTAATACAAAGGTAAAATATTTTTGCTGCTTGAAGAAGTGAAATATACTTTAGTAGGTATTTATTATTCTGTATTTAGAATTGTATTATTCTGTATTTAATACTGAATGCATGGGATACTTATCAGAGATTGAATTTTGCTCAGTCTTAAAGTTTTCTTGCTTTTATGGTTACAGGCAAAAACATTATGATCGCAAACGTCACAGAGAAAACAACATAAAGCAAACATATTGTCATATAAAACATTGTGGGAGGAAAAAAAGCAAAAGAAAACATCATAGTTCAAAACCCTTGTCATAAGTTCAAAAACATCGTCGTAAAAAATAAAGCAACTTGAAATCATTGCGAACATGTATTTTGGGGGGTTTTAAAAGTTATAAATGTATATTCCCAAAGTAATATGTAAATGCAAAATCAGTTATGAGTATTTTTACCTCTATATTTGATATTTTTTTCAATCAAGTAATACGTTTTTGCAAAAAATGCAAGATGGAAATTTAAGCATTCAAAAACTGAAAATAAGTAGAAAATTAAAGCTGTGCGTAGCAATTAATGAGATTTTATCTTATTTATTATAAAAATTTTGTATAGTTATCTTCTGAAGGTTATAATTTAATTATAATGTCTTTTATAAAACTGTATTGGTAATTTTTCATGAAAAAATATAGTGGAAGATGAGTAACTTCATGAGATTGCTCATATAAAAATTGTTTTCTGTCGCTTGGGTAAAAATTCCTTCTTGTGTTCACAAATAATGATGCAAATATAAATTTACAGATTTCAAAGCCTGAAAATTATGTCTGTTAATTATTATTTTTTATCACGATATTGTCTGTGATGATGTTTTGAATAACTTTATTTTTGATGATGATGTTTTATGTCTAAATGTTTTAGAAGTGTGATGCTTAATTTGTTCGATGATGTTTTTGCCTTGTGTAGTTTTTTCCGCAATATTTTTATTCACAATGTTTTTGGCAGTCATCTTCTTTTATATTCATTATCACTTAATTATTAGCCTTTTAAGGATTGATAGTAAGGTTTATTTTTGTTCATTTATGAGAACATTTTCTGCAACATAATTTAATCCATTAATGAATGGTTATCCTCAAATACTCAATGAAATTAATATTATTAAAAAAATTATAATTTTTTCATGTCCCGAAAATTTAAACTTCTGAAATGAACTAAGAAATATTTTAGAAGTAAATATAAAGCAATTTTCAAAAGGAACTATTTAATAATATAAATGCAGTGATTGATTCATTTGAAGAAAAGTAATGCAGTTTGATGTGCAACTCATATAAATGATATTTAGAAGGTAATAAGCTTGTTTAAGACTGTTTATTTTTTATTATAATTTTTAATCATTTTAAGTCTGCAGTTTTCTTATTCATTATAAAATCATTACCCTTTATCATTGTTGATCCAAATTCTCTTCTGTACCTTTAAAATTTAAAGATTTTGCTTTTCAAATCTGTGTGATTGCAGAAATAATTCTTGTTTACGTGATTTTACATAATTTTGTAATTTATTACAATTTCTAAATAGTAAAACAAAAAATTGATCATAATATCTAATTTTGATACCAATTTAGACTGGATGATGATTTTTAAATACGCATTTTTAATTTTTTGAGATCATTTGTATGAGATTGAACCATAATTACTTCAGCTGTTTAATACTAAATTTAAAATTCAACCATGAAAACTTCAGCTTGAAGCTTTAAAAATATTTTACTGTAAGATGCAATTCAGTTACCTTTTTTCTTTTCAGCATGGGAAAGAAGTGCCTGTCATCTGCTTCTGCCTCCACTGTTCTGGAGAAATTTCTTATTGAAACTCTATGCTTTGATGAACTAGCAAGGAGTAATCTTCCTGAAATTTGGGCTGCACTTGTTTGCTTACCTCATATTAGGTAATATCCATTAAATAATGTTTGAGATATAAAGTTAATTTATTGTTTTTTTTTTTTTTTTTTTTTTTTTTTTTTTTTTTCTTTTTTAACTAAGAAGGTTATGAAATTTTATAACTTTTTTTAGAAAGAGGAAGGACAAGAAACTGACTATTATGTGCTTATTATTATGAAATAACATAAATATATATTCTGTTCTTCTTATTATGGAAAATTGTTTTGTATTATTTTGTTGTGTACAATTATTACATATTATTTTACTGTGAACAATGAATTTGTAATGTTCATATTTAAGAATTAATGTATAATATTTAGTATTGTTTAATCTTTTCATTCAACTATGGCAAGCTCTTTTAAGTTTGGCTAAAGATGTGTTACAGTTAAAAGGGCGCGGATGTATTCCCGTTTCTCATGACTCAGCTTCTTGTGGGGTCAGGGGCCGGACTGCCCAGCTGCATTTTACTCTTTTTGCGGGCTTGATCCCATGTGTAGGGTGTGGAGGCGAGAAAGTATTTCAGCCTTTCTGAAGTAGACAACTGGGTGACGTATTTATTACCTAAGGATGTCGCAAGTTTAACTGAATTACAATTGAAAACATTCCTCTGTTGTGTGGGAAAGAAAGGGTCCGTCACCTTGTACAGAGTTCTGAATTTCTTCGAATTCTAGAGGCTATTTATTGCCTCTTTTCTAGTTGGCTAGAGGGAGTTCAAGTTTTGCTTAAGATTGGTTAAATTTTAATTTTAGTTGAGCCAATAGCGAATTTGAGGCGTTTACATTGTGAGATTCAACCGAGCTTTCAAAAGCCGTTGCACTGTAGGAGGGGGGAGGTTTTTGTGAGATTTGGTCCAGTTTTGATCTACTTTTGAGAGGAGCATAGCCCAGCCACCCACCCCCTTGTGGGCGACCACAGTTTCGGTTAATATTGTTTATCTCTGAGGCACTGCCCGTGAGGACCGGTCCAAACTCACCGCGCCTCCCTTCGGATAGGCTTCAGCCAGAATTGACGGAAGATCTGGGGATAGGTCCAGCATTATACTTGACTGGCAACTTTTGTTTAAGAATCATGTCTCTGACGTTTTCCACTTGTAGATTTGAGTCTGAAAGTTGTCTGTTTGTCAACCTGAGTGTCTCGAAGCTTCATCAGACTGTGGTTTTATCAACTATTATGTATTGATTGAACATTGTTTTTGACTGCAAGAGTCTTCAGACTCGTTTTTGGACAGTGATGAAATAGCAAACCGTGACTGTCTCGAACAATTGCCAGATTGATTGTGGTTATGTCAACTAATTAAGTATCAACTGAATATTGTTGCTACGTGAGAGTCTTCAGATTTTGGGTTTTAGAGAGCAATGATCCAACTGTGAGTGAAATTTTTGTTATTTTCATTTTTTGCCTTTTCTTTTAATAAGTAAATTTTAGGATTTTGGAATTCTAAACTAAGCTGACATTTTTATGTAGTTTAAAATTCGAATATTTTAATCAATCAATTAATAGTTGAGAAAGTGTTATGAGTAATTAATAGTTGAGAAAGTATTAGTTATTTTTTCTTTATGTTTAATTATTATGAGTTTAATTCTTGAGTACATGTTTAAAAGATTAATATGAGGTGTTTCACTATGATTTTTGTATGAATTAAATAATGTTAAAAATGAGATTGATATGGAAAAAAAAAAAAAAACTATGAGTAACTTTTAAAAGAGATTTTGTAGGGGTAGTCTGGCCAGCTATCTTAAATTATAATATTTGGATTATTTAATAAATGAGTATATTGATTTTATTAGTGTAAGTTTCTTTTTAGTTTAAATTGTGGTCTACTATAGGTCAGCCATATGATCCTTGCAGAAAATATGGTTATTTTCGAATATGGTAACCATATTGCGGTAGTAGAAAAATCAGTCTTAAATGTTTGTTACTATACGATTGGCTTAATTATTTTGATGAGTAGACTTCTTAGTGTGAGATTTATCTTTTCCTGGTGTTTTGAATTGTTACATTTTAAATGTGTTTTAGGGCTATGTCTAGATTAGTGTTGAAATTTATGTGTTTTCAGGTTGGAGATCTGAATTAGTTTTATTTTAGTAGCATGTTACGGAAATGTATTTCTGCATTTTGCTTTGATAAGTAATCTTTGATTCTAAGAAAACACCAGGGATTAATCTTTCACTTTCTTTGGTATAAAGTGTTAAGATTTTGATTCTGAGAGTAGTAAGTAGTTTAGTTTTAGTTATTTTTATGTCATGGCACCAAAAAGAAACAAGTCAGTTTAAAAGTTGAGTGTAAAAGTAAATTTTAATGATTTTTTTCCCTACAAAACATTCTTTTATGTTACATTGTAAGAAATTACATGGGAATAATAGTCTTTCACATGTAATACAAGTTAATTTGATTCAGTGGATACTACATCCAGAGTTTTGGTGACATATTATAAAAATTCATTAAACTATCAACTACTTAAAAGTTTTCAAAAAAAGTTAAATTTATTTTCCCCAAATATTTGCCAGCATCCCCATTTTAGAATTTTTAACAAAGGTCTCATTTTCTTGAGAAAGCTGAAATCTTTCGCCATAGTTTTGAATTTATATTACATCAGAAACCTACCAATGGCTGAGTGGATAAAACAGAATCTCTTTCGTTCTCAGTTGCTACTGGATTGTCTGCATGAATTATGATCTTTCCTTTTAATGATAATTAATATGAGTCACTTTCCTTGAAATCCTTCATAAAGATAAGATTGCTGTAATTGAATTCTTTGTTGTAATTTATGAAATATCTGTCTACCTTGAAATGACCTGTGATTGAGGAACAGAGCTGACAATATTTTCAAAATTTTACTAAATCATAAATCATGACTTGATTGTTGCTATTATAAATGAAAAGAAACCATAGGAAAACCTGTAAATGTTAATTTAAAAGGTGAAAATGAGGTTGGTGTATCACAGTTCACCTGTTGTTGTCTAGGTATAGAAGAAATGCTTAGTTTTAGTTAACATGTAGAGCAATTGAATAAAAAGTTGTCAACAACTCATCTGTGTTAAGGCATATGTCAGGGCTGGATTGCAAAGTCCAGAAAACTAAAAACTTGCATTGTATATTGACCTCCATGCTGAGCTGTATATAAAGCAAGTCTCTAGCACCTAAATATTTTGACTTTCATTATCAGTGTATTATAACAAAAAGTTTCTTCTTCAAACCAAACAGCTGCAATAATTCATTACCTTTGGAGCCAAGTATTCATAAAATGTCTTTCTTTTGAAGAAGTTGAATCCTTGTTCTTGGCAATCAAAATACATTCTCTTTTTATTTATATTTAAATTATTTAACATATATTTTAATTTTAATGAAGATTTAAATTATTAATTGATATTGATCTTTTTTACTTAAGCTAAAAGTAAAGGAAAGCAAAAGTTACAGTTCAGCTTTTAAGAGGTCACAAGAAAAAAATGAAAATAGCTAAAGTATATTATGTGTTTTTTAATTTGTGTCTCTCATGTGTCACATCATATGATTATTTTGGGGGATTGTATTTATGCCAAAAAATTGCATATATCAAAATTGATTGATTTGATTAATCCAAAATTTGTTATGTTTATCAAAACTATTTTACCAGAGACAGACACATAAAAAGGAGTTTTTCAACAACATTCTTTCTTCTACACCCCCCCCAATCCCCCATAAAGCAAAATAGTTGAAATGATTTTTCCAAATTTAAAAAAGAAAAAAAAAAAAAAAAAAAGTTAGTTATTTTAGAGTTTGATTACATAGTCTGAAAATATTAGTTTTTTAAAACAAATTTATAGTTTGAAGGTTGTTAATTTTCATGTAAAATAGAAGTGAAGTGGCTCATATTTCATAATTTTTAATAGTGGAACTATGTTTGAATATATTTAAAACTTCTAGAATTCCTCTTATAACTTTTTGTTTTCATTTAAATCATATAAAGAAAGTAATGTGCATTTCTTATTATCAGTCCCGGCCCTGTAAGAAAGACTAAATTTAATTTTTGTTAGGGTTACTAATTTTAAATTATTTAACAATGTATGAAGCTAAGAAAATACACTGAAATCATTAATGTAATTTAAGTGCATGGGTATTTTTTAAAATAATATTCAAAATATATAATTAAAAGAATAACAATATCTGGTAATTAATTATAAGTTTCCAGTTTTAAATACCTTTTTCTGGAATGTTATTGATATAAGTGGAAAGTCACAGCCAACTTTTCTCATATAAAAATTCATTTAAGGTGTACTGCAGAATTTTTTAATTTTTATTAACATTATTATTATTTACCAGTAGTTTTCAATGAAAATGTTTTCATTTTTGATAATTTAGCCCTTTCAAGAAGATATTTATAATGCAAACTTTAATGCCTGTGCTTTATCAATGAAAATCATCTCCTGGAGTCTCATGTTTTCAAAACTAAGATTTGACAGTTCACTATTCCTGTATGCAATTTACATATCAGATATTAGTGTTGTAAAAATGCATTTTACTTTTAAAACTAAAATTATACAAAAATAAAGAGTTTAGATTTAAGTAAAAAGTGGATATCCTTTCTTGTTTTCATTCATTGATTCAGTTCCATACTCTTGCCATTCATTGTATATATACATAAGTATTCTACAAAACATTTTTCCAAACTACATAAAACAATATGCTTCAAATCAATCAAATGCATATTAATTTAAATATTTTAATATAATATGTTTATTTATAAATAAATTTTATAAAGGAAGTTTTCTGTATATTTGTTTTATATTGCTTTTGAATTCATGAAGATTACCAGTTTAGCTACTTGAAATGCATTCATTGTTGCATAAATTTTCAATTACATATGTGTAAATAAAATTATTTTTTATTCCTTATTTAGGTTTCTTAATATTGAATATGTATCTAAGGTACTTCAGGAATTAGCAGTAAAAATGCATAAATATTTACTGTCTACACAGTTTACTAACCTTGACCATGCTGAAGAATGGAGTTTTATACTTTGTCAAGCATATTTTGTGTTCCTTGTCATTACAGCAGATTATGAAAAAGAAAATTGTTTTAATACAAAATTTTTCATCGATTTATTAAAGTAAGTATAGTATGTCATATAAACAATACAAAATTAACTAAATGTGTGTTTTGGGAGAAGAAAAGTGTTTTTACAATAAATAATCAAATTAATTTTTTTAATGCAAGTAGAGTTTTCATGCACAAATTTCTAAATAGCTATATATTATGTTCCAGTTTCTTCTATGCATAATTATATAATGAGTTGTGGATTAATTTTAAAATATAGTTACTGGATTGCTTTAAAATTCAGATTGTGTTAATGCTTATTACGTGATAAAAAAATTTTAACATGATAATATTAGAATTTTCTGAAAATACTATATATTCCAGTATTGTTTTATTCGTGCTATAGTTCAAATATATCTAGTGTTTAAAATATCTTCAATGCTGCTGCTGTGTGGTCAAGCGAAAGCCCCATCATTCGTTTTGTTGTTGATAATCCATACTTTTTGGAAATGAGATTTATGAGAATAAGCCTAACTTGTAAACATAACAGTAAATATATCCTGCAAGAAATGTATTCATTACTTGCATATTAATGCAACCACTTTTGTAGATGTCACCAGATTTTCAGAATGTGCCAAATATTGGCCACCATTCTTCCAGCAATCATGCTCCTAACAGTCTTTCAGTCAAGCAATGCTGCCATATTCGTATGGATTCTTTTTTGTTTTATTCCAAGTTCTAATGGTTTTTATAAACAAATCGTTATATATTTTGCTTTAAAATAAGAGCTTGTGGAATTTGCGAACAATAAAACAGACTTTGGTAAAATTTCTGCAGGGGTATAGAATATTGCTGAAAACTGTCTAAAGGGAACAATGAGGAAATTTATTTCCTAGATAACAGTTTCCAAGGTTTGCATGAAGTCGGGTCTATAAAATTGTCTGTTTTTTTTTTTTTTTTTTTTTTTTTTTTTTTTTTTTTAAAGCGAAAAAAGATTGCTGTGTACTTCGGGAAAAGAATAATACAAAAAAAAATTATGGAAAGATTTGAAGAATAGTATAAGTGTTTTATTTTTGAATGTAGCATGTAATCCTTATTTAATAATTAAAATTTATACTTTAAATTGTAAAGTGTGTTTCCTTTTCGTATATTGATAATGTTTACTGACATGATATTAATAGTTTGGGAATCTGTTTAAAAAAAAGAAAGAAAAAATGGCTGCAAAAACCACTAACTTACATCCAATAAGTAACTTTTACTTTTCCATCTGTAAGAAATCGCCAAATTGTGCTAAGGTGGTTGCATTAAACATAATTACTGTGTATTCCATTACAGTTTTTTAGCCAAAGGTCTGTAGCTAGGAACTGTTTTTAAGAATATTAATTATTGAAAGCAATAAATAAATTAAAGATTATGAATAATGGTTTGCTGTTTTGGCACTTTGTGATTATTTGCACCCTTATTGAAAAGTCACAAAACATATTCATGAGGCAAAGCAGTATGTTGCCAAAATAGTTATGTGGCAACTCACAATATTCCAAAAAGTATGTACGTGGCAACCTAGGTATGTGCATAGCCCATGTCTGTTTTGGCCAGTTCACAATGCTAAAATGTACGAATTCCGAGTTTGGGCAATTTTCTAATGTTTTTTTAAATGAAAACAAATTGTATGTGGAAACAAAAAAGTGGATGTTTTATTACTGAGGTTTCTTGCTTCTTCAGTTTTATTGACTAATCGCTCTTGCATGGAGTTCTTAGTGTGACTCCATTTTAAAAATGGCTGTTGCCTTTTGTGCCTTGCGTAGTGAAAGATTATTTTACCAATTAGTTAGTTCATGAGAATGCTGTCAAAAGTCAGCAAGGAGTTCATGACTATTTCTGTGAACTCATTTTTTTATATATCATTTGTATATTATCACCCCTTTCTATCCACATGTACTTAGGAAGATTTTACTAAACCAGTTCATCAAAGATTGATAATTTAAATGCTTAGGTAGTTGCTCATAAGTTGCATTTATCTCATCACTCTCATGTCGCTCTGCCCCCAAAAAAAGCAGAAAGAAAGATTTTGTGAAGTGATAAAAATAGCCATTCAGCTTCAAGCAGTTTTATAGGGAATATCTAAATGAGGCAAATCAGTTTCCAAAATAGTGTTCAATATGAAGAAGAATGATGAAATATAGAGTAAATTGTGCACTACACTTACCTCAGTGATCTCAGCTTAACTCTCCTCAGAGTATTTTTCAATAGTGCAGCAAGTAGTCTACTTTGTTTCTTATGTGTTTGTTTATCAGAATTCATTGCTATAGAATTTTTAATGTCTTTTTCAAGGAAACATTCCAGATCTCTTGGGGTTCTGCGCATGGTGGACTTGCATTTGAGAAGCTACAAGAAACTACCATCTCTAGAAGAGTTAGGTATAACATGTGAAGAACTAACTTCATATGTCATACCTAACTTGGCATCTCCTTATCATTTGGTAAGTACTTAATTCCCTCTCGATGTAAGAACAAAATTATAATAAATCTGTATTTAAATATCCGAATTATCAGGTTTGGCAAATCTTATGATCTTTGGTTCTGAAAATTATTTGTGCTAAATTTCATAAGCTGAAACTAATTATAACAAAGAGTTATGCAGGTAAAAACAAGGCAAATATATTAAGATTTATAAAAATGCAAAATACAAAACAAGTGATGTCTGCCAAAAACGTAGCTGAGAAAACAATGCAAGGTGAAAACGTCATCACACAAAACATCATGGGAGAAAAGAAAACATCAGGGTACAAAATATCATCATCGAAAATAAAACTCCTCAAAAACTTCGCAGTTTGAAAGTATTGTAGTCGTAAATATCTTGGTAAAAAATAAAATGCCTACAAATCATCACATGACTATAACATCGCAGATATGCAATTTTCAGGCTTTAATAACCGTAAATGGATATCTGCATAATGATTTGTGAGCACAAGTTGGAAAGAAGGATAAATTTTACTTTCATATTTTACATTAACTAATAAATTTTTGCTTAAAAAAAAAGAAGGAAATTTAAGCATAGAATATTAATGCAACTTATAGCATTTAATGAAATTTTAAAATTACATAGTTAACCAAAAAAATTTATTAGTAAATAATTTTTTATAAAGTTTTACTGGTAATTCTTCAGGAGCAAACATAATCTAAAATATTAGAAATTTTCTTAAGAAGATGGTTCACTGTAAGTTCAATAAATGACTGTAAAATTTTCGAATAAAATGTATATAAAAAATTAAATACTACATTTTAAGAGCTTATAAGGAATATCTAAATCTAAAAGTAAATGCAAACAATGCTAGTTGAAGTGAAACACTCAAAATTCTATATCTTTTTAACTTGTGTGGGTGTGGTCAACTTGCATAATGATTAAAACCTATGTTTATTGTTCTCAAAAACACTGTTTATCTCAGGGGGATAGTCATCAAGAGGGTTTACTGCAAATGTACATTATTTCTGAAAAGGGGGGAAAAAAGACTGCATGAGATTTTCATGATTTTCCAGAAGTATAATGTGTATATGAATCAGTTATTGAGAATGTACTCCCAGATGAATCCCACCCCTTAAGCAGATAGCCATAGTATACTTTGGCATAATATAATAAATCCAAACCCTACTGAAATATTATATGTAGCAGACTTTCATCGTACCTAATAAATCGACATCCAAGTAACTGACTGCAGGCTGTGAATAAAAATTTTAATCACACTTTAAGAATAAACTGAAACAAAATAAGGAACAATTTTCACTGCAAGAATATCAGATTAACCAAAGTGAAAGAAAATAATTTGATAAATAATTAAGCAATATTTTTAATAGACAAACTGATTCAATTACTTATCTTCCTTTTTTTAATCTTTTTTAGGCTATATTTTTCAAGAAAATTTACCAGTAAAACTGTATAAAAGTAATTTATTAATGACCTTTGTTAGTTAACTATGTAAGTTTAAAATTCTATTAAAGTGCTCCAAGTTGCATTAATTTTCTATGCTTAAGTTTCCTTCTTCCTTTTTCAGCAAAAATTTATTAGTTAATAAAAAATATGAAAGTAAAAAATTAACCTTCTTTCTATCTTGTGCTCGCAGATCATTATGTGAGTATACATTTACAGTTACTAAAGCCTGAAAAATGCATGCCTGCAATGTTTTAGTCATGCGATGATTTGTTGGTACTTTATTTTTTACCACAATATTTTCGACTACAATATTTTTAAATTGCAAAGTTTTTGAGCCGCTTTATTTTCAATGATGATATTTTATATCCCAATGTTTTAGAACTGCACTGTTTTCTCTTTGCTTTCTTTTCTCCCACAACATTCTCATCTGGTGTTGTTTACTCCATGACGTTTTTGTCCACGATGTTTTCAGCTGTACCCAAAACAAGTATACATAAATTTATTGTTATGTAAAATATAAATAAATAAATCTATAATAGCACAAAATGAATATAAAGAAATGTTTATATATATAAAGTAACATGGTAATAAGCCAAAAATTAAAGACGACAAATGTTTTAACCAGTCCTGCACTATAGCTGCAGGATTAAAGTAAATTAAAGCATTTAAAATTAAAATTAAATTGGAATCAAAGCAAGGCAATTCCTCAACAATATTAATAATTTCAACCGTGGATAAGAGGTTAACACATAAGAATTCATCAGTAAGACAAACTCTAAAAATAAAATTGCAAAAAGGGAAAAATATACAAAATTATAAAAATACGAAAATTAATCTCCTTTTGCTGAAGCTTCAATTCAGAACTCATCAGGGGAAAAAGGAATTCAAGTTTCATAGAAGTTGATTAATATATTTCGAATACATGTTTCATTCTTCTGGTTCCTTTGAGATCAAAAGCCGAAAAAAGATGCAATTAAATTTTCATTCAAGACATTAAAATTCATTTAAAACGGAAAAATCAAATCTCAAATGTATCCAGAATTTTCCCTACATGCATTCAAAACACTTGGAAAAAAGATTTCTATAAGTAATAATATAAAATCTAATCTGAGAACAGCTAAAAACTCAAAACCTATCTGAAACAAAAATTGAACAAAATGTGCCTTGCTTTGATTCCAATTTAATTTTAACTTTAGATGTTTTAAGTTTATATATATAACTACAAAACAATTTTTTAAAAAACAAAATATAAACATACCTAGTATTTTTGCACATTAAGCTACTGAAGCATTTTTCTAATACTTTGGAAGATTGTAATTTTAATTTTCAGTATAATTTAATTGTCATATGTATATACAGTAGAACCCCAATTATCTGAATCAATGGGGACCAGACCCCATTCGGATAATAAAAAATTCAGATAATTGGATTTTCCCAAAGAAAAGGTCTACCATACACTTTAATTAGTAATTTCACGTACTCTATGTTGAAAATTGGGAGGAAAAACTATTTTAGAAGGGGTTTAAATTAATTAAAATAAAAAAGCAGCACTTTTACTTACATGTTATATAGCAGGGTTTCTTAAACCTTTTTCAGTCACGACCCCTTTTTATCACTGAGATTTTTTCGTGACCCCAAGGACCGCATAACATTTACAAAAATTTTGTGGGATCTCATTAAGTATTGTACAAATCCAACACACGCATGAGTGAAATTCAATTTTTTCACTTGTACTGTAATATACTGTTGCAGTTTTAGGAACTTTAATTTCTAATTTTAAGACATAGAACAATGTGGAAATTTTAAATAAGTAACAGATGAAATGACAGCGTCATGTGAAAAGCAAGGAAAATTAACATTTATATTATAAAAAGAATGCATCGAAATTTTTTTTTTTTTTTGTCTGCATTGTCTTAGTTTATCAATTTTCAGATACATTGTGTAAAAATATATTGTAATTCTAAAATTATTATAATAAGTTAAAGAAATATCAAAACTGCTAAAATTTTTGGCGACCCCCTGCTGCAAGTCACAACCCACAGTTTAAGAAACCCTGTTATACAGCATACTGTAGAGTACTTACAAGTGCTAAAAGTCATTGCTTGCTGAACATCTCAGTCAAAATAAGCTGTTTGACTGTCTTCATCCGTTTTCAGGCAGTCAAGTCCCGCATCCGCTTGACAATGAGAAGTTGCATGTAGCCACATTCTTTATTCTTTTTTAGTCTCAATTTTTTCTTAAATTCTGAAAGTGATTCGAATAATCAGCAATTCGGATAGTTGGAGTTCGGATAATTGGAGTTGTACGGTATATATAAAATATGAAAGACACTTAATTGGCAATATACTTTTATATTTTTAGTCTGAATATAAATACAACCCCATTCACATCTACACTGATGCAGCATTTCTTTTCCTTCAGAGATCTGCATTACTGTGAACTTTTATCCAATCATCATTTAGAACTCAAACAAAGAACTGAGTGTAAATACTTCAGCTGCCTTGCACATCCTCTCTCAAATTTGCACTGTCCTGCTAAATTATGTGTTTACTAACTTCTTCATTGCTTAAAACATGTTACTACGTTGTTTAAAATTGTGGGATGCAGATTGCCCTCATTGTACTGTGCCATGTAATGAAATAAGATACATTGATAAAAATCAACAAGTAATAAAGAGCTGTTCAGATTATCATGATTTTGTTATTCTTCAAAAAAGTTCCAGTTATTTACTATGCCCCAGAGTCAAGCTATCTGCTATCAGCATTCCCGCCACTCTAGTCATGATTGTTAGTGAATGGTTCTACTAAATTCTCTCATTGTACCAGTTTATTATTATAAATATATACTACATCTTTATAGTAATCTGTGAATGAATTGTATAAAATTGAATTCATAAAGAAGTCATGTTTATTTTTTCATATAATTTGCATTTCAATTACATTTGCTAATACATTATTACAGTTATAAAATTCTGAAAGATTTTAAAAGTAACTGTTGTTCTTTTACAGGAGCGATTTTTTACTTTACAAATATTGAATGCTCTTGAGTTGTCACCGACACAATCTGAAGGCAGGGTTTGTAGTATTTTGCATTACTCTGTTAATTATTTCTATTCTTGTTTAAATTGAAGTTCTTGGTAAAATTTTGATTAAAACTGTTCAGATGTAAGATTTGATAACTTAATAACTAATTTTTTAATGTAATGTTTTATTTATTTGTTCATATGTTTTTATTTTAGTCTGAATCTGTTTTGAATATCTGTATTGAAGCTGAGAGAATTCCACTAGATGTACAATCTTACAGAGAAAAAGTGAAATGGCTCAGAAAATTGGAATACCAGTTTGTAGAAAAAAATATTCCTATTATATATGATACACTTCTGAAGAAAGTAAGTTTGCTGTTTGTATGAAAAAATGTACAGTTTTTGCTTATTGGTATGCTTTCTAAAAAATAATTTTTTTAATGTATTGTAAGCTTTCATGCGAGGTATTTTCATAGTTATAAATTTTATTTGATTGGCCCACTAGTCAGGCATAAAACACTAAATTTTGTCTTCATTTATTTTTATGTCATTAATTTCTTTAAAACAAATGTTTTGAATTCTGAAGTTTGTTTTGATTGCACCATATTTATAATTTTCCCCCTAGGTTCCTGTATATTATCTTCTAGGCAATTTATATATCAATTTTAAATTGCTATGGGATCCATCTATATCTGTACTAGAAACTTATGCTCATGGAACAACTGAATTATTTTGGAATATCTTTGTTGAACATTTGAATAAAATTACAGCATTATGTGGTAAGTAAATAAGTACAGAGTTTTCAGTTGAAAATTAATAATGTAATTATATTTTTCTAGAAATTTAGAAGCAATTTTCATAAAAAAAAGTTTTTATAAATAAAAAAAATGCTCTTATTTGTGTTATGAGTTTCCTAAATGATTTGATGATAAAAAGAAAGTTTTGTGCAAGATTAAACAGCAAATCCTAACTTTGCATGCAAACTGTTCTGTTGTTTGCTTGAAAAAAAGAGAGAAATAATAATATCATGTGAGTGTTCCAGATAAATGTGAATTCTTTTACAGTGCCAAAACGTGTGTTGTCAGGCAGTTAGATATGCAGTCAAATTTGTATAATTCTTTTGGAAGTTGCTGCATATTTATTTATCTGTACTTGTTTTGTATCGGTGCGAATTTGTGTATTTTTAATTACTTATTTTTGTACTTAATTATTATATTGCATTTAATGAATGAAATGGTATGCTTATAATCTCTAACAGTATACAGTGATTCTAGCAAAATTGAAAAATAGCAGTTATCAAAATTTGCCTGGTGATAAAATTAAGTACATTTATCTAAATGTTGCTAAATTAAGTAATTTCTGGAGCTTCTGTTTTAAATCTTTGGTTTAAACATTAGTTGTGAACAGACACAAAGGTACAAAACAATTCTAGAGATCAGCCCTAGAAAATCAGTAAACATCAGTCAAAATTGTGTGACTTTGTAAAAAAGCCTATGATTTTAGAGGAGTTTTTGACGGCAAGCATTGATAATTTTTAACATGATGATCGGGATTTTAAGTGGTTTGGATCTCATTTCTCCTGATGCATGTATTTTAGTTTTTGAAATGTATTTCTGCAGTATCTCAAATGCTCCAATGTGATTTTCACTCTGTTAAATGTGTTTGTTTCAGACTTTTACTGAACATTTTCATGTTACTGATCTGTACATTCAAGATAAAGTCAGTTTGATTTCTTTCAAGGAACTTTAATGAATGCATTAATGAACTAAGCTAATACCTGTTTTAAAATAAATAGAAAGATGTCTTTTATAACTGCTTATTTACTATTAGATTTATTTTTTAGAATGGGAAAGTAAATGTTAATTGATGCACATGATAGAATTTTCAAATATTTTCTAATGGTCTTTATCAATCAGCAGATGTATTATTTCAAAACAGATCAAATTAGATATAATATTTCGAAACAAGTTATGAAAAATAAACTAAAATCATAATGTCTATCACAAAATACGATTTAAAAATATTGTAATTGAGAACTATTTAAGATTACTACTATGTGTGGATTATCTAATATTGATTTCTGAGATATTATCCCTTTTTTATTTTGCTCATTTTCTTGTTGATTTCTAAAGGAGGCTCGAAATTTTACTAATACTTAATTTTAAATGCAATTTGAAGGATTAAACAAGATGATTGTTAAGTTTTCTTAAACGAAATATGACTTGAGCATAATTGTTATTTCTGATTACACTTTTTCTCTTTAGAAACTGGAGAGAACGCTGATTCATCACGTGAAACAGGAAATGAAAGTGAAACTTACAGTGCCTTTTACCAAAGTTTAACTAAATTTTGCAAACGAGATGAAAATCCGGATATCATAAATCACCGTTTATTACTGTGGAAAGCTATGGCGCAGTTCCCAGATGTAGTTGAGCCTAAGAACAAAACAGTTGTGCCTTTCTTGTTCCAGTTTATGACGTAAGTTTTTTTTTTTTTTTTTTTTTTTTTTTAATATGTGTGTGTGTGTTTAAACTATCAATATAATGCTGCATTGTTTAAAATATGTTTGATTTAACATTTACTGTTTACATCTATAAAAACGACATTTGTTTTTTGTATGTAGATGTTTATAATTGAAAAGGTGCTGAAATTCGTACTGTTTCACAATATATATAAAAGCTGTAGGCTCAAATTAATACATAACAAATCTCAGGTAAATTAAAACATGAGTCATTTTTACATTGGTATCTTTTCAGTTTGTACATGTCATAATATAAAAGTTTCAAAATAATTCATATTATTATAAAAAATAATTGTTTTTGAATATTTCATATCTAAGCATTTAAACGGGCTTATTTTTCAACTTGATAATTATCAAGTTCACAGCCTTCAAAAACAAAAAAATGTGAATAACTGACAGTTTTGTTGATGTATTAATTATATGGTGGTAACTTGATGAGCATTTAGTAAATAAGTTATTTTAATGTATCACATTAAAATAGCTTATTTAATTAAGAACATTATTATTATTCATTTAAATTGTGTTGGATATGTTACTAGTAACTTTATGCCTTTCATTTTATAATTAGAAATGAAGTTGTAAAAGTTGATACTTCAATGGCTGCAACTGAATCTGTTAACAAAATGCAGTGGGATGAAGACATGAATGATGCAGTTATGAAAGAAAAATGCATTGAATCTGAAACAACTTTTCAAAAGCGAAAACGATTGAAGCAGAAAACTCCTCAGAAGTCAAAAAAACTGTAAGTAATTTAATTAAAAATCTTGAAATCAATATTCTTCACCATTCAGTTCTCAAATTAGCTATTTTATTTGTAAAGTTAAATTTAACTCTTTATTTTGCGACTACTAATATTTGCCTTTACAGTAAATTTTGTCAAGTACAATCAAATTATGGAGCCAAATTGGTTTTAGCTGGAAAAATTATCAACTGGTCAAAGCATTTGATTACCCACACCTAAATTCATGTAGATCCCACTTTCACTGTCTGAACTGTTCTGTATACCTTGGTGGATGATATCCAACAAAGGGCTCATGGGCCGAATGAGATTTTGGAAATGCTGTGTGATATTTAGTACTGTGGCTGTGATAGAAGGTCATGCAGTTTTCATAAATTGTTTGGTTAGAGTATGATGCTTCTAAATTTTCCTTGGTCTGCCAAGAAATTCTTTTTCAAAACTGGAAGGCAGTTGGGCATATTTGTGCCATCACCTATAAGGTATTTGTGTATCATTAGTGTAATTAAAAACAAGATGCATTTATTAGCGATTGCCTTTAATTGTTTATTCTTTAAGAGAATAGAAACAGTTATTACAGCTAGTACATCTGGTTAGGAAACATTCTTTTACGTAGCCGAATATGCCAGTTACTAATTCTCAAAACTACACTTATACATTATTTTCATGTTGCCAGATCTAACAGATTAACATAATAAATGCACAATAACAAAAATGTAACAGGAAAGTGCTCCATCAGTCAAAGATAAAGTTAACATGTACAGAACATCCTGCCAACATTGAAATATTACATTACTTCAAATTTAAAGAAAAAATCATATGAATACAAACTTATAATGACACAAAATTCAACAAATATACCAATAATAATTCATTGAGAACAAAATAAATTATCCACCAGTAGAAATATAGTTATCCATAATGAGTAAAAACAAATTTTTTAAATTGGTTTTTTGAAAATATCCAATGCCGTGCGTACATCTACAACTGTGACATTTCCTTCAGAGCCTGGAATTACCATAATAATTTGAGCCAAAGACTAATTGCAGATGAGAATTTCAGAGTTCATTTTAGTAAAATTAGCATTCCAGAAGTTATATTTGGCCTTTTAAAACCCACTTAAAGCACTGCTGTAGATGGCTTAGATAGCTGTTTTGCCAGCATTTCCAAATGTTTTGAACTAATTTATGAGTCCTCTGCCACCTGCTTAGAAGATTATCTCTTTTGTCAATTAAATTTATTTCTGAGATGCCATTTATGGGTTTCCCTATCAGAAAAATGTCCAGGAGTGAATGCTTGAAAATCATCTGTATCAGTAGATAAGGGTGAGAGTGACCGCAAATTGAGGATGCCCTCGATTTGAACTATTAATGTTAGATATTCTTCTAGAGTTAACCACTCCCTTTAAATGGTACTTTAAGGCCTTTACACCCGCCTCTCGAAGGCCGCCGAAATCAGGTGCCGTAGGGGGCAAAAATTTCCTTTCTGAGGCTAACAGGCTCAAAATTTCCTCACCGTTTAACATTAATTTATGCAAATGTTTTAACTCTGCGGAAGCTACAGTGAAGTTCGTTGCTTTACCGCTAAAAATTATTGAACTGTTGCCGCATCATGCAAAAAATCTCTTTAAGGCAGCAATTAGAGCTTCTGAAGTAAGATCTGACGCAAATTCCATGTGAATAGCCTTAGTCGCCATACATACAAATATAGCTACATAGATTTTTTTAAAGGTACCCTTTCTCTGCCCTTTGTATTTAATTTCAAAGGGTCCACATAAATCTGTTCTTACATTTGAAAATATGGATAGGAGCTCTGAGGAAAGATCTTCCTTAACTAGGTTGCAACAACTGGGTTATTCTTGAAGCCTCCCACACACTCATGGATGACATTTCATGCCATACTTCTACCACCAAGTTGCCAATGTTTAAAACGAACAGTATTTAGTAGGGCTTGAGGACCTACGTGAAAATCTCGCTTGTGATAGTATTGAAATATGAGAGTTACTAGTTTATTTCTAGCTGGTAGAATACTGAATGTTTAGAATTTAAATTTAAATGTGAAAGTCTACCGCCAACTCTTATTAATCCATTTGATGGATCTAGAAAAGGGTTAAAAAATTTAAGCTTACTTGTAAGTGGAACTGAAGATCCCCCTTCTAAAGCTAATATCTCCACAGGAAAATACTTTACCTGTGGGTAAGTTAGCAAATAATTTTCTGCTTTTTCATAGTCTTCACATGTAAGTCCCCTTGTGTGAATTTTAGGAGACTTGCATCTTCTGCAAAATCTAAAAAATAAAGGCAGAAATTCTAATTAGTTTATGAAAATTGTTGCTGATATTATGTAAGCTATCAAAAAAAGAGTCATTATTTAAACTTAATCCCACTTTAGAAACAGTCTTGAGTTCATCAGTATAAAGTTGAGTTGAATTACTGGGGTTTTGCAAAGTATGAGGAATAGGTAAATTTAATTTTGAAAGGTCTGGTCCTTTCCACCAAAGTTCACTAGTGGCAAATGCTTTAACTTCCAGTCCTCTAGAGATCATATCTGCAGGGATGAACTCTAAAGGAATATGGTGCCATTCAAAATCCTTAGATATCTTCTGGATTTGTGATACTCGGTTGTGTACAAATCTGAAGGGGTCTTGATTCATGCAGGGCTACTGTAGAATCAGTGTACAGTTTCACAGAATCTGTGTGAAGTTTAACAGATGTTAGAACCTTTTCCATTAGTTTTGCAAGAAGAAGGCACACAGAAAGCTCTAGACGTGGAATTGTAATGAATTTTGCAGGAGCAACGCATGATTTGCTGCTGAGTGTACAGTTTACTTCACCGGTGCTGGACGCAGTTTGGATGTATATCACTGCACCGTAAGCCTCTGAAGATGCATCTGAGAAACCTTGAAGTACTACCAACTTGGAATCAGTTTTTAAAAAACATCTTTGCACATGACTATATTCCGAATGTGGTAGTATTCTAATGAACTTTTCCCATTGTTCAGAACCATTGAACATTGAACTTTCCCATATTTGGAGGTAGAGTTTCAATCCAATCTAGCTTAAGCAACCATAACTGTTGCATAAAGGTTTTGCTTTAACAATAACAGGACGCTAGAGTTCAAGTGGATCACAGATGTGTGCTATTTGAGATAGTTTTTGTGAAGTTAGGACCTCTTTTGGTGAAGTTAGAATTAGCACTTATGCTTACTTTATATGTCAAGGAATCGCTTAAACTATTCCAAAACTTTCTTAGCATTTTAACTAATATTATTCAGAATTTTGATCAAGCATGAACTCTTGCAGTTCAGTGGTTAGTGTCTTGTTACTGCACCACTTGTGCAAAGTCATTCCTCTCCTTTGGAGAAGCTGCTTTAATTCCGACATAAGGTTTTCTAACTCGTTGAATTCTGAAGAACTAGAAAGACAATCATCTGTGTAGAAATCTTGAAGGTAAAAGAAAGTCCTTTCCCTCATCTAGAGCAAATTGTAAAACTTAAGTGGCTAACTATGAGGCTGACACAGTCCCATAAATTACAGTTCGTAAGTGGTAAACCTTAATTGGTATGAATTTGCTATCTTTCCTTAAGATTTTTTTAAGCTTAGCTTGCAAAGGACTAACTTCAGTCATTCTGAACATCTGTTTGATGCCTTTACTGTTTGAGCAGTATAAAGGCGAAAATTTACGTGCAGAATTTCTAAATCTAATTAGAATTGAAAAGAGGTCTTCTTGAAGATCTTCTCCTTTGGACAATAAGTCATTTAAAGAATGCCCGCTGGACATTTTCAAACTCGTGTTGAAGACCAGGCATAGTTTAGCTGTTTTGCTGGTGGGACGCAGTATGCCATGGTGTGGTAGATAATGCTCTTCATTTATAAATGTATCTTCTTTCACCTCCTCCATATGATGCAAATTTTCATATTCATTAAGAAATTCCACATAAAGCAATTTCAAAGTAGGATCCTGTGCCAAGTGTGTCCACAACTGATCTAGTCTTTTCAATGCTATTTCTTTAGAATTTCCTAACTAATGTGTTTTCACTAAGTGTTCGATAATTTAATTCATCATTGCAAGTTTTGCATGGTTCTGCTTCTTTTACTTCCAAGAAGCTTGTGAGGGTTTTATTAAGAGTTTCTAAATTTTTAGACAAGAAACAGTGTTTTGGTGTATAATACAAATTGTCTCAAATACTACCCGAAACAAGGTAGCCAAAACAGCTTGATTGCAAGAACTAATTGTCTCCCAATTTTATTTTATCATATCTCAAAACTGAGAAGAATAACTCAGCTCCCAACAAATATCGACCACCATTTGAGAAACAAGAAATAATGGGTCAGCAAGTTTGATTTTCCTTGGAATGTAAAAATTCGAAACATTAATTCTTTTAAAAGGTCTTAAATTAGTTATGTTATATAGTAAGTCAATTTCCCACTGTCATTCGTTGGATAAACAAACTTTTTTGTAATGTTCAGTGATGTGTTATTTAACCCACTTATTAGAATGCTTATTTTTTCTTTCTTCAAACCCAAAGCGTTGGCTGCTCTATTAGTCATAAATGAGTTTTCAGAGGCCGTATCTAGAATCACTCTCAAAGGTTTGCTTTTACCAGTTGCATTTTGCACATAAATTATTACAGTATTTATCAAAGCACTTTTAATTATTTCTGTTTGAGAGGAAAGAAAACAAGCATTTTCTGGTAGATGCAAATCAATTGACTTTATGTTTTGTTGATTTTGTTTTGATGCATTTATGTTTTGTTGATTTTGTTTCTGAAGCTCTATCATTCCCATGATGTCTAGACCTTTACAATTGCTGGAATCTGGTGATGAATATACATGTAACAATGTATGATGATCAGATTTTTTTTTCTTACAAATGTAACAAGAACTTCGGAAATTGCACTGAGATAGTATATGAAATTCTCTAAGACAGTTATAGCAAAGCTGATGCTTTTTTACCAAACTTACTCGGTCAGAAAATTTCATTTGCTTAAATTTATCGCAGTGATACAATGCATGTGACTGGGATTTACAAGCGATGCATAATTTAGGTGATTTGTTAGATTTAATCAAACAAGACCTTGATCGTTTCAGATTAAATTTAGATGGAATGTTAGCATTAATACTCTTTGAAATTTGACTTCTTCTCCCAAAGAATTCCAAAAATGTATCAAAATCTGGTATGTCATTAACCTTTAATGTTAGCTCATATTGCTTTTGCATTTCTTGGTCTAATTTGTCAAGAACAACATTTAATAATGAAACATTAAATAGTTTATCTCTTGCAAAATCTAAGATTTTTCTCAATATTGTCTATTATGATGCAAAGCTCTTTAGCAGATTCATGTTTCATTGATAGCATATTTAAAATGTTTTTAATATGACAGTCTACGATTATCCTTTTATTTTCATACCCTTGTTCGAAAGCTTTAAAAAGTGAAAATTATCGTTTGATGTTTCTAATGATTTGGTTTCCCCCTTTAAAGCCCTGCTTAGTCGAGCTTTTCATTTTCGGAAAGTTCCAGATTTTCTTTTATTAAACTGAGTCTTAAAACAAATTCCATTCTTCAAATTTTCCACTAAAATTAGGAAGAGGAATTTTTGGCAGTTTTACTAAAGTCCTTTTAAACTGATCGTTACATATAGAATACATTTTGTGTGTAGGGCTGTCAATATTTTGATTTGTTACAGATTCGTAACTCGGTTTATTAATGGATGTTTTAAGACTTACCTCTAATTTTTTAATATCCTCATCCACTTGAGACAGCAAAGCTCCCTCTTTTACAAATTCATCATCTTTGAGTATTTTATAATAGTCATTCTTCAGCACTTCAAATTTTTCATGAATATTTACCAACGTACTCAAATGAGTATGTAGCTGTGCGACGTCAAGTTCATTTTGCTTTTCTGCTTCTGTTAGAGCATTTGAAATCCTTGTTGATTGTCCTTTGAGGTTTCCGTGTTTGCAATTTAAAGCTGTGTTATCTGTGGTCATTGTTTACTTTTGGTCTCAAACTGATGGGGTTGAATCCATAAGATCAGGTTTTTCTATGGGTCAACAGACCAAAATGTGCATAGTTATTGTAATCAGAAACAAGATGAATTTATTAGTGATTGTGTTTAATTGATTATTCTTAAAGAGAATAGAAACAGTCATTACAGTGAGTACATCTGGTCAGGAAGCATTCTTCACATAGTGGAATATGCCATTTACCAATTCTCAAAAACTAAACTTACACATTATTTTCATTTTTCCAGATGTAACAGATTAACATAATAAATGCACAATAACAAAAATGCAACAGGAAAGTGCTCCATCAACCAAACGATAAAGTTACAAGCACAGAATAGTATTCAAAACCCAAACCAACAGCAGTCACAACCTTTGGATTCTTAGCCGCATTGAATTTGTGGAGTTGATCTGATCTTGCTGTAAGCTCAAATCTACACTTAGAATCACGAGTGATGAAGATGACTATAAAAGTAAAAGGAATTAATTACTTCATTCTTTTCTTGGAATCATTCCTTTATCTTCTTTGTAAAGTGATATGGAAGTTATAATGTTGTTGGAAGGTGCAAGCTCTATTTGGGAATATAATTATTATAAAGAGTGCATTTGTTTAGGTTAGTGTGAGCTATTTAAGCTACATAAATGGATCCAAGTTTTGTCTAAGGAAATATTGTCCTAGACATCAGTGTTCTTTCATTTTGCTGAGGTGAATGTTGCTCCTAAGTTTACCCTCTTATGTAATAAAATAAGAGGATTTATTGAATCATATATTTTTTTTTTTCCTTATCATTGATAGCATAATACTGTTGAAAATACTACCATTACCAGACTTTATGATGATGAATTGAGATCTGAGATGTACTAATAGATCTATGATTATGAAGTATACTATGAACTAAAGCCCATTATGACAGCTAAAAGTATGGATAATTTCAACCATAATATCCCTCCTAGTACTACAGCCAAAAGGTTTATTGTACTTTGGCATCAGAGAGATGTCATTGGCTTATGCCTTGTTGACCAAAATCATTGTTATTTTGGATAATCCTTGTAGAGTACAAAGTACAAAATCTGGACATCCAATCTCAAGAATAATCTAATACCTGGACCGTCTAAAAATATGTAATAAAAAGAAGTCTCCCTCTCCTTATAAGATCTAGGAATGGAGAATGTGATACTCAACAGAAGGAAGCATGTGTGTCATAAATTCAATTTATCTTTTGGCTAATTGAGATTCTTGCATGCCACTCAAATAACTGCTGGTTGGAGAGTCACACTGTAACCAATAATAATACGTCAGTTGACACTGTATTGATGTTCCCCAGGATTACACTTTCAGTGCTTGAGTAGTTGGGAGGCAATACTGACACTGTGTATTTTTGCCACCCAGTGCAATCTCTATGGGTCCTAAATTTTGCTACATAATGCCTCTTTTAAATTCTAAAAATTTTGTTATCCCTAATTTTACTGCTTGATATTCTTCTAAATTCTTAAATTTTTGCCACCTCTGAGTTCTACCACAAGGTCTGCTCAATACTACCTCTGGTCCTGGTCCTGTTGGGAAGGTTAATATTCTTTTATCTGATCTAAACAATAAGCACAACTCCAATGCTACAAGTCTACATGTCATCTTGCTAGGTAAACTAATGGTCTAAAATCTGGAAATTTCCAAAATCCAGATTCTCCTATGTTCCATTGCTTCCGGATCTTGGAATTATATTCTACATTACATAGCGTAAAGCGCAAAGAAGTTATTATCTTCAATTGTATTGATATCATCATTATGAATCTTGCCATAATGATATGTGCTTCATCAGAATCGGATAATCTTTGATTTTTTTTCTTATGTTGAGTTGAAATAAAATATGAACTTAAATATGTCCAATCCAGGTATTACATAAACTGTGAACTGTCTCTTAATGGCCACCTCTGAAAGTGGCCAATATTTTTAAGAAAATAAATAAATAGCAATATTTTCACATCTTTAATAATCATGTTGTCTAAGGCATTTGCTTCCACAAAAGACTATAATTGTCTGAGCTGCTTATAGTTGTCATTGAGAAATTTCAGTGTAGGATCTCATAAACTTGCATTTTGAAAATTGGTTTCAATAATTTTTAGAGGTCATTGTTATTGCAATGAAATCTCTAATAGTGACTGTCTCCCTAAAATAACCACTTCTCAAAGTGATTTAATATTTCGAAGACAATAGCTAAATAATAGTATTAATTGCATAATAGCCATGTTCTCTATAGAAGCCAGATGTTATCTGAAACTGTAAATAGTCATCTTAAAGAAACTTTCTTTTATTAATTTGAAAAAAGACTTCTATAAGAGCCTAAACAATTAGATGTTGAGACCTCAATTCATACTGTTGAAGAGATCTTGTTTCATATTCTTTTGGAATATTCTGATGATTTTATCATTAAAATAGGAGAAATGTATGAAGTGTTAACTTTCTTAAGATGGCTAAATTTTTAATGTAAGAAAGCTGAAAAAATTTAACTTATAATCTGAATTGCAAACACATGAATAAGCTAGGTAAAAAAGCCAGCTTTCCATAATCACACTTAAAAAAATTTTTCTCCTTTAATGCCAGATTAAGTTTGCCATTGCATTTGTTAATCTTAATACAATACAATAAGTCCGAAATCTGTACTGGTCGGGACTTTGGCGATTCCGGATTTGGTATTTTTCCAGATATTACATCATTAATTTAAATCTGGTAAGATGGCATGCAGAAATTATACAATTAAAAATATGAAATCATAATTTATGAAATAAAGAACAATTATGGTCTAAAGAGTATCAAAATTTACAAAAAAACGTCCAATTATTATTTGTTTACTTTATTAAACATTTCTTTTCATGTAAGTTGCTTCCACAAAAAATTCAAAAAGTTCCTTTTTTGTTTTTCTTATGTCATATACAGTTGACTTTCCAATGCCATACTCCTTGGATATGCCTTTATCCATTTTTTGAAGCAATTCCACTTTTTGTTTAATGGACATAATTTCGCTTTGTAGATCCTTTAGCAGCTCCAGAATTGGAAACTCTTTTCGACATAATTGAAAGTTCAAGCTCAGTTTTTATAAAATTGCCATAATAATAACAGTCTGCAAAAAATAATAAGCTGGATCAAACTAGAAGATTAGGGAGCAGTGCAGTCCACTAGATAAACTGAAATGCCTTAGAATCAGTAAAGATAATTTTATCCTAGCTTAATAGCGTCCGTTATACATTACTGGCTGTGTATCACAAGATTGACAACGAAAGCCAAGTTGTTTCGTTAAATTTTGCCTTGCTCCTATTGCATTCTGAATTAAGCCTGAATTGTATTAGTTTAGTTATTTACTATACCTACATTTATTTATTGCACATGCTTAAAATTAATCTGAGTCTAGAATAAGTAAACTCCCATATAATGCTTTATCTGGGGCCGGCGCTAAATACCGCCTGATGCAGTCTCTACAGTCCTAAGTTCTGCTACAAATTGCCGTCCTAAATTCAAAATTTTCACCGCACCTAAACTTTGCCTCCCAATGCTTTCCCTAAATCATAAAAAACTTCTCATCCCTTAATTTTGCTGCTCGGTGCTTCCCCAAATTCCAAAAATTTCGTCTTCCCTAAATTCTGCCTTCCAATGCCGACATATTCTGCCACCGCTTCTGGGTTTATGGTGAATAACATATCAGTTATTCTAAATTAAAATAGCAATAAATGTAATCTTTTGGCCTATGAGTTTCATTAACAAAATCTATTTTTAGCACATGAAAAGAAATTTTTGTTGAATTTTTCCTCGTCAACATTTCTTAGAGCATTTAAAAGCCTATAATCATCGCCAAGTATATAATGTTAGCATAAAAGGTTGCCATACTCTTGTTATTCAATTACTAAGTTTAGACATCACAGCATGAGTTATTACTGAAGCTGTCATGTATTGATAAACGTGTGATGAGGAAAGCAAAATATAATAAATAACGACTCGCCAGGTCGGCGTCAGGGCTATAAAATAGGTGAATGCTTCGGTTTGAGATGTATGCCAAGTAGATACTCAGCTATGAAGCCAAATTATTAAGCTCACAATTTTATGCTTACGAGATTGTTTTTCCATAACGAGGTATTTTATTTAGTGCCTAAGTGAAATTAAGAATCGGAATTTTTAAATGAAAATCTTCACGTCTTATTATGGAAGAAAAAATCAAATGCGCATGCATAAAGCATAAATAAAAAAGAAAATGTTTGTGGCTTAGAGGTCTGGATTTTAGATCATTCCAGATAATGGATATCCGGATTTCGGACAGTACTTCCAGCTGATTTAATTCTATTTTTTTAATGTTTTGTGTGACACTGAAAACTTAGTTTCATTTTAAAGTATTAAAAATTATTATGCATACTTTAAGAGAGTTAATTGAAATATCTGGGAATTAGGATTGGTTTATTTCACTAAAATTAAAAATTCGAATTTGAATTATTTTGTGCTCTAGTTTAGTCTGCATATTGTGTTGAACCAAACTATAATTCTAACTATGCCAACTATTTTAAGTTTCATGAGTCAACAACCAAGCTGTGTTGTTGGCAAGATAAGTTATGTATCTATTATTTGACTGTTTTATTACATAATAATAGTTAATAAATATGTATTGTAATTTTTTGTTTATGTAGAAAATCTGAAAGTGAAAAAGGACTCCTAAATGATACATTAGATAATGATGAATCGATAGATATGATAGATGCCAATAATGAAGAAGGAGAATCTGATTCAGATGGAAATGAGGAATCTGAATCTGAAGTTGAGAATGAAGAAGAAGAAGAAGAAATAGTTCAAGTTCCCCAAACAAAGATGACTAAAACCTCTGCTAAAAGAAAGCGTCATGTGGCTAAGTAAATTTCTTTTATATTAAGTACTTTTTTATATTTGTTTTAGGAAATGAAGATTATCTTGTTAAATTTTTTAAATAAGTAATTTTATTAATTTTGAAAGCCTAGGTAAATTTGTCATTTTTAGTCTAACATTAGTCTATGTTACTTTAGGAAAGAAGGGAAGCCTTATTTTGTATGTTTCTGATATATTTTCTGATTATGGAAACAACAATTTTGTTGTCAGTTTGACCTAAATATGAGACATACATGTAAGGCTGTCTTATGTTCAGGCCAGTTGCCATATTAACTTGAATACAAGATGAATCACATGTAAGATGACCTTAAAATTTTTAAATTACTTTACAAGGCAGCTTGTGAGGTAACAACTGACGTATGTAAGCTTGATATATTGAACAACGAGAAAAACATTTTGATGATTTGTCCTTAAATATAGTTTTTTTCTAATGTATTGAGATTTGAGTAAAAAACTATTTTAATATAAGTTGCATATATGATGGTTATGGTTTTCAATTTGTTGGTCATGTATAAGATGGTTAGATTTTAAAATTTCAATTTCAAGAATTGTTTTATATTCATGTGCAAATGGGATTTAGCTAAATCATTTTGCATGAACTTACTCTTTACTTATTGGCTATTTTATTTTGATTTTCCCTATCAACAAATATATCATTATTTTTTCTTTGACTATGTACTTATTAAATTAGCTTATTCAGTATTTTTAATATGCATTTTAATAGCAAATTAAAAATAAAATATGTATTAATATGCCATAAAAAATCAATGTGTATAAAGCTTTATATATTGAGGAAATGTTAATAATATTGGTAGTGACTAAGCCATTTCTTTATTCAGTGAAATAACATTTGTAAAAATCAAAGACATTATAACCTACTATGTAAAACCTTACTGGTTCACCTTGAGCTTGCTCAGCAGTTTTAATACATGTGGGCATGGACCCACTAAGCTTCTGGTATGTATCCACAGACAAAGAATGCCAAATGTTCAGATATGATAGTAAATTACACAGTGGTGGATCATAAGCTTGGAGAAAGCACCCCATGTTGTAACACAGATGCTCAGTTTGACTAATCCTGAAAATTCACAATCAAAAAAGTAGTCTGAAATCTGAGGCCTACTTCTGAAACTATGTGGACCCAATCCTGACCTTATGGCAGGAGCATTGTCCTGCTAAAACCATTTACAAAAACAGGCACCAGGAATGTGTATTAAATGACCCACAACAGCATTCTTGTTTTCCACAGCTTTCATTACAACAGTAGGGTCTAAGACCAATACAATATTGCCTAAGACTGATCATCAAAATGTATGCCACAACATAATTTAGCCACCATCAGATTAGTTATATACATCTTACACTGGTCCAGTAGTTGTTCCCCAGCCAACTGACAAATTTTGACACTGCCAATGATATGATGCCAACCCCCCCCCAAAAAAAAATCAGGATTTATCTGACTAAGTAACACATGTGCACTGTTTACTGATCTAGTGATGCTCATGTTCCTACAGTAAGTGTAAACAGGATGATTTTATTCAGCAGTGGAACTTTGTTGGGTTAGGAATGGAGTCTCATATATAAGCAATATCTGCTGAACTGCATGCTCTAATACATTTCTTTTTCACCCTATAAGAAAATCAGTTTTCAACTGAGCTATGGAATGGTGTTGCTTATGTTTTACCAGACATGACTGCTTTTCATGACCACGACTTTTGATAAGATATGAATTGGCAATATCCTGGTGTGTACTGCTAGTTTCGCTCTCAGTAAATCACTTTGCATAGATTAATTACATACACTTTACATAGATTTTAATTATAGCAGCGCAAGAATAGCCATTAGCTTGGCCATTTCCAAAATGCCCCTTCTAAGGCAGTAGATCATGATGATTAGTCCTTATCAAATTCATTTAAATCTCTGACTTAACCCATGACCAGGGGGAAAAATTATCCTGTTGATAACTGCGATTCTTGCATCAGATTTATGCCTTTCCAAGGTAATCATTTGGGCTGTGCCATCACCAGGTGGTATCGAGACTGGATGATGGATAAGTGGAAGACAGTTAGTTGCCTGGTCAGATGAATCTGATTTCTCATTCATCACATTGGTGGTCATATCAGGGTATGCCTTCTTCCAGCAAACAGTTGCTCCCTTCTCCATACAGCAGGTCATGCACAATTATGTTCTCATGGGTGGCTCTGGGATCCTTAGTTGTGGTAGAACAGAACCATGAAAGTTGTGGAGTATTTAAACATAATTTTACAGATCATTTGCACCCTTACATGGTGTCTCTTTTCCCAATGGAATTAGAATCTTCCAGCAGGACAATGCTCCATATCACAAGGCTGGAATTGTGTTGGAGTGGTTTGAGAAGCATAAGGATGAATTCCAATTAATGTCCTGGCCACCTAACTTGCCAGATCTAAACACAATAGAGCATATTTGGGATGTCATGGAGCAGCAGCTCAGAGCTCAAAGCATCAGCATGTCAGAATATCACGACTTTGTGTTACCGCTGCTTAGACATTTGGTACAACCTGTCTCTAGTCATCTACCAAGAATTTGTGGCATTCATGTATTTTTGAGTGGGTGGTCATAATGTTTTGCCTCTTCAGTGTATATCATTGAATGAGAAATGTAAAAAATCCATTGAATTTCCTAGAAATAATTTGGATATTTATTTCATTTTTTTCCTTTTGATAGCTTAGATTATTTAACTGTTTTCAGTATTTAAGTCACTAGCGTTATTGCCTTTCTTTAGGTGATGAATCTATTGCATGTAACACTGAGAAAATTCCTCAGTGAATTATCCAGTTATTCCCTAACTTTCATGTTAAAATTCTCATTCATCCTCATGACGTTTTCTATGCAGTTTTAAGTTTGATGAAAAGTAAGAAAAACCACAAACCAAATTCTTCTAAATTGTGTCCTTGAAAATATAAATTTAATTTATTTAAATGCTGAGCCATGCTCTGAGCCCTTGTCTAAGCTCTAGAAATGATTTATCTTCCATCCTCAATTATAAAATAATTTCACTGTTCAAATTCTTGGTGTGCCTTCTGCTAAAATTTCACATTTCAGCTAAATTTCACACAATTCACTGCTAAAATTTCACAGTTATATGCAGTGTGGTGACTGCTTGCATTTAAATAAATGGAAGATGAAAGTTTGCTTAGCATTGTTTTAAAAAAAAGTTTACAAACATCAGTGATGGTTTGTTCAAAAATATTGAAACACCCAGCCTTTCATATTGGAAGAAGTAAGATTTAGCTATCTAAATTTTTCTTTAACTTGAAACAGAACATAGGAACCTAGCCACTTATTAAGTAATTTTGAATTAATTGATTAAGGTTATATTTTTTTCTTGCATTAAAAATTTAGAATTTGACAAATTTTAATCTAACAGTAATATTATACTAAAAATAAATATTATAGAGGGAAGCAATGTTTATACATCTTTTGCATTTGTACGTCATTTCCCAGTTCATTTCCCTTGGTCCCAATTCAGTCCTATCTATTTTAATAGTAAAATATTTCTTTTATATGTTACATAACTTGGGGTTATAAGACACTTTTGTTTGACTTACTGCATTGGTTTTGCATTTTGCAGTCCCGCCATTCAAGTATTTCTGTCAGAAATGGGGATAAGAGAAGAAAACAAGGGCGTAATATTTCACAGTTTGGTACAGTAGTTGAAAAATCAGTTCATGAATTGAGGGAATATTTCAAAGAAAAAATAGACATTATTATTATTATTATTATTATTTGAACAGGACATTTGTTAAGTAAACTAGATGAAGCGAAATTACCGTATACACCCGCATATAAGTCGATACCGCGTATAAGTCGACCCCCCCCCCCACACTTCCTAAATCGATTGAGAAACTTCGAAAAAATTGTTTAAGTACTGCATTTATTCAGAATTATCTGAGAAAAAAAAAGTAAATATATGATAAAAAATACCTTGGTAAATAAACAAAATCAAAATCCTTCAACGTCCGATTCATGGTCAGATTCGCCAAACATTTCATAGAACTCTTCTGTCGTCATTGGCTCCGTATTGTTACAATCACTACTAGAGCCTTCGTCGTCATTTTCACTTTCAAAAACAGTATCATCTTCCGTGCCGTCTAGTTCGTTGCTAATACAACATTTTTTTAAATGATTTTATAATCATTTCAGAGGGTATTTCGTTCCAAGCATCTTTAATCCACTGAGCAATTAATGTAATATCGGGCTTTTTAATGTTGCCTCCTTTTGTAAATGTTGGTCGAGCGGAACTAATCCACTCTGCCCAATATTTTCTAACATTTACTTTGAAGGGCGTATTGAGGCAGACATCTAGGGGTTGAATGACGGATGTCAATCCTCCCAGAATTACGGCCACAGTCGTTTTTAGGTGTTTTGTCACTTCTTCAGAAAAGTGTCCACGAAAAGAATCGTATACTAAAAGAGAAGGTTTTTTGAAAGCTGCTCCCGGTCTTTTATCCCACACATTTTTAGCCAATCGACTGTTCCGTCAGCATCCATCCATCCCTTTTCATGGGCGCGAACTAGCACACCTAATGGAAACACAACGTTTTTCGGTAAAGTTTTTCTTTTAAAAATGATCAATGGACGAAGCTTACTGCTTATAAAGATTTATACGTACGTAAAAATTATCTGCATTTCTCTTTTCTTGGCGTGTTGGCGAAATGTTTTTATTGCTCGATATTGATCAGTTGTTCGGGGGCCGAAAATTCTTTGGTTTAATCGAAACTTACTCTAGTTAACGTATGAAACTCTGTGATTAGTTCGTCACATAATTTAAATCATGAAATTACTTCAAGTAAGTGACTTATTTCATAAGTTGTCCAATTTGAGTGCGGGAAGAAAACAACTGCATTTATATAAAGAAATTTTTGAACTTCCGATTCTTTTAATTTTTTATGGCCCCGCGTATAAGTCGACCCCCCCCCCACTTTGAAGTCTTTTTTTTTTGTCCAAAATATCTCGACTTATACGCGGGTATATACGGTAACTGATACAAAATGTCACAAAAGCAAAAGGCACTCACATTAAAAGATAAAATTCAAATCTTAAAAGAATTTGATAAGAATACTGATTTGGTGAAAGTCAAGTTAACAAAGAAACTGAATATTCCTGTGACAACACTAAAAATGCTTATTTTTGATAGAAAAAAGTTGAAAAAAAAGCAGAAAAGTTCACTTCAAAGAAATTACGTGTTCAAGATGTCTTAATTAAGTCTCCTTAGGTCAAAACCATTTTACTAAAATTTTTCATTTAGTGCTGTGCATCCAATATTCCAGTGAATGAACCCATGTTAAGTGAAAAGAAATAGTACTTTGATTGAATGTTAAGTAAGCTTGCTTCTTGACTGGATGGCTGCATAAATTTAAACTGCAGCATGGAATCTCATGTCACATAATAAATGTAGAATCGAAAAGCATTCCTGATGAGTTGGTTGAAGAGTGGTTCAAGAATTCATCCACCAAATTAGATGGATAGAAATTAAAAGACATTTTTAATGATGATGAAATTAGTATTTTCTTTAAACTTACACCTGCAAGAGTTCTAGCTTTCAAAAGTGACTATTGTCATGGTACTAAGCATAACATCTTAAAGCGTTATCACATTAGCTGTTTGTTGCCGGGACAAAACGTTTGTAGCAACAGTTCTGAGAAACGGCCTTTGGCGAAATAGGGTTACCATCTTCACTTGGCAAACAGGCTGAAAGCCAAGCAAGAATCAGTTATCGCTCAGATTGGCGAAAGTGACGTTTCCTTTCAAGTGATATTCGCTTCTTCGTGTTGTTTTGTATCGCTCACACGCTTTTCGTTTTAAACTTTATTGTTAGTAATGGAAGATAATAGAAAGGTGATTGCTATCAAGTTAATCACTTTGATCTCCACTCTGGCACTTCATGTAACAGATAAACACACTTCTGGTTATAGCAATCAATTACATCAGTAATAGCCAAATTCTGTATACACTAAGAATAGTTTAAAAACATGTGCTGGATAAGTCTATTCATCACACATCGCTTATGTGTATTTTCTGTTGTCTGCATTTCAATGAAAATTTGATGGCTGACTGGAAAATTTGTGACCTGGTGAAAGCATTTTCTGACTAACTTTATGGCTCATAATTACTGTTCTGTCCATTCAAATGACAAAAATCTATATGGCTGATATTTACCTCCTCACAGCCAGCAGATACTATTCAGCAAAATGAAGATCAAATAAAGCATATGAATACACGAGCAATCAAAACATGTTCGAGTTGTTTACTGTCCCATAGAACACTCAGTAATATACCTAAAACACATTAATTATACCAACTCTAGAAATTAGGTGTTCACATCATGAGTTTGTTTTATGGTTTGGTTTATTGAGATTACAGCAAAGCACACTAGGGCTATCTGCCTAAGGGAAGGGATGCCTTCGGGGAAGACTTTCTAAGGGAAACTGGCTCGTATACATGTTACACATGGGGAAAACCACGAAAGCGTCCATGCAGCCAGCCCATTCGCGGGATTCGAACCTCGGACCGAACTACCAGTGTTCAGCGACTTTACCGCTCGGCTGCTGGTGGGCTCAGTTGGTTTTATGTGATTACCGCAAAGCCTCGAGGGATAACAACAGGAGGGATCCCTTTGTAGAAGATTTTTTAAAACTGGCTCATATACCAGTTACAAATGGGACAAACCAAAGAAACGTCATGTAGCCAGCCCGTTCGCGGCATTCTAACCTGAGACAGAACTACCAGTGTTCAACGACGCTTCGGCCACTAGTAGGCCTGTGCACTTGATTGGAAAGTGCAATTCATTATGTAAACAGACATGAAGGTGATAATCAGTTGTGCGCTGTTTTAATTAATCAAATGTTATAAATGCACAGCTGTTACATTTCTTATTATTTATTAGTCATGTTTTTATTACGTAGATCATACGTATGCTATAATTATGAATTAACCCAATAACAAAATGTGTACACTCTTTAGTACTCAAATACTCATCAATTATTTTTCAACTGATTATTACATACCCATAATAATTTGCAAAGAACTGATAACTATAGTTGCTGCCAATTACATAATCGTTATCTGAATTAAAAGTAACTTCAAATAAACTTCTTGGCAATGTTCATTTTTGTATTCATACATACATATATATATATACACATCTAATAAGTCATATATTTACATACAGATAGAGAGATGTGATGTTTTAGAAGTTGTTAATATATATTTATTAGTATTAATGTAATGAATAAGATTTATATTAATGAATGTATATACAAATGTTTTTCATCATGCATAATAATAAATCCATAAATTTTCAATGTTTCAATATGTAGCATTTACAATAAAAGTATAGTTTCTAATGTATTTATAATTCAAAAAGTATTTCATTAATAACATGAAAATAATAGTATTCTCATTATTACATAAGCTATGCTTTTCTTTTTTATGCATCTTTTATGCTGTTTACAATGTGTCACTGATTATGCAGTTAACAATTTAAAAGGTAAGTAATTAGGAGAAAAGCTGCACATATACAAACAAATTTTAAAAAATTATTCAACTTAAATTTAAGAAATAAAATTCTATTATATAACAGTGTTATAATACACGATCAGCATGAAATACGACAAATTTGGCGAACTTTTGGCTACGAACAATTTGTAAACAAATCCGAAATGCAAGAACGTCGTAAAATACTGTCAACTCTGAAATTTCCACGATTATATATTTAATGAATATATACACATTTAAAAAATGACTCAGGTAGTTGTATTACAACAAAACAGCAATAATTAAATCGGCCTCTATTTCCACCGTCCATCACTTCACAGTGAGAGCCATCGCCATATTGAAAGTTACCCGTGATCCTTCAGAAGCTGACCTTTCGTCTGATTAGTTGAACGTTCGAGGAACACGTCTCCAGCCGGAACATTTTGGGAAAAGTTTTAAAATGTTGCTTGTAGCCGGGACACGTTCCTACTAGCTAGACGAAACATTTCTCAGAAGCCTGGCGCTTAAAGCCGTGCTACTAGAATCTCGTTTCTCGGAATTGTCCCGAGTAAGTGCACGCGTCTATAGATGTGATAACAGCATTACTGCAAGTAAAGAACTCTCATTGTACTGTAGAAATACAGAACATTTCACTACTTTACTGTGTACAAATGCTGATGGTATGCAAAAGATAGTTATAGGATAGTTATAGTCACAAAAACCAGGGTGCTTCAAAAATGTTAAAACTCTGCCATTAGACTATAAAGGAAATAACAAAGCATGGATGAATATGGACATTTTTACAGAATAGCTCAAGAAAATAAATGAAGCTATGAGAAGACTAAACAATAAACTTTACTTTTTATGGATCTTTGTGCTGCCCATTCTCAAATGACAGATTTCTTGCAAAATGGGAAAGTTCTTTTCTTCCCAGCAAATTGCCCTAGTGTAGTATATCCTTTAAATCTGAGTGTCATTTAGAATTTGAAAACTTGAATTGATTTGAAAACAGGCAAAGGGTGATTCAAATAGCCCTTCAAAATACAATTACAGGAAATAAACAGAAAAAAAAATAATATTCTTGAGACTATGAATATGATTTTGCTTGCCTGGATTCAAGTAAAATCACAAACAATTAAAAATTGCTTTATCAAATGGGATTTTCAAACCCAAATGAAAGTGTTGACGAGGAAAATGATGATAAAACTGTGATTATGGATGAAGAATATTGGAAACTACTGATATTAAACATCTCAGTTTGAGGAATATGTAAACTGTGGTGCCAATGTAATGATGTCATACTTATATACAGTTACAAAACTGATTGAAAAATCTTACCAGATGAAGAAGAAAATAATAAAGATATAATTCCAACTTTCTTTTCAAAATGCTATCTACTCCATTGAGATCCTCAGAAATTTCTGTGTGTGTAATAAACAAGTGAGAAAACATTTCAAGAACTGAATTCGATTCATAGCACTTTGCTTAAGATTCAAAATCAAAAGACACATCAGATGACAATTAGAGATTTTTTTCTTTATAGTTAAAAATATGCAAAAAATGCTCTTTGGAAAAAAAAAAAGGGAGGATACTTATTCAAGACAATAACTCAAATAAAGTTATGACTTTTTTAACTGATTTTACATAATTACATAGAGAAATTTGCATTCTTATGATTTAAAAAATATTAAATTTCTTTTAATATAATTTTTAAGATATTACAAAAAAGAGGCTCGGTGGCCCAGTGGCTGTGGCATGGTGCAGCAGCACCACAGGCCCGGGGTTCGAACCCTGGGCTAGGCAAGGTCGACTCAGCCTATCATCCCTTGATTTCCAGACCCGGGGGGGGGGGGGGTCCTGCGACAAGCTGACCACTTGTTCAGGGCATATGCTTACGCACCCCAGGGCCCACAGTCAAGAAAGCAGATTTCGGGGCACTGCAGGCCTTGGCCCATTAGATCTGTTTGCACCACTGAGTTTAAGTTTTCATTACAAAAAAAAAAAAAAAATTGTTTAGTTGTTTAAAATATTAATTTTAAATTCATTTAAAAATGTTCATCTTTTATAAACAAATGGAAAGTAGGATAGTAAAATTCTGTAATATCAGTAGTACTTTAGTTGTATCAAAATTGTGCAGCCAATATATATATGTATATACAGTCAAAAGTTGTTAATTCGGACGCCCATAATCCGGAATGATCTATAATCCGGACCTCAAAGCTACAAACTGTCTGCGCATGTGTCGGGTTGACGCATGCGCGTAAGACTTTTACGGCTGCGAATATGCATGTGCGCATGCGCGTAATACGTTTACGCTTGCGCGTTTAATGTATAACGGACGGTGTAAGCTAAGCTAAAATTATCTAATTCAGTTAATGTTGCAGATTGCATTGTTCCTGAATCTTCGAATTGGATCCGGCTTATTATTTTTTGCAGACTGTTAGAGCAATTTTATAAAAGTAAGCTTGAACTTTTGATTATGTCAAATAGAATTTCCGATATATATTTACTAATACGTAAAGGATCTACAAAGCAAAAGTATGTTTAGAAGTCCATTAAGCAAAAAGTGCAATTGCTGCAAAAAATGGATAAAGGCATATCCTTCGTTTCTCAAACCATTCTGAAATCTGTTTATCAATTTCACGCTGCTCTGCGGCCCTGGGGGGAAAACGCCGAAACGTCGCGCCGCGCAATGAATTGGAAGTTAATCTGTCAGCACTATCCTTATCTTCAGGGAAGATGTTTTTATTTTATTTCGCTTATAATTCCTTACTAAATGTAGTATTTCATCTCGATGTACTCCGTCTTTGATATGATTTAAATCAAATTCCTCGTCATTATAATTCGCTTCCGATAAAGAAGAAAGTGATACAGAGGTTATTGAAAACGAAAATATTTCGATTGACAAATTAGTCGGTATTCTCGACACAGCAATTATAGGACTTTAACAGCGGAACTTTGTAACTGAAGAAGAAATTATATCTGTTTATAGAATTAAAGAGAAAGTATTATCACATAAAACGAAGCAACTTAAACACCTTACATTGAAAGAAATGTTTAATAAAGTAAACAAATAAATATTAAGTTTTTTTTTCTTGCAAATTTTGATACCCTTTAGATCATAATTGTTCTTTATTTCATAAATTACGGTTTAAAATTCATAAAATTCATATTATTTCATAAATTACGGTGAAATTGTAAAATATTTTTAATTTTATAATTTCTGCATGCCATCTTACCAGATTTAAACTGATGATCTATAATCTGGAAATATCGATAATCTGCAATCGCCTAAGTCCCAACGAGTCCAAATTAATGACTTTTGACTGTATATGTTTCATATTGTTTAAAGTAAAGTTTTGTTTATATGTCTTTTTTCATCATTTGTGAATGGTCCCTTGAAAAATATATAAGCAGTGCTCCTCTGTAATTAATTAGCAATCTAGAATGGATCTAGAGACATTTCTGATTCCCTATGCTTTTAATTTATTCTGCATAAAGTAATCATAACATATTTAAGATGTGTCTTTAATAATCTTTGTATAAATTTGAGGTTTTTTTTAATATAAAGTGTTCATCATCAGTATTATAATTAATTCATAATCATTTATATATAGTTTATTAAAATTAGTATGTTTATATATTATTTTCCCCCTCTCTCCTCAGGACTCTTGCTGCTCTTTTATCAGTATTTGCAAAATTTAAAAATCCAAAAGCTATCTATAAGACTGAAGAACTACAAAAATTGTATAATGAAGTAAGTAAAGTAAAAACATTTGTTGTATTTTTTCATCTGTGGTTGTTATAGGTGATAGGTGTATCTTAAAGATGTTGCTTAAAAAATATTCATTAATATTTTTTTTTTTTTTTTTTTTTTTTTTAAGTTACTCAGCTATCATGATCCAGATATTCAGAAGCTTTCTTTTGATTGCCTAATGACATATAATTACAAGTATTTGGTACCATATAAGTAAGTTTATATATTTGAAAGATTTTTTTTAATTAAATCTTGCAGTCTGTTATTTAAAATTCAGTTAAATAAATGTAATAAATATCAAACAGTGTCTCTGCAGTACTTAATTTGTGTCCAAAATGAATTTTTTAACAATTAAAAATATTTACGTATACATCTGTATTAGTGGTTTTCAAACCTGAACTTTGATGGACTGAAGAAGCATATAAAAACTACAAATATATTTGTAAAACACCTACCATTTTCAAACTAAATGCTGAAAAATGATTTAAATAACTGAATATTGCATGCATTCTATACATAGTCATTACTTCATTTTAATTTTTTTATTAAACAAACTGAGCGCTTTTCCCTAATGTAGTTAATATGCATTACAACATTATGTAAGTTTTTTGCTCGCATTTTATTTTAAATGAATATCAAAATCTGGTTCTTTTGATATTGTTTGTGTATGCATTTTGTAGTTGGTATCCAATCTTTTTCATTTTGTTTTGATTTTTGCTGTATTTGCTGTATTTGGAATTTTGCTGTTCTAATATCATTATCATTATTAAATTGCTGTATTTGCTGTATTTGGAAAATGAATTTTTGACCTAAATTGTTTAGAAATGTATAGCTTCTCTTACAAACACATAGATAGATAAATAGTTCTTCCGTGTTGTTCTCCAATTTTCTGTTTTTACAATGATTAAATGGTATCATATTCATAAAAGCAGGTTCATTTCATATTATTTTATTTAGCAATATGAATAGAAATAAAGCCACCCAGACCGGTATAGTGGTTAGGAGAACATACTGTGGTACTGAAGGGCCCGAGAGCCATTCCTCCATGAAATCCATGGACAAGACAACAACAATAGAAATGAAAATATTATTTAATTATTTTGCATGTTCAGCTATGTCATCCACATGGAATTCAAAAATTCTTTCAAATTTTCGTTTTGATTTGTGAGACCCTTAGAAATATTGCTTGGAACCACAGAATTCTGTAGAATATTGTTTGAGTACTACTGATGTCCATGACATGAAAAGTAAACAGGAATTATGAAAATTCCTAATTTTATAAACTAAATTTTGCTTTGATATGAAGCAGCTGAAAATAATCATGCTGTCTTTACTGTATAAATAGAACTTGCTGATAAAGATGTTTTTTTGGGGGGTGGGGGTTAAAAAATTCATTTTTGTTATTAAAGGCAAATTACCTATTTGTTGTTTAAATAAGATTTTTTAAAAATATGAATGCGTTATTCAAGGGCATTAAATTTTTATCATTACTTGATATTCTTTTGATGCATGGGGAAAAATTTTATCTATGATACAAATGACATAATTTTTTTCATTAATTGTTCAATAGGTATTGCTTCTTTGTTATTGTAATAAACAAGTACTGTTCTAATATCATTATTATGCTATGAAAAGTGTCAACAGCTTCTTGTTTTATAATTTGCATATTTTAGATATATTTATAAAGAGTATTTTGCTGGATTGTATTTTTTGTGTCTTTCTTGTAGAGATAATTTCTACAGAATTTTGGATAACAAGACATTTAAATCTGAAGTCGTATTGTTCAGCTTAGATACTGAGAATCATGTTATTCAGGAACAACACAGGATAAATGTTCTACCAGTTTTGATGAGGTTTGTAATTATTTTGCTAATATTCATTTCTATCTCTTATTGATACAAGAAAATTTCTGTTATCTTTTTGTAGTGTAATCCCGTTATCTATCTTCTAAATATAACTACATAAAAATTATTTAAGCTTTAAAATAATAATTTGTTGTTTTGTTCCATTATGCTTATTAGTTTTCAGAATAACACACATGAATAAGATGAAAGGTGAGCATTTTTATTAGAAATAAGTTATTTTTAAAGGTATGTGTAAACAATCATATTTAAATATAATATACCAGTTATTTTTCATCGAGTGTGATTTATATGCTTTCTGTATCATATTCTGAAACTGAAGGTTCTTGGAAATCACTTGTTTTAAGTAATGTATTTATCTGAGTTCTAATTTCATTGTACATATACTGTGTAGCAATGGTAAGGGAAAATGATAAACTCTTTAATGTGAGGTATGTGTTAGAAATGTATTTTATTATTCTTTTCCTTCCTTATATTCATTCACCATTAGTCAAATTTTGCAGAAATTCATACAAATAATTTCTGTTTTGTTAAAAACAAAGAGAAGCCTTCCCAACTTCCAATGCTGTTTTATTGAAATGTTTTAAAATTTGTAATGATGCTTATATCATCAAGAGTTATGTGCTCTGTTATCAGGCAATACTAAAGTAAGGATTTTAAAGTATGTAGAGGATTGCTTGTAAAACTGAAGCTTGCCAGAAACATTTTACATACTGCTATTAAAAATATAAATTCCATTAGTGGAAAAAGTATAGCATTTAATAAATGAAGGAATAGAAATTTCAGATACTTGCCAAAGAAGATGGTTGTAAAATATTTACAATTCGTAGGAATATTTTATTTAGCCAAAGGCACTTTAATGTAGACTCACTTAATACTCAACAATTTAATATAAGTTTTCAGTGAATACAGTGTGTTTTAAAACTCTACATGAAGTCTTGAAATGAAGGCAGAATACAATGGTATGAACCATATTCATGTAGTAAAGTGTTTCGCTATATGATTAAGCTTGTCATCCACAGAATACATAGAAACAAAGTCGCAATAAGAAAATAATGTAAAGTGCTTTGTTAGGCAGCATTTAACAGTACATTAATTAGTAAACATTGACTGTGGTGTTTGTGCCTAATATCAATGCCACAGAGATTGCTGAACATTTTCAAAGTATCTGCAGTTTTGCAGATATTAGCAGTAGCAATTCTTGCCATGAGCTGCTGGTCAGAAACAGTGTGCTTTTTGTTCACAGTGACCTTGAATTGCTGCCATAGAATCAATGCGAGATAAATCGGTTGAATGAATGTGGGGGACCGTGCAATAGGTACACCATTAGCAATGCATCGATTTCCAAAAATCAAGTCCAAATACTCACATAGATGAATGGCATAATGGGCTGAATTTCTGTCATGTTTTACCCACAAACACAAGGTCGTAGATGTTGATGCAAGTTTGTAGAAATATTCAGTAAATCAGCAGAACCTTCATCAGGCGCATCTCATGCTTCGGGTGGTAACAGATATATAGGCTGACAGTTATCTACAATACCTTTCCACATATCAGTGATGAAATGGAGTAGTGTGGCATGAGTTTTCTTTAGCCCACATGTGTGAAATGAGATTGAAGACTCCTTCACAGGGATCCTTCGTCCATGAACAGAACAGAACAGAACTTGAAAATTCCTGGTTGCCTGCATTTTGCGACATCGTATTGCCAGGTTTCCTGCAACATTTGACAAATGTCACTTATCATTGATGATCTTTTATTTTCAGTAACTGGATGTATTGCTGATGAAATGAATTTAGGGTCATGATGTGCACAACATGCCATAATGCTGGCTTGAGATACTCCCATTGCAGCAATAGCTGCATATCTGCTTGTCTTTGAATTATTGTCAGCATTATGCAGCACATCATCTTCCGTGCCTGTAATTCAGGTCAGTCCTGGCTACCTGCCATCCTGCATATGCATAAATTAATATGCAAAGTATTTGTAAACAAATACAAATTGTTACCCAAAAATATCCCAAAGGATCCATATTCGCACAGGTTCTTATGCAATTGCCCAAACATACATGTCTAGCTGAGCACCTTTCCCAGTACATTCTTATGATGGGCTCATCGCTTATTGTCTGCTAACCCAATAACCCAGTCATTAAATATGTGTCTACTAATTTAGCATTTGTAAAACAATGCATGTTCTGTGTATAACACTGTAAGCTTTAATGAAGTAATCTTAAGAATTAACATAAAACAAGAGCTCACAGTGCCATTTACCTGCTTCAGACTTTAATTTCTTATTTCAGTATAGTTCCTATTGATATTCTTTATCTGCCTTATATCTCCTCTGCATATATGTGTAGAGTTGTGTGTATTGAACAACATTTGTACATTATATTGTAAAACAACTGAGTGTATTAAACAATTGTAATTAGAGTGGGAGGAATTTCTACTGAGTAGAAGAAAACAATTCTATATTAATCCATGCTTTGGAAAATAGGATAAAATAGCATTCAATACCTTAATCAAATTTATCTGAAGATTGACTTCTACAGTTGTGATTTAAAAATAATTGTTTTATATTTAATTATTCTTCTAATGATTAAGTGAAATGAAGAAGTAATTTCTAAGTATGAAATTTAGATACAAAAGTTTTAATTATGCTATAATCTATTTATTTAAGATACATCTAAATATGTAAATTGCAATAATAATTTCATTCTTCTGCCATTTAATGCTTTAATGGGCTAGCATATTGATAAAAGATTTCTTTGCCAGCTTTAGTAGAAAGTCTGTGGTTATTAGAACTTAATTGAAAAATATTTTCTCCATATGTTTTGATAATTTTCCCTGTGTATGTGTAAATATGTGATGTGCCTATCTTTTAGCTTTCATGCTGAAAATTAAAATTATGTTCCAAAATTAGCCTTGAACAAGAGTAGTTTATTCTAAGAATTACTAAAAGTAGGATTTACTGAATTACTAGAAGGGAACGAACTGTAAGGTAAAAACATTTATTTTATAATTTTCTCCATGGTAGTAATAAATTAATTTTTAATATTGAAAAAAATTAAATAATTGGCATATTGTTTTGATGTGATTTAATGAAACATTTAACTCAACATGAAACTTTACATATTTTGTTATAGAATTATGTATGGGAAGATGCTGTATAAAACTGGTAATAACACAACTGGAAAGTCACAAGCCCAAACAAGAAGATCTCTTGTACTTCGCTTTTTGGCTGGATGCAAAGCTGAAGAATTAAAAATGTTTTTTGATCTTGTTTTCCTGCCTTTTAAAGAACAACTGAAGGGTTTGTATTGTGAGGTCATATAATTGATTATTTAAAATTTGAAAGTTTAGTTTTCATTAATTTTTCATTCTGTCCCTCTTGTTTTTTTATTCTAAAAAGAATTCCCCTGATATTTTAATATATAATGGATATAGAAATTTTCTATTTCCATTACAGTCAACAAGGTGTTAAAAAAAATTACTTCAGTTAACATTACTTTTCTTTTGTATTTCACTCATACTGAAAAGTAGAAATAAAATTTTTTTAATTATTCCTAGCATGTACACTACGCGAAAAAGGAGAGACAGTTCTACATCTCCCGATGTACTGGGCCAATTGACAAAATTCAAATTGTGTTTTTCATGTCTCGAAAGTGCGACCTGCGATATGTATTAGATTTATATATAGTACTTTTCTAACATAAGTATTTTGACACAAAATCGGACTTTTTCTGAAATAACATACCAATTTTTTTTACATATTTCGATTTTATGACTCAAATTATGCCAGACTGCCAAGTTTTGTAAAAATCGTACAAGTAGTTTTGAAAAACTTAGCTTTCAAAATATTAACTTCTCAATATTAATTGAATTTGGCATATATTTATTAATATCTCTTTTTTTTTTATTAAACTTTTTTGATTTTTCCTTTCACATTTCGAAATTTAGGTTCATTCCAAACAAAATTCATCAATTTTTTGTGTTTCATTTTTAAAATTTCTATTTTTAAATAATTTTTATAAATTTTTCGAAAAAATTTTTGAATTATAACCTATAAAATTTTTACTGTCATCTTAAAGTAGGTATCGTTCTAAGCATAGCTGCAAAAAATTAGTTTTTTATTCAAAAGTTTCTAAGATATGCACGAGTTTACATATTTTCGCATTTTAAAATTTGGCATCTCCTTTTTTTTTTTTTTTTTTTTTTTTTTTTTTTAAAGCGATAATAACACTAAATGTGGTTTATGGATTTTTGTTACTGTGAATTGCCACAGCTGTTTTAACCCTTAAATTTCAAATAAATTTTTATGTAGAATTGATTATATGAAATTTTTTCCCCTCAATGATGAGTAATAAATATTTATTAATACTATATGAAAAGCTATTTTTTTAATTATAGATGATATTATTCAAATTCTTAACTTTTTTTTATATTTCTTTCTTTCTTTCTCCCCCCCCCCTTTTTTTAAAATATTTGTAAGAGTAAATTTTTACCTTTGCCGTATTATTACCTGCTACTTCACTTTGCATTTAAATTAAATTGTCTAAAACTGAGAAAGTTTGTTTGATGTTTATTTTCACAATGTTTTTAAGCAAACAGGACGTTGACAGTTTGGGTCATGTCCCAGCTTTAAAAATTATATATATATAAGTATGAATTTTTACATTAATCCTTTTTGAAAGAATGTTTAAAGTAGCTAATTTTCTCTCGTGTTATAGATTGTATAAAAAACATAATCTTTAATATGATTTAGATTGTTTGTAGCCGATATAAGAATCGGGTCACTCAGTGGTACAGAATAAACATTGCTGAACTGTTTTATTTCTTTGCCATTTAACGAAAAATCTTTTAATTAAAATATTTATCCTTTGGACTTTGCTTTAAACTTTATTTATAGTTAAAAATACCTAGAAAATAAAAAGCTGTCTTCAACTCAAATGCAGTTAATGTAACTGATATTTTTTAAAAAAATGACAAGAATGCAAAATTTATGGAAGTGTAACAATCGAAAAATCTTAATTTTCTTGTGGTGAGCACTGAAAATAAATCTAGAAGGAAAGAAGAAAATTAGGGAGAAAAGTAAGCAAAAATTTGAAGGGGAATTTGGCTGTCAGAAATACCAGGGTATTTTAAAATGTTGGATGCTTTTGAATATACTTTCAGAATACTTCAAGGAATTTTGGTGTTCAAAGAGAAAAGACTTGGACATGTACCATTTAGAAAATACCATCAATTGAACTTTTGCTAACAGAAAAGACCAAAACGATATCATTGCAGATTAAAGTGAAGAGCAACTGGTTTTCGACTATATGTTTGTATAAATTTAAATTACGGTATAGAACATCATATCATCCTAAGTGGAGAATCCCATGATTTCTTAGTCAAATCATTTGAATATTCAGGAATTTATCCAGTGATGTATGTGGATGTCACCTAAATACATTTTCCCTTTTAATGAAACCAGTTTTTCCTTTCATCTTATGCTTTCAAAATGCTTAGCCTCTAAAGACTGATAAAGGCTCTGACCAAATACTGATGAAATGGATTGAATTGGATTATTAAGTTACGGCAAAGGAAGGCTATCTGCCTAAAAGGAGGGATGCCTTCATGAAGAACTTTCTAAGGAAAACCAGCTGGCATACACATTACAGTGCGAAACACTGGAGCGAACTACCACTGTTCAGCGACTTTAACCTGGGAGGACGCACGCTGTATTACGTAACACTAGAATGCGCATGGGATGTCAACACACCCCAAGCAATTAAAAGACATACAAATTAAACATTAATCATTACAATTCAGTAAAAGAATGCATTCTATATTAATTGCAATATATTTATTACATAAAATAGCTTAAAATAATTCTAATTTTTAAATTAATAACAAGTAGATTTTTTTTTTTTTTTTTTTTTCAGATGTCTAGAAATGTCTATTTTTTATTTTTAAATGCAATTATAATCCAAATTATGCAGAATTATTGTGTGAACAACGAGTTATATAATTAATATTGAAACCAAGTAGGCCCAAGAAGCATTAGATATTTTGTAATATACACATGAAGCATCTATTTCACAGTGCTCTTGACATATGTTTTTTGCACTTCACACGTATAGTTTTTGATTTTCTGTCTTTTTTCCCTTGAGCACATGTAACATCTCCTGTATTATATTTTGTTTTCTTTTTTTTTTTTTTTTGTGGTTCATCAAATCATTTTCTGTAAGAAATTGGCCAATTCGTAACTGGTATACTAATTGTCTGTGATAATGTTTCTTCCAGATTTGTATAATGGAGCCAAGAGCACTTTGCTATTTCACTAGAACTGCTGACTTTCTTATACGGCCCATCTGGCTACTGACATGCGTAAATTTCCATGTTAAAAGCATAGACGGTTCTAGAGTCAACCATAGCAAATATCTTTATACCATATCTTGCAAGTTTCTTATATACTGCCGAAAGGAGCATCATCCTCGAAAAGGACACCCCAAACTATTATTTAAACAACAATAAATGCTCAAAATTTGCCGTTTCCTCTCGAGACGTATAGAACATGACCTTGAAGGCAGCTACTGATGCATCTAAGCATTTCGGATTATGTGGGGAGATTGCCAGCGAATTTGTTTGAGTGTGGGGTGCCGAAACACCCAACGCGCGTCTTCCCGGGTTAACGCTTGGCCATCTGTAGGCCTTTATGAAATGGAAAGCAATATATATTTTTTTTTTAATGAATGTCAGAAATACCAAGATGTTTCAAAAAGTTGGATGCTTTTTAATATACTTGTGGAATGCTTGAAGAAAAAGAGCAAGCCATTAAGAAGAAGGGGAAAAAATTGCATAAAATGTAGTACCTTTTTTTTTTTTTTTTTTTTTTTTTTTTCAAATTTAAAACTTTTTAATCTTATGATATTTGATTCTTGTGATTTCAAAAATAAAATATTTGACTAAAACATGAATAACATTTTAAGAAACTAAATGTAGGATGATAAAATTGTGTAAAGCAATGAGCACAATGTTAAAGCTATTAAATGCAATATATGCAAGTCATCTGAAGTTAAAATGTCAGGTATACATCTTTCTCATTTATATATCTTTTCTGAACGGAACATCGAAATGCGTGGTAACTGTGCTTTACTGTATTTTCTCTTTTAGTATATTAAGTTTTCAGATGCATCGTAGTCTGTGACACAAAGTATTCTTCTGAAAGAAATACAATTCAAATAATTAAAATAAAATCCTGAAAAAATTATATTAATAAATACATTTCAAATGCTCAGTTCGAATGAATAAACAGAAAATTTGAAGAGACAATGCAACACAAACAATTAAAATAAAAGTCCAAAAATTTAAAAATTACCTGAAATAATAACTGCAACAAAAAAAAATTATATAAAAAAAAAACTATTTGAAAGAAAATAAACGATGCACCTCATATTTAAACTACGCAGTTCGAATGGGTAAATAGAGATTTTTAAAACAGTTATTCGGAAGAAACCATGCAACTTAAACAATAAAATGAAATTCAAAAACGAAAAAACAAAATTTAAAGTATTAACATAAAAATATAATGTAAAGAACATTATTTGAAAGAAAGAACGTTGTGATTTTTTTTTCCTCTCCTGGGAGAGGAAAATATGTTGCCATATATTAAGAAGTTCGTCAAGTGAACTATTCTTGGCGCAAACTGAAAAAAAAATCACCAATGTGAATTTCTCCGTAAATTTCACACCAAACTTTACAAAATTTCATATTTGGGCATAATTTGAATTGTAGAATCGAAATATGGAAAAAAAATTGGTATGTTATTTCAGAAATAGTCCTATTTCATGTCAAAATATCTCTGTTAGACTAGAGTTATATATAAATCTAATATATATCCTAAGTCGCACTTTCGAGACATGAAGAGCACAATTTGAATTTCGTCAATCAGCCCAGTAGAACAGGAGACATAGAACTGTCCCCTCCTTTTTTTTTTTCGCAGTGTACATAAATAACTTCTGGTGAGTACTTACAGACTTTCAAAGGAGAATTAGCAAAATGACAGAAAAACCAAGTGTAGCAGATAATTATTAGTATGGCTAGAAAAGATTTTCTTCTGTGGTTAAAAAATTATTCAATGTAAGTGCAAAACTGTTACGTCCCCTTCAAAAACATCTAGTTATTTTTTTAATTGTATTATGACTTTTTCATAATATTTGTAAAGTATGAGGTATAAATGCAACAATTCCCCCCTAAAATGTATACAAAACCATGTCAGTTTAAGTAGCTCATATATACATGGTCATTTCTGTTTCTCTTTTTTGGGGAAGCAAATTCAGATTTCTGTTGTCTATCAGAATGCTGAAAATAAATTTCTGACTTTGTCTGCAATTCATTAAAATAATGCTTTACGCATGCATATGTGATTTTTCCTTTCATAATAAAACGTGGAGATTTTCGCTTAAAAATTTTGATTCTTAATTTCACTTTGGCACCAAAAATACCTCATCATGGAAAAACAATCTGGTTAGCATAAATTTGTGAAATTAATACTTTGGCTCCGTAGCTGAGTATTTGCTTGGCATACATCTCAAACCAAAACATTCACCTATTTTATATCCCTGACGCTGACCTGGCGAGTCATTATTTATTATATTTTGCTTTCATCACCACATGTTTATCAATACGTGATAGCTTCAGTAATAACTCATGCAGTGATGTCTAAACTTAGTAATTGAATAAAAAGAGTATGGCAACCTTTCATGCTAACATTACGCTTGGTGATGATTATAGATTTTTAAAGAAATGTTAACGAGGAAATATTCAATAAAAATTTCTTTTCATATGCTAAAAATAGATTTTGTTAATGGAACTCATAGGCTAAAAGATTACATTTATTGCTATTTTAATTTAGAATAACTGATATGTTATTCACCATAAACTCAGAAGCAGTGGCAGAATATGTCAGCGCCACACGGCAGAATTTAGGGAAGACGAAATTTTTGGAATTTGGGGAAGCACCGAGCGGCAAAATTAAGGAATCAGAAGTATTTTATGATTTAGGGAAAGCATTGGGAGGCAAAGTTTAGGTGCGGTGAAAATTTTGAACTTGGAACGGCACTTTGTTGCACAACTTAGGATCGTAGAGACTGCACCAGGTGGTATTTAGCGCCGGCCCCAGATAAAGCATTACATGGAAGTTTACTTATACAGGACTCAGATTAATTTTAAGCATGTGCAATAAATAAATATAGGTATAGTAAACAACTAAACTAATACAATTCAGGCTTAATTCAGTATGCAATAGGAGCAAGGCAAAATTTAATGGAACAACCTGGCTTTCGTCGTCAATCTTGTGATACACAGCCAGTAATGTATAACGAACGCTATTAAGCTAGTATAAAATTATCTTTACTGATTCATTTCAGTTTATCTAGCGGAGTGCACTGCTCTCTAATCTTCTAGTTTGATCCAGCTTATTATTTTTTGCAGACTGTTATTATTATGGCAATTTTATAAAAACTGAGCTTGAACTTTCAATTATGTCGAAAAGAGTTTCCAATTCTGGAGCTGCTAAAGGATCTACAAAGCGAAATTATGTCCATTAAACAAAAAGTGGAATTGCTTCAAAAAATGGATAAAGGCATATCCGAGGAGTATGGCATTGGAAAGTCAACTGTATATGACATAAGAAAAACAAAAAAGGAACTTTTTGAATTTTTTGTGGAAGCAACTTACATGAAAAGAAATGTTTAATAAAGTAAACAAATAAATATTGGACGTTTTTTTGTAAATTTTGATACCTTTTAGATCATAATTGTTCTTTATTTCATAAATTATGATTTCATATTTTTAATTGTATAATTTCTGCATGCCATCTTACCAGATTTAAATTGATGATCTAATATCTGGAAAAATCCCAAATCCGGAATCGCCGAAGTCCTGACGAGTCCGGATTTTGGACTTTGTACTGTATATGTATATATGTATATGTATAATTTTTATCAGATTTTTTTACATCATTTCCAAGGACATATAAATTTAATTAATACAATGAGTTATTAGAAGAAATCTGAGTCAGTATTTTAAGTATAAGTTATTTAGATACTATTGTAGTAAAAATATATTTATAAATTTAACAAATACAATATAATTATCTCATTCATATAAAGCAAATTAAAATTTTAAATTATGTAAATTCAATTGTGAACAAAATAAAATAATTAATTTTTGCTACAAACTAATTTGCAATATCATTTAAAATTCAGAAAACATAAGGAAATAAAGTGCAAGCTTGTAAATAATTGGAAAAAATAAGTACAATCCAAAAAACTTATCTTAAAAACTTTTGAAATTTTTTTAACTAAATTTAATTTGCATAAAGTGAATAATTCTTGCACAGACAAGAGGCAGATCTCTTCAAGGGGAAGTTGCCCCAAACCTAGTTCTTCAATCACTCAATTTGTGTATCATCATCCATAGGTATAGGTTAAGAAACACATAAAACCAAAAATAGTGATATGTTAAAATGAGAAAGTTAATAGTAAAGGAATTTTCAAGAAATTTGGAAAGCAAATCCACTATAGGAAAAAAAAATTCACACTTAAAATTAAATTCTGAAATTCCAACACAAATTTAGTGATTGAAGAGAGGTTTGGCGGCAACTTCCCCTTGAAAACATCTGTCTCCTGCCTGCTCAACAATTATTCACTTTATGCAAATTAAATTTAGTTTTAAAAAATTTAGAAGTTTCTAAAATTCATTTTATGGATAGTATTATATTTTTTCAATTATTTACGTGCTTGCACTTTATTTCCTTATGTTTTCTGAATTTGAATGATATTGCAAATTAGTTTGCAGCAATAATTAATCCTTTTATTTTGTTTGCAATTGGATTTACATAATTTAGAATTTTAATTTGCTTTATATGAATGAGATAATTATACTGTATTTGTTAAATTCATATTTCATTCGTTGCAGCACTGGCACAAGAGAAATTACTTAAATTTATTTAACTTCACTTATTAGTTTTTTATGAAACAGTATTATATATATATATACACACATACTTATGAGAGTTTTTGAACGGAGAGTTTAAATTTTTTACAGACTTTTTAAGCTTTTTTTTAATGGTAATTTTTAGTGACAAATTATATTAGGGCTATAAAAGTAGAATTTTTTAAATAACCTTGTCACATGTGAAAGACATTTTTAGGGCTATAAAAGTAGAATTTTTCAAATAACCTTGTCACACGTGAAAGACATTACAGATTGTTTTTTTTAGGAAATTAAAAATTGGCTTATAAATTTTGCAGATAGCTACAGAAATTTGTGGAAATTTTATGGGAGCGGGAGAGGCTTTTAGTTTTAATTAAGCAAAATAGTTTTAGAAAAGTTTGAAAGCTACTGTACAGTTTATCACAATATAAAGTTCTCTGTAATGCTGAATTTCATTGTGTAATTTTTATTTTTCTTACATCATTTTAAACATGTTCCTTATCCTTTTTGTTTGTTTCCAGATGATACACTGATGGCAGTTAAAAAAGTACGAAAAAGTATTGACCTTTCAAATGTAGTTCCTATTCGTAGGCAGCACAGGTAGGTTTTTTAGTTTCAATTCATTTATGTATATTTAAAATATTTGTGTATTTATTAAAATATGTATTGTATGAATCATTACTAAATTAATCTTCCCATATTGCTCAAAGGTTATCAATCTCAAAATGTATCTACCATTTTCTATATTAAATGTTTAGTTTAAAAACATCGGATTTTTTGGTGGGAGGCATGAAACTTCTCAGTTTGCTATAATTTATGTATTATTATAAGTTAATAGATAAATTAATTTGCTTTGGCTTGTGGAATGGATGTTGTCACAGGATTCACAATTTGCTATTCTCTGTGATTGATTACACTAGTAAATATCAGTCTAGTATAGTGATATGACACGAAAGAAAATTAATTTTTAATAGAGATCTTTAATTAAATAAATATGTAAATAAAATATAGTAGTATTGGGAATCTGATTTTTTTTTTTTTTTTTTTTTATTTGATTTGATTAACAAGAGTTTTTGTGTAAGTGAATCTCTTTTTACTTTTTATGATTTGAATTATGCATAGCAATACAAATTGTTATCTTGTCATTAATGTATTATTATTTGGTTAATTTTTTTACTCTCGAAATTGAACTCTGTGGGATATTTTTATTGCAGCATTAATATGGTATATTACATAAGGAAGAAGCAGATTTTACTTTTTTTGGTTACACTTGTTTCTTACTTTGCATTGCATGATGTTGTTGTTTCATATGGCTTTATTGAGAAATCAATCCATTTACACATGATTTTCCATTGAGGTGAAAGTTTACTATGATATCATTTTATATGTGCATTTTTCATAACTCCCAAGTTCATCAAAATGAAATCAGTTTCATGCTCAAAGCTTTTTAGATGTGTAACAGTTATGAAATGCATTTTTGCAACAGTTTGCTATGAAAGCTCTTGTAATGTAGAAAGTGGAGGCAGGTTCTTTAAGAATATCTCAAGGAGATATATCTGGAAGAGTTTAATAGCATAATATATGGTAACTTTGTGGCACTCCAAGTGATCAGATGATAAAATACAATTATGCTCCCTTTGTAGATGTCTGTAAGCTTTTTCTTACAATAATTCAATATGTGAAAACTCAGCTGCACTCTGAAGAGCATTCAAATCATGGATTTTTCAGCTGTTAGCTGAAACTTATAGTACGAGGGAATCTGTAATTTTTTATATTCTCAAATGAAAACTGGAGACAAGCAGGAGTTTGATTGAAAATGTGAAAAATCTTCTGCATCTTTGCTTGAATTCAAGGTATGGATCTTTCAATTGTTAACTGAATGGATTGATTCCATGCAAGAATGTGTACAAAGGAATGTGGTAATTTCTTACAAAATGATATACTTAATGTAATTCTGAATGTAATCTTTCATCTTTTTCAATAATTCAATGTATGATATTTCATATATTGCAAGAAATAACAAATTTATAAGCAAGCTCATTCTTTTTAAAATACTTTATGTGTTATTAACAGTTGCAGTTATGGGTTTATATTCCAGAACTTCTTTCTTATAAAAGTAAGTTAGAAACAAGATCACATTATTTTGAATGATGGCACATATACTGTAGATGGCTGGTATAGCTTACTCTTGTTGTAAATGCAAAGTATATGTTCAGTAGGTAACAGATTTATATGCCACCTAAAATTATGGGAGAAATGCTGGATGGGAGGATATAGCATAAATTTGCCACTTGAAGTAAAGTAGAGAATCAGCTTACTCGAGAAGTTCTTTTAGAGGGAAAAAATAATATATAATTTTGTATAAAAGCATGAAAAACAATTTTTAAGCTATTAAATATGCATAAAAAAAGAAAGATAACTATTAATAGAAAAATTGATGTAATAGTAGTTTTAAAAAGTGAAGGCATGAGGTTCTGCAAATTTTGTTCTAAATTATTTTTTATGCTTTCTTATATAGTAAGTGGCAGTGACTCAAAATGAAATAGTCAAAAGGATGTATAGCTATTTTTTTTTTTTTTTCCAGCGCGTTAAATACATTAGGCCTGATACTTCAGCATTTAGGTAATTTGATTCCTGAACTGCTGTACTGGCTTCTCAAAGTATTGCTGATCATCACAGCTACGAGTGTGACCCTTTTGGAAAAGCGAGAGGAAGTTCTACCTCAGTGTGTAACCCTTCTCAAAGCTGTTCGTATACAAGCTGTTATGAAATTGATACAAGTAAGTTATTTTGTTCAAACAAATATAATTTTTTAAATTTCTTTTGACTGTACTGTATTTGATTATTTCTAGAAGAATGAAGAGGTATTAATAAACTTTTCTTCCCGTTCAGTTTTTTAAATCTTTCCCACAATATGATTTCAAACCTGAAGAAATTGATGCTGTCTTTGAAAGTATAGTATGGCCTATAGTAAGTGAATGAATACATACATTATCATACATTTATATATACTGGTATATCACTGCTTCACCTGAATTTTTGTTTTAAGTCTTCTGATTATTTACAAAAGTTTCAGAAACTTTTATATGCTGTAGAAGATTCTATTTAAGTATACTTTTTTGGATAATTTTTGTATTACTTTTTTTGGGGGGGAGGTGTCAAGTTAGATATAAATCTTCATCTGTGGTCTCGCATATAAATCAGTCAACATGCTTGAAATAATAAATAATAATTTATGTGTCAAGTACCAGGACTTTTAAGCTGAAATGAATGATGGGAGAAAAATTCTAAATAAACTCACACAAAAGCTATCTTGAAATCATTTTCTAGTCATTAACTTATTTTAATTCTGAATAATTCTTTCAACTCAAAAAATTTCATTAATTATCCATTGTGTTTAATATAAGAAAGATGGAATGTATTTTTATATACAGTCGTAAACAGCAATAATATTAGAGAAGTGTCATTTATTCATTGAATATTAGGCTGAACTATTTCTCGGCAAAATGGTTGGATCATGTTAAGGTAACACATTACTTAGATCAGTGATCAGTGCAATGTGTTATTTCATAGTATTAAGGTTACCTGAATTTGTGTAAAAATGCTTAAGTAGGCAGTGAACATTGGTTTCTCGGCAAAATGGTTGGATCATGTTAAGATAACACATTACTTAGATCAGTGATCAGTGCAATGTGTTATTTCATAGTATTAAGGTTACCTGAATTTTTGTAAAAATGCTTAAGTAGGCAGTGAACATTGGTTCCATAGCAGAATAGCATGTTCCTGAAATAGTAACATTCTGAACATAACTTTCATTAGTAGTACATTTTTATAACAATATTTAAAACATAATTCAATTTATTAGAAACTTATTATCAGATATACCCTCTCCTCCCACTTTTTTCAATATGTTTTCCTGACATTTTTTGAAATGATATGAAATATAGTAAATGGAAAAAATTAAAACTCTTTTTCCGTATATATTTTATTGTTTGTTTTATAATTTGATAAATGTTGTTTGCTTTTTAGTTACCTCGTCTTGAACATGAATCCATCAATCAACCATCACCATTGCTTCGTCTGCTAGCAACATGGAGTGAGAAGCCTAGGTAGAACAATTTTTAATTTTAGTGCTTATGTATGGTGTACTCTAGATATGTTCACTCAGGGAAAAGGGTATTTCAATCCTATGTTTTTAACAACTGTAATATAAAGCAGTGAAATTATTTTGTCTGCTTATATTTTTTCATGCTTTATGCTTAAATAGCAATAAAATATAGCGGGAAAATAGTATTTTTATGCTATAAATTTGTGGTATTGTAATGAGGATTCTGTGATAGTGAGTTAAGTATTAATATGAGATAGTTTCCTAATATAATATTCCTTCTTGTGGAATAAAATATCAAGAAACTTTTATTAGATTTCAAAATTTAAGAGATTTTTATTTGCATGTATTTTTTTCTTCCATGTTTCTGCTATAGAATGTTGAATAATTGTTGTGTAAAGAAAATCAAGTGTTATAGTTATTTTAGATATGTTTGTTAAAAGTCCTTGGATTGTTTTGTGCCTTTTGTAAATAATTTTTAATAATTCAATTACTTGTTCTAGGTACTTTGTTTTATTTGCAAAATATCATGAGAATTCTGCATCTTTAACACCCTTGCCTCATTTAATGGACTTATATTCATGCCCACGTACAAAATCAAGAGTTGTTGGTGTAATATCAAAAATCATCTTCCAGCTACTTACCATTGAAAATGAGACTTCTGAAGAAGAAGAAAAACTGCCTCCTCTCCAAATAAATTGCCATCTCTCTTTACTGGATGTAATTATCGATGGAGGTAATTTTAACTCAAGTTTTTTTTTTTTTTTTTTTTTTTTTATAATAAATTTGTGAATATCATCTGAAATTCCATGTGTATATGAGAATGAATGCATGCATAGGCTCCTGGCATTCTTTATGCATAATCCAGCACCCCCTATATTCACAGCATCATTTTGTATGCTTCATAGGATGAAGTTAAAATCAAGTGCTTCACCGCTTGTGAAATATGATCAGTTGTCTGGTTCTTAACAGCAAGAAACACGAAAATTGTGGGTATTCATCACCAGATATGTGAAATATACAGTGACAGTTAAATGAATGATACTGGAGTGTAAAAATGATGAAATTATTCAAAGAAGCATGTAAACACATCCACGCTTTGGTGTTGGTGAACCAAAGTGTGATTCATCATGGATTCAAAGCATGATTCATCTGGATTTAGTGGAAGTAATTCTGCTCCAATAAATGCAATAGGAGATTTACCAAAAAAAGAAAATGAAAAAGATCATGAATAAATAAATGGCTATCATCATAGGCAGCCAATTTCTTTGAGAAAAGTATCCCTGTTTGTTATGGTTAAAGTTTAGACTGACAAGGAAATTGTTTTTCTTGTCTCTTTCAGATTTTATATTATGCCTAAAGCAGCTGCCCCCTTTTTTTTAACCATTTTGTGTGTTACCCATTTTGTTTATTTTGTGTTTTATTTATTAAATATCATGTTCTTCATACTTAAACCATAATATTCATTTCAAAGGCAATATCACAAAATATTTAAAATGAGCATATCTTCAGAATTCCCAATACACAGTCTTGTGTACTAAAGGGTTTTTATTTTTAATTTTTTCCCCTATATATATATATGTGTGTGTGTGTGTGTGTGTGTGCAATGTTGCCATTGCTGGCTTTGAAATCATTGAAATTGCCAAAGTTTTCCAAGATATGAAATAGTAACACAAATTCCAAATTTGCACTTTCAGATGCCCATATTCGAGTGGAAAACTACGTTATTCTAAATTTGATGTCTCTGAGGTACCGTTCTTTTTTCAGAATGCAAGAAACATACATACATTAATACAGATTCTTCATTATTTAATTTCTTTAAATATAATGCATGGCTCTAATATTCGGTGGCAACAATTTGAAGAGTGAAACGCCATTTTTTAACGAATGAAACAAAGTGCCAAAACAAAATTAACAGCCTTTCTGGGCAAATTGCCCCTTTAAAGTATTAAAAAAAATAGAAAAATCAGAATTTAAAATTTTTTTTTTTTTTTCTTGTTTGTTTTTATTACAAATAGGCCTTACTTTAAAAATAACCCTTGTATGTTCTTCTTTATTAAATATTTTTAAAATATTAAATAGGTATTGTAGTATTGTTTATTATTTTACTATAGGCTGTATAAGTTTAAAGACACCTATATTTTAATGCTTTTATTTTGTTTTTGTGCTGTTCATTCTTATTACTTTTTAAAGTATGCATTTATCGGAACTAGTTTGAGCAGAATTATTTTAGGTAATCTTTGGAAATTAAATAAATGCGTATAGCATTGATAAGCAAAAGTATATTTTATATTCTTAAGGTTTCCCGTTGTGTTATTTACATGCTACTGCATTTGATTAGCTCTGCATTAACTAGAATAAGTTTGTTTATCAAAATAAAAGGCAACCTAAAAAACAAAACAATTATTTTTATTCCTGTGTTCTACTTTTTAATGCAATGTCAGTTTTAATTGAGATAATTCATTAATAAAGATATGTAATGGTTTTGATGAGAGAAGACACAAATACTTTCTTTCATGCCCAATGTTACCACATTTTATTTCCAGACAAAACAATTCTTGAAAAGCACATCTTAATTATGAATTTTGTATACGAGCCAGTTTCCCTTAGAAAGTCCTCCACGAAGGCATCCCTCCTCTTAGGCAAATAGCCCTCAAGGCTTTGCCATAATCACACACACACACACAATTATGAATTATTCATGGTGCTGGGCATAATCTGCGTCCACATTCTCAATCACATTTGTAACTTTTTTACATCTTTTGATAAATAAGTGGATAAAAGAAAGAGATGTGCAGCAACATGTTAGCTAGACAGGAAACAAAACATTAATGTAACATATTCAAAAGAAAGCCTGAAGCAGAAGTCAAAAGATTACAGTTTGTAATGTTACTTTCAATTTCAATGTATTGAGATTGGCTTAAGCATTTATGTAAGTACCTGCATCAGCAGACCCAAATTAAAATGAGGAATTAAGAGACTATTACAAATTAAAGTTAGTATTTAGATTTAGATATTTTTTATGTTACATACATTCATATATATCACCTGGACAATGATTTTTTTTAGTTAACTTTTTGTATAAAATATATTATTACTTTGTTTTATAATAAAATACCAGTTGCCCTATAAAGAACAAATCTATGAAGAAAATTGTTCTAAAAGAAACTGGAGATGATTGATTTTTAAAACTCATAGAAGGAATGCTATTTGTATCCACCATTTTAGTTTCAAAGATTTTACTGTATCTTTTGGTGTGTATATAATATATCCCTTTAACAAATATTCTCTATTCGTATAAAGCTAATTTAAAGTAAATTTAAATTTTAAATTATGAAATTTTAAATTTACTTTAGCTTTATATGAATAGAGAATATTTGTTCAATTCAAATTTCATTCCTTGCAGCAATGGCGCATGAGAATTATTTAAATTTAATTTTACTATTTATTCTTATGAAACAGTTATATCTCTTTATGTAGTTTTTTAAATTCAAAATTAAGTACTTATTATTTTCTGTTTTATTCTGTAGTTCCTGCTGCTTTTGGAACAAAGCTTTTGCTTCCATTTGTGGATAAAATATTATCAAGAATTGAAATGACAGTTTCGATTGTGACTAAAAAGAAAGTCAAAAAATCGATTTCTACAAGGGATTTGACTATTCTATTAAGGTAAAATTTATTGCAAGGTGTTTTTTAAATATCTAATGTAAATATCAGAATTATACTTTATTATTTACATTTATGTGCATGCTTTATGTTTTTAGAATTAGCAAATACGTGAATGATTCTTCACAGTGCTCAAAGCTGATACATTTGTTGATACCATTTTTTCAGAAGTCCAAAATAGATCCTGTAAGTATGCATGTTTAAACATAATTTTATGTTTAAATTATTTTTTAATTTTGTGTTAACTTTATTTGGTGAATTTATTTGTTAAAATTACATTTGATTAAGTAACTTGGTGTGCCATAAAAAAGATATTTGAGAATTGTTATAATCTGAAAACTTTTTCTAATTGGCCTATATCGTTGGTTTCATAAATTGCTCAGATAATATGACTTCTTATTTGATTCTCCATTACTGGTGAGAAGTTTTCCAGTTTGTAATCAATTAAAAATAATACAGGAAATACAAACAAAATAAGGTATCCTCATAAATATAGTTACTGAAATTATTATTTATTATTGTGTGGTTAAATGACAGGTGCTGTGTTGAGAAAATTTATTTAATTTTGAGAAATAATTATTTAATTTGAACCTTAAAATGTCAGGACTTAGAAGAGAAGGGCTAGCTCATAGAGCTTTTCCCCCTGAAACAGAAAGTGAGAAGTGATGATGTAGCCATGATGACACTGAGTGCGCCAATAGAATTTACAGCTTGGAAAATAGCGTTTTTGAACCAGCGTTTAAAAGGAGCTGTGTGTGAAAGATAGCTATAATTTGGAAGAGGCAATGTTACTGCTTTATGCATTTTAGACTGAACCATTAAAAAATTTAATAATGCTTGCTCAATTTTAAAATAATAGATAAAATGTGCTACTCTTTTAACATAAAGTTCCGTTTTTTTTTTTTTTTTTTTTTTTTTTTTTTTTAATTTGAAGGTTTTTTTTTATTTAATGCACATTTATTTCTAATCATTTCTTTATTTTTATGCTAACTGAGAGAATTTTTATACTGCTTCTAAGATAACTATAATAGCAGCTATTTAAATTTACTCAAAAAACAACTTTACATTGACATAGGTTTAAACATATATGACGTATATGGCAACATTTCTGCTAACCTAAGTTTGTTTTTTGCCTAATTGTAAATTTTACATTGTTATAATTCTCTTCCGATTCAATATAATAGATATTTTTAAATAATTTTGTAATTTATACTTATATCTATATTACAATTAAATAAATGTATATAAGATTGTTACCTTAATTTTGACAAAATAGCTTTATTCAGAGTACCTAAAACAGTCATTTAATTTTTCAAAAGTGTGAGTAAAGGAAGCAGGTCTTTTTATGCCAATTACTTTGATGTTTTATACTATTATATTTTATCTAGAATGCTAATCTAGCTCAAAATCTAATCAATAATTAGTTACAAAGGATACAATAAGAATAACTTTAACAAGTACTTAGCAAAATTAGTTTGTTAAATACTTGTTATTCTTGTTGCTACTATTTTGGTACTACAGTCAAAAGTCGTTAATCCGGACTCGTCGGGACTTCGGCGATTCCGGATTATCGATTTTTCCGGATTACAGATCATCAGTTTAAATCTCGTAAGATGGCATGCAGAAATTCTAAAATTAAAAATATGAAACCGTAATTTATGAAATAAAGAACAATTATGATCTAAAGGGTATCAAAATTTGCAAAAAGAAAAAGCTTAATATTTATTTGTTTACTTTATTAAACATTTCTTTCAATGTAAGTTGTTTAAGTTTTGCTTCATTTCATGTGATAATACTTTCTCTTTAATTCTATTAAACAGACATAATTTCTTGTTCAGTTACAAAGTTCCCCTGTTCAAATCCTATAATTGCTGTGTCGAGAACACCGACTAATTTGTCAATCGAAATTTTTTCGTTTTCACTAACCTCTGTTACTTTCTTCGCTATCGGAAGTGAATTATAATGACGAGGAATTTGTTTTAAATCATATCAAAGACGGAGCACATCAAGATGAAATACTAATTTGGTAAGAAATTATAAGCCAAATAAAATAAAAACATCTGCCCTGAAGATAAGGATAGTGCTGACAGATCAACTTCCAATTCATTACGCGCCCGCTACGGCATTCCCCCCGCCGAGCAGCGTGAAATTGATAAACAGATTTCGGATTTCAAAACATACTTTCGCTTTAGATACTTTACATATTAACAAATATATATCGGAAATTCTATTTGATATAATCGAAAGTTCAAGCTTACTTTTATAAAATTGCTCTTACAGTCTGCAAAAAATAATAAGCCGGATCCAATTCGAAATTTAAGGAACAACACAATCATCAACATTAACTGAAATAGATAATTAGATAATTTTAGCTTATACGTCCATTATACATAAAACGCGCACGCGAAAACGTATTCTGCACTTGCGCACACTCATATGCGCATTCATAAAAGGTCTTACGCGCACGCGTAAACGCCTATGCGCATGTGTCAACGCGGCGCATTCGCAGAAAGTTTTTAGTTTTGAGGTCCGGATTATAGATCATTCCAAATTATGGGTGTCCAAATTAACGACTTTTGACTGTATTCATAATGCCGAAGATATTATCGATTAACTCAAAGAAGTCGGATGCTTTCTGATTTCCTGTGGGGTAGAGTATACCTTTTGCGGTACTTTTTGAAAATAATGTTTTCTCTGGAGCGACTTTTTGTCTCTCGTTTCCCTTCACTATTAAATAATTTGGTTTTACTTTGTGACACAATTTGATTTCTTCTCAATCTCTATTTAAAACCTCTTTAATAATATCAAAATTTAAAACAGTTACATCTTCTAAAACAAATCCTCTATCTAAAACGCGGTTTCTCAGTAATTTGAGGCAGAGCGCGAAATGAGGCCTCTGATTAAAACAAACTGCACATTTTGAAAAGAGCCAACTTAGTCCAATTTAGAGTCATAGCTGAGTTTTCAATCTATATGCATTTCGTCGAAACTGAGAACGCATATTTTTTCTACAGAATACAAATATTCGCCTCTTTCCTTCTTTAGAGTAAGAACATTACTTTGAATTCTTGGACTACACTAAAATTTAGAAAACACTAAAAAATAAAATAAACACCATTTCTTTAATTTGATAATACTAGGTAAAGATATTCCAATTTCTTTCTTAATTTTTTTTCTTTCCAAAAATCATAGCTTTAAGATGACAGAGCTCTTATGACGATGCAACGTGAAATATTTTCAATAGTCCACCTGATTTTTTTGTTCTTTTTCAGTAATGCATTAATCTGCGCCTTTATAAAAATAGGCTTTAGACATTTTTCCAAATTCTCCGATTTGTGCTCCTCCCACCCCCAAATTTCGCTATTTGAGATTTTAATTTCTGATACCAATTTCTGTTTAGATGTCGTCCACCTTCTTTGTCGCTGAACAAACATTCTAAAATTTTTCTTTTCTCTATTTTTCAATACTTTAATATAATTTAATACAATTTTCTAAGGATATTATTTTGTTCTTCAAATTATCAATGCATTCTTGTTTATCCTTAAACATTCAGGATGATCTACATTTTCATTTGTGAGTTTTATTTCAAAATCATTAAAATTTGATTTATTATTGTCATCATCAATTTCGATTTATTATTGTCATCATAATTTACTTTCGGCACAGCATTCCATTTCAACAGTTTCTTTTTGTGGCTATCCAAACAAGCGATTTTTCATATCATCTTCATAAACACTGCATAGAAAATGTTCGCTGCAGATTTTTCCGCTCTTCACATTAAGAGAATCTTCTCTTTGACATTTGTGTATTCATTCTTTCGTCAAAAGCAAACTCTCATTTGGATCCTTTGGTCCCATGAAATAAAATATCTCATCCTTTCATACTTCTGTAAGTGCTACGGCATGTTACTGCAGCGCAAAAGCCATATTATGTAAACGATACTTTACAATATAGAATTTAAAATAAAAACTGACTAAAATTACATATATATATAAATTATTTTAAATATATACATTATTAGAAAACAGATATATATATTATTAAAATTAATTTGGGATATGTAACCTCTAGAAAATCGTCTCGCAGCTTAATGAAACTACTGTTTTAAACACGGGAAATCGGGACAGATGGCATCACAGTGACGTCAGATTATTGACTGTTACGTCCCCCCATTAGGCTCGTGTCGGTGAGGAGTCGAACAAAGAAATGAGCTAGCCCTTCTATTTATCCCTGTTAAAATGTATTAAGAAATCAGCAGAAGCTAGACATTTGCCACAGAATCAAAATTTGGCAAGGGAAAAGGATTTCTAAAAACCTCTCCCTCTTTTTTTAATAGAAATGTGAATACTTAGCTAGAATTATTCAGTCTTTTGCATAATAAGATTTTGTATTTGCACTTTTAACCCTTTCAGGTGAGGTGGTTTCACCTTGAAACCGCATTTTCAACATTTTTTTAATTTAGAAAATTTGTTTTTTTTTTTTCCTCAAAACCACTGCTAAAATAAAATTACTTCTTAAAGCTGATAACAGATGGCAGCAGCAAACCTTTCTGGGCATCCATTAATTGATACGAATCATTCAAAAAAAGCTTCTTTTGCACACTACTCTTTTTGACCCATTTTAAAAACAAAAAACCCAAAAATTTTTAATTTTTCCACAATATATTTTATAAGCAGGCATCAATGAGTAATGAAATGTCCTTAGTTCACAAAAAAAAGTAATTGAACCCTTTTAATTGTGAATGTTTTCATTGCGGTTTCAGTATGAAACCACCGCCCCTCTGAGACATCAAAGAAAGGATCAGATGACGCAGTCGCGAGATTTTTTGCAGTTGTGTTTATTGCTTTCGAATCACTGCTGTAAACAGTTGCACAATATCTTCATTTGAGTGGCTTCAAAGATGAGGATTTATAGAGCATTTGAGAGAGGGAAAACATTTCTTATTTTTTACAGAGACACAGAGCATACTGAAAAACACTCACAGTTGCGTTTTTATTATGCTTCTCTTAGCGGTCGCTTTTCTCATGCTTCTAGTTCATAGTAAAATAATTGTATGCATCGTAATTTATTTTATTTTTACATATAATTTTCTTAGTTTCAAACATAATTTTTTAAAATATTTCATAGTTTTATGCAAGTAATTTAGTGCATTATTAGTTACTTTTTGCCCCATACTTTTTTGTTTCCTGTTTTAAATTTTTTATTTATAATTTAAAATGCGTATTTATGAAAATATTACTTACTTCATTAGTTGTTCAGTAATTTACTAGTGTAATCTGCAATTTGGGTTACGTTCAGATACTTTTCAGCAAAGTAAAGATAAATAAGCAAATGTTTAGTCTTAAATGCTCTAGACAGGCGCTGGTTTCAAGGCGAAACCGGTCCTCTTTCCATAAAGGGGGACGAAAAAAGTTTTTAAAACTCATTTATGTTGTCTATAGGTCCATTGCATGTCATTATGCTTACTTTTTTATAACTTTTAAAAAATCATAACATTGGGCCCCTGAAAGGGTTAAATGAGAGAAATAATAAACAGTAAGCTTTTCCAAATAATTTTAAATAAAAATAATATAAATAATCATATTACCGTATGCTTAGACATATAATGCATCAGTATTTATAAAATGGAGTTTTTGAGAATATAGTAAATGCTATAGTTTCATGTGTATAATGCTTGATTGTAATGTCATCAGCTGTCCAAGTATTAGTTATGTCGCATATATTATGATTCTGTATTTTTTTTTTCGTATTTACTGTTCTTATAATGATAATTTAATGTTATTTCAAATCTTATGAATGGTATAGAAATATCATCAGTTAAGGATTTCATTTTATAAGAGAACAGGAATATGCTGTAGCAGTGATAGTTCCCAAATGTAAAATATATTATAGCTGTTTCATTTTTGCAAAAAATGTAAAACTTAGACACATGCCACATACTTTTTTTCCAATGTGATGTTCAGTTTTCTGTAATTACAATGAGGTAATATGCTATATATTTTATTCCTCCCCCCTCCCTGGTTTAGATATTCAGACTTCTATGAATTGTTTATATATACATACACACACACACACACACACATATATATATATATATACACTGGTGTGCAAAAATTAAGGACAAAGTCGAAAAATTAGCATATCAGCTGAACTAAGAGGCAGAGCGGACAGAAAGACCAATCAGGAGATTAAGTAAGGTGATGTACGATAGCACATGCGCAGATATGCAGCTAGACGTAATGGGGAAGTGTCTGAATAGTATAAAGCATGTTGTAGGTGTAAGATCAGTATTTCTGGCAAAGAGATTGCATGCCATATAGCAGTTGAAATCACACCGAGTTGCTGCCTCAGCGAGAAATGGCCAATAATCAATCTGTTAGATGACATCTGGATGCTTTTACCCGAGGTCGAATCATTGGGAAGTTGGAGGAAGGCCGCAGTGTGACAAGTGTGGCTGCAGAGTTCGGAATTGTTCACAGCATCGTTTCACGACTTTGGAGACAATTTCAAACTACAGGAACAGCTATCCGGGGGTTTAGTAGTGGTCGTCCATGAGGAACCACGCTCGCAGATGACCGGTATATTGCCTTACAGGCCAGAAGAAACAGGCGGCAGACAGCTGGAGAAATCGCTAGACACACGACACAGGCGACTGGACAACCGATATCGCATTTTACCGTGGCCAGAAGACTGCACAGTGGTGGTCTGTTTGCACGACACCCTGTACGGTGTGTACCTCTAACGCCTGCCCATCGGAGAAGGCGTTCTCTGTGGTGCCGGGAACACCGGAATTGGAGAGACAATGAATGGGGACGAGTACTCTTTACAGATGAGAGCAGATTCAGTCTGAGTAGCGATTCTCATCGCATACTCATCTGGAGAGAGCGGGGAAGCCGCAATCATCCCTCGAACATCATTGAAAGGGACAGGTATGGAGGTGGCGGTGTTCTCGTTTGGGGAGGCATCATGCTTGGTAGTCGTACAGACCTTCACATCTTCGACGCAGGTTCAGTCAACGGGACCCGTTATTGTAACGAGATTCTTCTTCCATATGTGCGTCTTTTTAGAGGCACTATGGGTCCGCAGTTCTTTTTCATGGACGACAATGCACCATGTCATCGCACAGTAGCTGCCAAACAGCTCTTAGAGAGTGAGGATATTGAACATATGGATTGGCCGGCACGATCTCCGGATCTCAATCCGCATGTTGGGATTTTCTAGGCAGATGCTTGGCAGCTCGTACCTTACCACCAGTAACGATTCCGGAGCTTCGATTGGCGCTGCAAGACGAATGGGCAGCAATGCCTCAACAACTCATTGACACCCTCATTCTCTGCATGGGCAGACGCTGTGAAACCTGCCTAGCAGTCGGGAGATCATATCTCCTATTAAAAACCGGATGTTTCTTGCTGGACACCCATCACAGGGATGACGGCCTTCAGTCGCATTGCGCTCCATGCTACTTTTTCAATAAAGCTTCTTTTGATCCCTCTGATTTCTCTTTTAGTAAGTGTTGCTTACATTACTCATGTCCTTATGTATTGGGGATCTTACGGTATTAAATGTGTTGATTTGGAAAGCTTTTGTACAAAGTTATATTGAAAAAACCGTCTCGTCCTTAATTTTTGCACACCAGTGTATATATATATAAAGAATTTTCTGTATTACTGAGGGAAAATATTTTCCTTTAGTCAGTAGAAAATGCCTTGTAGAAATATTTTCATTAAATTATGTTCTCCTCGATAAGTGAATGTTAATTTATGTAAGATGTCATTAAATGATGTCCAAGTGGTCCAAGCCTTTCTATGCATAAGAATTGTAAATTCTTAGTAACTTTTTATATAAAAGTTGATCTTTATTTCAAGAAGGAAATGCAAATTTATATGCACATTGAAAGTAAGTATCTGAAAATACTTTTTTGTAATCTTATAAGTTCTTTTTCTAAAAATTAGGATTCTGAAGTTCTTATTCTGAATACGATTTCGAATTTGATTAAAAAAGCTGAAGATATTGAGGATCTAACTAAGTATGCATTTTTTAAATATTTTTCAAAGTTTAGTGGTATTCCCTGTTAATTTTTAGATCTAATTCTATTTTAGTCTTTCAGTGTTGATTTCAAAAATTGGATACAGATAGATTTTTTGGAATACCCCTGAATTTGACTTGACTGTGTTTACAATAATGTTACAATATGTTTTCATATTTATTCTAAAATTCAGATTGTATGCACTTGTATATATGTATTGTAAAATAATACGTAGTGTATTCAAGTTTTGCTGGTACTGTTCTGTTATCAGGACCAGGTTCAGAAATGTATGTACGTATGCATGTATATATGTATGTGTGTGTATACATATGCACATATATGCTCATACATACAAATGCATGGTCATACATTACTGAATCCATTCCCAGCAACGAACAGTAGCATTTTTCCTTTCTCTTACAAATAGTAAAAATAGTTGCTAAAACTATATAAATCAGTTACAAGTTATATTTAGCAAATATTATGAAAGTATGTTTATTAGTCTTTTCTTAAATTAAATAATTAAAATGAAATTTCTGACACTAATTTTAATTGAAGTCCATCAAAGAGATTGTATAAAATACAGAACAGAAATTCTTAGCTTGTAAATTTATATTGACAATTGATTAATTATATTTAATATTAATGTTTTCACAGAAAAATTTTTTTAATTGTTTTTTTAAATATGAAAGACTAAAGAGCGGTTTTGATTTCTGTTTAACGTAAATATAGGGTGTCCCAACAGAAATGCCAGATTTAATATGCCCAAAAGATATTTTATTTTTAGAAAATAGAAAATATTTGTACATACTTAAAAGAAGTAAATTTTCCATTTAAAAGTATCAATTTTGGTTTGACCTGGTAACTGGTATTTAATCACCATTAGTACATTTTGCAGAACCAATTGTATATATGTATATCCACCCCCTTACCTACCTTACATGTTCTTACACAGCCTTTATTTTTAGCAACCATTAGTCTTAGTCATTTACTTCCAATTACTGAAGTGTTTTAAATGATGAATTTTGGCATTGTCAGATTTTTAAAAAAATAATTTTGGACAAATAACGAGATCTAAACTTTTAATGCGGGTCTTCCGGTTCATGTACTTATATTTCAAAGAGTTTTATACTTATTGTTATAAAATTTGACTGGTATATTTAATTTCAAAATTTGCAATTTTTGTTGTCATTTTCAACTTGCCTTTAGAAATTGGTTAATTTAGTGTAATTCAAGAAAATAATTTAAACGAAATGCTGCAAAAAATGTGTATATTTTAATAGGCCATACAAGGAAGTCATGGTATTCACATAAGATTTGTAATAAAAAGTAATCTTCCTATGCAACTCAAAAGAATAGTGCTCATTGCTCCCTAGGTTCTAAAAGGTACAGTTATAAAAGGGAGATTAAAATTTACAGGTAAAGAATTCGAACAACATTATAAAAGAAAAGGAATTTTGCTGATTTTATTAAAATTATCCTGTTTTTTTTTTTTTTTTTTTTTTTTTTTTTTTTTTTAATGTGTATATATATATATATATGTTATATACACTTTCAAATAATTAAATTAATCCATTGTCATTTTAATTTTTGTTCCTAAACATTTTATGTGGAATTTTACCCACTCTCAGTCAAAGTTTCTATTTTTCACTTCTAATTTTATTCATGCAAAATAACCTTTCTGAAACAATAATCATATGTCTCATGCATTGTGACAAATATGTAAGATCTTTTGAGGTGTCTTAGAAGATAACTTGAGTGTGAAAATCAAGAAACAACCAGGCATATGAAAAAGCCACAAGATACTTTTTTCACTCGAAATATGTAACACGTTTCTTGTTCTGTGAGCAAGAAAGGTATATGATGTGATTTAGCTGTGTGCAAAACTTTCTCATTATGAATTATGTGATGTAGATCTTACTCCTTTTTATTTGGATCAGGATATATAAATCTTAAATATCTATCTAATAAATAAAAAAATACTGATCTAAAATCCCCACCTAACATATGAATGAAATTAGTAATGTTCAATGCAATTATGCACTATTCTTCAACTATAATGTGCTGCTAAGACAATATGTCGTTTCTTGACAAAAATCATAATTTGTGAGACTGCCTGGCAGGTGGCTCAGCATATTAATCAATTAATGAACTGTTGTACCATATTATTTGTTGTTTATGATACTTTATTTTGTATTTATTTTAGATTGCTTGCTCCTCTGTTTGGAAAACTATCTAATCAAAATACACGCTTAGCATTGTGTACAGTTTTTTCAACACTTGCTGAAATTAAACCTGAAATGCATAAAATGGCATCAGTTATTGAAAAGGTGAGAATGATGCATATTTTGTTCTCTTATTTTATGAATAAAATATTTATCAGCTTTCAGTGTTATTTTCAGCACCCAAAGCTGTCATATCTAATGTGCTTGAAAAATTTTGTGATTTATAATTAATTCATGTACTATAAACAAACTGTTCTTTTATGATTGAGATTTTTAGTTGTACTCATGGGATGAATGAAATGTTGAATGATTAATGAAAGTTTCCTGCCAAAAAACTTTCTTAATAAAGTTAGGAAAAAAATGAATGCAGTACCTTTAGTGTGGTTAGTAATCAGCACCCAAATCTATGATTTTCTGCCAATGTTTTGATAATTTTTCAAAGCCTTTGGCCCAGAAACTTGGTGGCCACGAGTCGAAAAACAAATAAACCACATTTCAGATGTCTTGTACAGAATGGAAGTAGCACCAGCAGGATGTAGCTGCAGGTGTGAAAAAAGTAGAAGTCCGAAGGAGTGGTGTTGGGGCTACATGGTGGGTGTGACAAAAGATCCTGTTTGAGTCTGTACAGAATCCAGCCTGTAAAAAATGCAGACACATGTGGTCTTGCATTAGCTTGATGGAACATTACCTTTTTGTGGCGGAACTAAGTTCAATGTTTTTCCTTGATAGCAGTGTCAACATGGACTAGCATCTTACTATACACCTTACTGTCAACTGTTTTGCCTTTTTCCAGACACTCTTTGAAGATAATACCATGGCAATCCCACCAGATATAAAATATGATCTTTTTGTTAGTCAAATTGCATTTTGCGATGTTGCTGACGGGCTCACCAGGCACAAACCAACCCCTTTTTCATCCTGTGTTGTTCAAGTAAATCCACTTTTCATCAGAAGTAGCATTCCAGTCCATAATTTTGTCCTTGTGTTGATATTACAGCAGATTAATGCAAGCTTGAACAATGTCTGTCCTTATCCGCTTGAGTCAGCTCAGGCGGCACCCAATGACTGAACTTATACATCAAGTTTATATGATGCATAGCGCAACTAATGGACATGACACTAACGTCTAACTCTTTGGCAAGCTTTTGAATTGTTTCATATATTGATCTTTCACCAGTTCTTACAGGCGAGGCTCATTAACATCAGTAGGCCAGCCAGAGTGCTCTGCTTCTTGAATGTCATAGTCGTTATTTTTTAACTTTTGGTTTGAACATTGCATTGATATTTTTGCAGATCAGTGTTCTCAAGCAAATGAGAACACATCTGTCCTCATCTGCTTTAGTCAGCTCATGGGATACCCAGTGATTGAACTTGTACATAAAGTTTATGCAATGCATAGTGCGATTAATGGGCATGGCACTAACATCTAACTCCTTAACAAGGCTCTTGAGTGGTTGCATAGTGATCTTCCACAAGTTCTAGCAGGCCATCCAGAGCGCTTTGCTTCTTGAATGTCATCGTTCTTGTACTTAATGATAATGATATTTTTTTACAGATTTCAAAACACAATGTTCTAAAGCAGGTCTCTTTCTTTCAAATGCCAAAATTCGTTTAACAGAATATGATTAAACATGCCAACACAAATTATTTACGCAGACAATATTTGCCATGGTGGGAAACTTTTTTTAAAACCCGATATTTTCTATGAAAAATAGCCAAATATTTACAACAGTATGACAAGGTAATAGAGCAATAAATTATTTTTATAAGTTATAGCAGTTGCTTAAAACGGTTGATGTTCATGTTTATGCACATTTGGACATGTTGACATATGATGACTAATACTGCTTACAACTCTTCAACAACAACACTGTGGATACTGTTTATGATGTTTTTCTTGAATTCTTCTGGGGTATCTGGATCCTTGGCATATACATACTGCTTTAAATTTCCCCACAGAAAAAAAAAAATCTCAGGTGGAAGTCCAAAGAACATGGTGGCTCCAACTTCTTCCTTGAACACAGTTCAGGAACTTTTATTAATGAATTAGCATGAAATATGACATACTACTTCATCCTGTTTTTTTTAACCTGTGAGAACGTGCGTCAGGCCTGTGAGGCCTGGTCTTTACAAAAATGTAATAAAAAAAATTTCTCCCTTTGGTGAAATTTTTCGACCTTCTCAGTAGCTGCGTTTAAGGTCATGTACTTGTCAGTCACAAGTATTTCCGGAATTTAACCCTTCATTTTTTCTCAGAAACTGAGTAACCGGGCTTCCCAGGCCCGATGCACGTGCTCGCATTGTCATTTAAAATTGTGAAAGAGATCAGGCATTTGCAAAAAAGGTCTTGCTATTTGAGCTATGACGATGAAATGAAAAGACTACAGAAACTATTAGCTGAAGTGTCGACTGATGAAGAGGCCCACCAGCGGCCGAGCGGTAAAGTCGCTGAACACTGGTAGTTCGGTCCGAGGTTCGAATCCCGCGAACGGGCTGGCTGCATGGGTGTTTTCGTGGTTTCCCCATGTGTAACGTGTATACGAGCCAGTTTCCCTTAGAAAGTCCTCCACGAAAGGCATCCCTCCCCTTAGGCAGATAGCCCTAGTGTGCTTTGCCATAATTAAATACACCACACCACATCGACTGATGAAGATACAATTAATGAAGAGGGCAAAGAAATAGTTGGTAAAGAACAGTTTAGTGATCACCAATCGAATTCTGAAGAGACTTAAGTGATAAATCTAGTGATGAATTAAGTAACTTTGTGTCCGTCAGCGAATTGTTGTCTTGGAAAATATAATGTCACAAGATGGAATAAAAAAGAACCAAGACTTGTTGTGAGAACTCTTGCTCACAAGATTGTGTGAAAATTGCTCAGAAATGTTTGTGAAGCAAAATTTGTGACCTCCCCTATCAATTCTTGGCAACTGCTTATGGATAAAATAATAGTAAAATTGTAGTAGATTGTGAAAACATTTATATCAAATCCATCGCCGTCAAATTTGAAAGATCCACAAATATTACAGAAAATTAGAGCATTTATCGGTCTTTTTTATTCTGAAGGACTCCACAAGGCTTCTCACATAAATGTTCTCGACCTTTGGGTGACTAACGGAACAGTGCTTGACAATTTTCATCGAACAATGTCTAACAAGCGTTTTTTATTTCTTATGAGATGTTTGAGATTTGATGACATAAGAGATCGCTTTTGTAAAAGGGAAATAAATAAACTGGCTCCAATAAGATATGCCTTTGAAAAGTTCGTTGAAAATTGCAAAATCGTTTACAGTCTTGCCGTAACGGACCGAAAATCACAAATTTGCTGCGCTATGTGTGCGAGAAAAATGTTTGTGGTAACACAGCACGATTATTTGCAAAAAAAAATATGAAATGTAAGTTTTATTTTGAAATTATTGCTGTAAAAATTTAATATTGCATAAATTGGTACCAAATTTCATTTGCGCTCAAAAAGAAATCAGTTTAATTTTTGTTGTTAATGATAAATAATTTCAGTCTTAAAATTGTTTTTAAATACAATTTTATTAGACTTATTAAATTAAAAGTATATTTCTATATTTTATACACTCTCTTTTTTTATTATTTAAATGTTTTTCTTCAATTACACAAGCAATTATATTTTTGTTTTGCTAAGAAAAACGCTTTGGGCCTACGAAGCCTGGCGAATGTCTTTGCGGGTTAAAAATAGTTGGTCATAAATTTGTTCAAATATTTTTAGGTAAATCACAGTATTCTTAATTAAGATACAATAACAGACCAAACAAGCATTAATTTAGAAGTAACAAGTTCCCTTGATGATGGTTGTTTTACTCCCATAATGATGATTGTTTGACTTCTAAATGAACACTGTATTCTTAGTTGATTTAAAGAAAACTGGGCCCACCATTCATGCTCCTGACATCACCCCAAATGCAATTTTGTGGTCGTGAAGGGATGTTTTGTAAGTCAAATTAGAATTTTATGAGGACCAGTATGTCCTGTTCTGGGAATTTATGATATCTGACACCAAGTTTTGTCTATCAAGAATAAGAAGTATAAAAATAGGTTCAACAGTGATAGTCAGCAACCAGCAGTAATTTACGTGTTTAGCTTTATAACCTCTCTCAGTTCCTACATACATATTATTCAGTATGATTTGAAGTTCAGAGATTTCAGCATTCACTTATACTTCTTTCATGATACATTAACTTGCTGTGCAGTCTTCGAGTTTATTTTCGTGGCCTACTTGCAATCCATGGCTAAAAGTCACAGATGATTTGTACGAAAACTCATTAAAGTGTCTTTTTTTATTAAACGATGCAAGTGATAAAAATGTTTTTTATGTGTAAGGTATTTTTGTGTTGCTTGCATAAGTTAATTCATTATTAAAAACTATATTTTTATCATTTAAAAAGTCTTTTTAACATTGTGAAAAATCTCCTGATTTTTGAGTGTCACAGGTTGGCAAGTACATGTTAGAGTTCTGCATTATATTTAAAGAAATTAAATAATGAAAAATCTGCATAAATGTATGTATATTTCTCGCATTGGGATAAAACAACGGTACATAGAGCCATCAAATTTTGAGTGACATAATCCTCCTATGAATATGGGCATGTGGAAAACAAATTTGAAATTTAGAATTTGTTTTATTATTGATTTCATGTTTTGTAAAACTTTAACGAATTTTTGGTTAACAAACTCAACAATTTCAAAGCGAGCAATGGCAACACTCTACCGGGGGGGAGACCTTTTTATTTCCAGCGTGCGGAACTGTGTATCAGAAATTCTAAAGATATGCTCATTTTAAAATTGTTTTGCGACATTGCTATTGAACTAAATTTTATGGTTTAAGTGCAAAAAGCATGATATTTCATATATAAAGGTAACCCAAAAAACGTTAAAAAAATGCCCCTTTGGACGTAATTTAAAATCTAAAACCTTTTTTTTTTTTTTTTTTTTTTTTTTTTTTTTTTTTTAATGAGTGTCTTACTTTGGTAAAACAGGCAATGATAATTTGAAGAATATACACTGAACTTCTGATTATCCATTTTATAAATATTCTGATTTACCCAAAAAAGTGAGCAGTTTAAGAATGATACATTATTATTTATCTTAACCAATATTTATAATTTCTTTTCTCATTCCTGAACTGGCAATTTCGATGAAGTGGGTGAGATGAGTCATTGCTCTTGGAATGCTGTGTCGTAATATATAACTGCTGGAGGTTCTGATGCAGTGATTCTCAAAGCTGACACTTCAGACAATGTTAGAAACTTAATGCTAGTGTGGCTGTAAAAAAACTGGTCCTGCATATTATAAAAAGATAAAACTCTACTAATGAAGGTGTAACAGCAGTGTTATGAGGTTGTAATAGACCAAGAATTCCTTCTTAGTGATTAAAAAAGTTAAAATGGACATGAAATTTCCAGTTGTGAGCTACAATAAGGCCGTGAAATGCATAGGATAAGATATATTGGCCAAGAAACTGTATCCAAAGTTAATAATGTCATAGCTTTGTGCTTACTTCAGTGATTCGCTAAAAGAATATTAAAATGGCTTATAAACTAAAGTATTGTTTTTTTCCATGTAGAAAATTTTTAAAATCCTCTTCATATAAACCTCTGTATATTTCATAATTTTTTTAATGAAGGTCCTATTTTAAACATATTGTGCATTCTCTTTGTAAGAACTTTATAAGGTTAGTGTTTTTATCAGTGTATTTATTTTAACTTTTATGTTAAATAACCCTCTGAGCATCATGACTGTCTTTATCCACTCATGATATTTTTTGTCACTTGGTATATATTAACTTCTAATTTAAGATATTTTACTTTTTTTAATTATGTAAATATCATGTTAACCAATGTAAGTTTATGAAAATAGACTAAAATAAGTAAATGTTGAAATTTAACTAATACAAGTCTTCATAGCAGATCTAAAAACATGTGTCGCTCAGAGGGTTAAAAAGTTCCATTTGTGTAATGTAACATCCATTTTTGATTATCAAATTTTTCGTGCACACTTAATCAAAAATTAGCAATTCAGTTCATTAAGTATTGCCAGTTTTAACTCTGTTTTAAGCAGTTGTGGACAGTATCTGTGAAATGCAATGTATTAGTGTTTGCAATACTTGAAATGTAGTCAAGAACAAAAGCCGTGCAGTACTGAATATTTTTTAATGTAATGTGATGTAATGATTTTTAATAATCATTACATCACATTACATTAAAAAATGATAATTTTTAATGTAATGATTTTTAATGTAATGTGCTATTTCTTTTATTGTTATAGGTGAATGCTTTTGACCCAAATATGGTATCAGAGCCCAATTATCAAGAAAGACTGAATGGACATAAAGAAGCATTGGAAATTATCAGAGGAATGGACAAAACTAGTGTCAATGAAGATTTCTTGAGAATTATTATATACAATGCATCATTTGTGATTCGAACAGTATGTATTTTTCATCCTTTCTTTCGAAATAAATATTAAATTTTATTAGTTGAAAATATTTAGAATATATGTTTAAAAAATATATGTTCATAATGTTTGTATTACTTTAAAATTTCTCCGTAAAGTTAATTTTTTAAAATTAAGTAATGGTATCAGGTTCAATGTTCCGTCTTACTTTCTTTGGGAACATGCACAGACCTGACTCGGAACAGGGAGCTTACTAAAGCTATGTTCAATAACTGTGGAAAGTAGACAAGATACACAGGAAGGGTATACAAAACCCTTTATTTTTCACTCTTTACAATAATTTCCGTACTTCGGAATACAGAGACCAACTACTTGTGGTCTGAACGTAAGAATATAAAAATATTTAACTAAACTCTAACTTAACTTTGGAATAATAAACGTGGAAGATTGGCCGGATATTAACAGGAAGCCGTATGTAGTACAGACAACTGTAAACACTACAATACGTTTAAAATTATCACGAGGATTAAACCTCTGGCCTGGAAGGCAAACAGCAACTGAATAAAACTTCTAAGGCAAGCGGCCTGCTTCGACTAACTCCTTCCTCTCTCTCTCGCTTGGCAAAAAGCCACAACTTAAGTACTTGGCGTTCGCCAGACAAATTTTGCATAAATAAGTTAACGCTTTTAATTCTGGCCGGAAGTAGAAAATAAGAAGTGATAGTAAAGATTTAAAATAAAATAAACGTTAGTAAAACTGAAGATCCTTACAATGGCATATTAAACTTTAAAGCATTTTGAATTTTTCAGTAAATTTTTTATTCAGTTTTGTATTATATAAAATGTGTAGTGTAAAAAAAAAAAAAAAAAAAAAACTTTGGAAGAAATTTATAGTTGTTATGAAAAGGAGTTTAATTCGCAAAACATGTTATAGTCACTGTTATGTTAATTTTTACTATATTAAGTGAGCTTACTACATTAGGTAAACTGCTAGACTCAGTTCTTGATCAAAAAGGTTCGTTATGCAATATTTCAGGTTTTTAGTTGATGTAATATAGATAGATATATCAAATCCATTTCTCATGTGACTATAATGCACTGCAGGTCTTACATGAAAGTCCTTCTTCATTTATGAGTATCCTACGTGTACTTTGTAATTATACACTTCTAGCTTCTTTGGTATAATCGTGATTCAGTTACTTCAATTTATTTTTTTATTTATTTAATAAACTTGAAAATTATATATTTATGCACAAATGCAAAACTAGAATTATTTATCATCTCTTACTAGTAAAATGGTAAGGTTCTGGAAAAAATATATATTTATGATATCGAGTTATGTACTTTGTTGTGAACAAAAAAATGATTTATGATTATTTATTATTAAAGTTATTTAAAAAATTATCATAAATATTAGTTTTCGCAATAAAATGTAATAATTGCTAGAGATTTCCTCTATCAAAGCTCAGAAGAAAATTTAATTTTGATTTAGAATATTAAGAATAATTTTCATGCCTGAAAGTTAGTAACAGATAAATTATTCTTATTTATTCATTGTTAATTTTAAACAAATTAATTGCATTTTTCTGCTCATAAACATTAATTTCATTATTAGTTTTATTAGGTGATATGGAAAATAATACTTCATAATGTTATTAGTAAATTAAATGTGAGTTATGAAAAATAATAAGTACTATCCTCACAAAGTAGTAATATTTTTACTGTAAAATAATATTAAAATATTATCCTACAAATTCACATCACCTGAAATCTTATAAGCGTTGAGAAAATTTTTTGGGACACACAATAAATTATTTTTTCAACACAACTCCACCAATAAGCTGAACCCCCAACAAGTTGATTATTGCTTTTTTTTTTTCCTCTAAATGTTTTCATAAGAAAAATTAAGCATTGTTTGAAATTCTGTGGGACCACAAACACTTTAAATATTGTGTAGAAAATCTACTTTTAATTTGTGTTGTAAAATCTTTTGAAAAATTTTAGTGACATATTGCTCATATGTATACATTTTACATTTCATGGTATTTAAGATTTTTTCCTGAACTCTTTCTAAAACTAATTTACCTTATTATTCATTTGATATTTCTTTTTTTTGGGGAGATCTCTGTCTGGTATTCCTGAATATAATATTTGAAAATAGCTGCTGAAACTGCTTATTCATTTATTCCTCCTATCAAATCCATATAGATATAATATTATTGTAGGCATTAAAGTTTGAGATCAAAATTTTCTAAATGCATGTAACTGTTATGCATCAGAGTAATCTTAATATGACTGTGCAATATAGATTGCTACAAAATTTAGTTAGAGTCTGCAAAGTTTGTATTCATATCATGAGCACGAGCGGTCACTGAACGCTTGTATCCATATCACGAGCACGCACGTCACTGAACACTACTAGTTCGGTCTGGGGTTCAAACCCCATAAACGGGCTGGCTGCATGGGTGTTTTCATTGTTTACCCCATCTGTAACGTGTATACGAGCCAGTTTACCTTCAAAAGTAGATATTTGGTTTGAGAAAATGTCACATTATAGCTTCATAATAAATCATTTATGCATATATTTTTATTTGCTATAGTGTGAGGTACCAAAAAAAAAAAAAAAAAAAAAAAAAACTATGAAATACATGTAAGTGATAATACTAAAAGATTATGTAGTAGGCTTTGTAAAATATTGAAATTCAATTGATGAACTAATATTTTCTCCTGTACATTCTATGTTTCTATTAATCACAACTATGATTAATGTGCCATTTTTCTTATATTGAAAAAAGGTTAAAAGACAGTACCTTATGTACATATTCTTCAGTCAAATATAGAAAGTAGTGATTTTTTTTTTTTTTTTTTTTTTTTTTTTTTTTTTTTTTTTTTAAATTGTTGTAGAGCTAAAGCTTTTTTGCTTCCCTTCCTAACATTTGATTACTTATGTTGGGCTTTCTCTAGTACTATGGTTTTCTTTTATTTTGTTAATTATATCATCTTTTCTCTTTTTCCAGTGTGATGATCTTGCTTTACGTAATAGTGCATCATATTTGCTTCAAGAAAGTGCCAAAGTTTTTGCAACAGTGATGCCTGATTTTCAAGAATTATGTAATTTATTGATATTTGATACATTGCTACCAGAAGTACAAAAAGGCTTAAAATGCAGTCTTGAGGTAAGAAAATGTAAATTATTGTTTAAATGAATCTTATCTTTTAAAAGTGAGAATATCAACTACTTTTACTTCTGAATTTTAAAAAAGTGTTTGTTGGTTCTTTGTTTAAAACAAAATTAATAAATAATTTCATTCCTCTTACTATGAGTGACTAATATGATATGAAACTTTGAAGTGCTAAATGATAAAATATGTTTTTTTCATTTATTCACATTGCAATATCTGAATATAATGTTACTGATAAAAAAAAAAGAATATGTAAAAGAGAAATTTCTGAAATTAGCCTAATAATTGTTTCATTTAAATTATACTGTCAAAAGTCGTTAATCCGGACTCGTCGGGACTTCGGCGATTCCGGATTATCGATTATTCCGGATTATAGATCATCAGTTTAAATCTCGTAAGATGGCATGCAGAAATTCTAAAATTAAAAGTATGAAACCGTAATTTATGAAATAAAGAACAATTATGATCTAAAGGGTATCAAAATTTGCAAAAAGAAAAAGCTTAATATTTATTTGTTTACTTTATTAAACATTTCTTTCAATGTAAGTTGTTTAAGTTTTGCTTCGTTTCATATGATAATACTTTCTCTTTAATTCTATTAAACAGACATAATTTCTTGTTCAGTTACAAAGTTCCGCAGTTCAAGTCCTATAATTGCTGTGTCGAGAATACTGACTAATTTGTCAATCGAAATTTTTTCGTTTTCAATAACCTCTGTCACTTTCTTCGCTATCAGAAGCGAATTATAATGACGAGGAACTTGTTTTAAATCATATCAAAGACGGAACACATCGAGATGAAATACTACATTTCATAAGGAATTATAAGCCAAATAAAATAAAAACATCTGCCCTGAAGATAAGGATAGTGCTGACAGATCAACTTCCAATTCATCCCCCCGCCGAGCAGCGTGAAATTGATAAACAGATTTCGGATTTCAAAACATACTTTCGCTTTAGATCCTTTACATATTAACAAATATATATCGGAAATTCTATTTGATATAATCGAAAGTTTAAACTTACTTTTATAAAATTGCTCTTACAGTCTGCAAAAAATAATAAGCCGGATCCAATTCGAAAATTAAGGAACAACGCAATCATCAACATTAACTGAAATAGATAATTATTTAGCTTATACGTTAATTATACATAAAACGTGCACGCGAAAACGTATTCTGCACTTGCGCACACTCATATGCGCAGTCGTAAAAGGTCTTACGCGCACGCGTAAACGCCTATGCGCATGTGTCAACGCGGCGCATGCGCAGAAAGTTTTTAATTTTGAGGTCCGAATTATAGATCATTCCGAATTATGGGTGTCCGAATTAACGACTTTTGACTGTATATTAAATAATAAAAGGTACAAAGAAAAAATGAAATATTCAATAAATATGAATGTATGTATAGTGATTATATTTTAATTAATAGATGCTAATATTAAAGTATAAAGATATTGCATAAAATCTAAGTGAATATGTCAACAATATATATCCTGAAAATTATGTACTATTAATTTCTTTATCAATGTCATCAAGATGTAATTCTTTTCCTGGTTTTACTCATTTCTTCGCACAGAAAGTACAGCTTTGACTGAAAGGCACTAATAGGAATATATGTAAATATGTATATTGCTAATAAAAATACATAAATGCTCTTTGAAAGAAATTCTTCATAATTAAATAGTCTCATTACAGCTTCTTTATACTCATATAGATTTGTCTATATTTATATTTAGCCTTGTGTTTAACTTGTAATCACTTATTAATAATTTTTAAAATATTAATTTAATTGTAATTAATTTAGCAATAATTTTACATTTCAAATGAAAAATATTAAAGGACCTTATAGAACTCTCCTTCCACATCTTTTGTATTTATGTCTTTTGCAAACTTTTGAGCTGTGAAAATAAGTTTGTAGCTTGTGATAATGACAAATGTTTCTAAGAGTATTTAAAATTGCTTTTGCAGTATAATTCAGTATAATTAATGGTAATATAATTTTTGGAGGGAAAAGGACCATGCTTTAAGATATATATTTTATGTTTAAATTGATCTCTATAAAGCATTTTTTTTTAATCTAAGAAGATTGAAAACAGGTAAAGTTATCGTATGTGGTCATATTGGTTTCTGTAAAATTATCCTTATATTTATTAATTTCTATTTGTAGCCTTTGTAAACTTTTAGCACTTTTTAAATTTTGTTGATTATAAATTTATAGGCAATTCGTCATGAGTTCATCGGAATACTGTCCACAGTTTTACACAGCTGTAAAGATCATCCTCGCTTGAAAGACTTGTTTGCTTTATGCCATGAAGACCCAGACCTTGATTTTTGGGAAAACATGCGACATTTACAAGTTAGTATCTTAGTATTTAACAATTTTTATAGTGGATTTCAAAACTGTTCATTAAATTAGAATATTCCCATCTTTGTTTACATTTATTATAATTTTTTATCTTACAATTTCCTTCATATGGCTGAAAAAAAAAATAATTTTAATGTAAACTTTGAAGGTTTATTGTTATGGCTTTATAAATGAAGTAACACACGTAATGACAGAATGATACAACTTAGAGAAATAAACTGTAGAGCCATCTTGTTCCAAGTCAGACTTAACTAATTTCATGAAAAATTTGGGGACAGCTAGAATAGTTGGCAGATGTTTAAAGTCATTAATTTTGTTAAAAAAAATATGACAAAAGTATGAGATAAGCATTGTATCTTTGAAAAAGGAAGCTGTGGGATATAATCATATCTTTGAAAAAAGGAGCTGTGGGATAAAATATATTGCTTGGATCCTTGCGAGATGTATCACACCAGTTTAAAGCTGAGGATAATAGCCTCTTAAGACAGTAATTCCAGTTTCCTTTTTGAGGCAGTTTTCATTCTTTTGTGTGATGCAGCACTGAATATACAAATATTAATTTGAAAAGGAAATCCCTGGCAATTGTTTGCATACCATCGATGTTAAAAAAGATTAAATTAATATATTTTCATTTGTGCATGATTATTTGATTTCTAGACTAAATTTTTACCTTAATGTTTTATTATTCTTAAATTTAAAAAATAAACGCTTGAATTTTTGCATAATGAAATCGGCGTTTTTTGGATAATTATAAATATGATTTTAGACTATATGCCTTAGTATAAATTTCTTACATTATTATATGTAGTAATGGATATTTTTAAAGGAATTATTGGATTATCCAAAAAGTTCAGCAGTATTTTTATGATGAATACAAATGAAGCTGTACAAAAACATTAAAAAAAATTATTGAATCACATAAACACTCCATTTTGTTCTATCCTTTTTTGCTATTTCTCCTGCAGCTCAAAAATTCCTTTTTTAAAAAAGGTCATTATGTTTATTTGTAAAGACGTTATTGAGGTGCAGTTTGCTAATCTCCAAAGATATGAACTCCAGTCCATTCAGATAATTTTGATGTGACCCAAAAAAATGAAAATCAAAATGTCCAGCTCATGCTGAATAAATCTTTGTCTGACATTCATCTAAATATGGGGCTGAGCATTATCATGATGAACAGCATCTTGATGATTTATCAGTTCCGGATACTTTGCTTTGATTTCTACTTTTAAAACTGTGTTTGGGAAATATATTTTTACAAATTTATTGTGTGATTTAATAGCATCAATTTACAGTGTACAATTCCTTTATAGATCTGCAATACACAAAGTATTATCTTTGAGGAATGCAGCCCCCATCTTGGGGTTAATAAAGGAGATTTTTTTTGCTTAACCTATATTTTCTTTTTTTTTTTTTTTTTTTTTTTCTTGTAACCTTATTATAGAGGATCCACTTCTTATCTCAAATATAGAGCCATTTAAAAAGAACTTCTTTATTTCTTTCAAGAAAACAATCACATGCCAAAAAGCAATCTTATTCTACTCTATTAAAGCATGAGGTACTCATACATGCTTTCAGCTTACACTTCAAGTCTTCTTCATATAATCATGCACTGTACTTTTCAGAATACTTAGTCTATCTGATAGCTCCTGAACAGTATAACTATAGTTTTCAGCAGTAGTTTCTTTAAATAGGTCTTTGTATACAAAGAATGATTGTCTGAAGCAAGCATCATCTTTGAAACTGAAATTTCTGTACTTAAACTTCTCAAACCACCTTTGAACTATGTCATCAGAAACAGCACTTATACAGTACAAAGTACATAATCTGGACGTCCATAATCCGGAATGATCTATAATCCAGACTTCAAAGCCACAAACTTATGCATGCGTGTCAGTAAAGCATTTACCCATGCGCGCTTTCGATAGTAACAGAGGCATGAAGAAAGTAACAGAGAACGTTATTGAAAATGAAAAACTTTCGATTGACAAGTTAGTCGGTATTCTCAACACAGCAATTACAGGACTTGAACAGTGGAATTTTGTAACTGAACAAGAAATTATGTCTGTTTATAGATTTAAAGAGAAAGTATTAGCACAAAAAACGAAGCAACTTAAACAACTTACATTGATAGAAATGTTTACTAAAGTAAACAAATAAATATTAATTTTTTTTTTTTAATTTTGATACCCTTTAGATCATAATTGCTCTTTATTTCATAAATTAGGGTTTCATATTTTTAATTGTATAATTTCTGCATGCCATCTTACTAGATTTAAACTGATGATCTATAATCCGGAATCACCGAAGTCCCGACGAGTCCGGATTACGGACTTTGTACTGTATATGGCACAGATCTTATATAATGAAACTAGCTTTTTTCTTCTTTGAAATAAAAGAACGTAATATGATGAAACTGCACTGAAAGCAAAAGTATGCTGCAGCATGTGCTAAACGTGTGAAGCATTAACAGAAAAGACCATATTTAAACATCTATATAGATTATGGTCACTTTTTGTCAGTAACAAAATAATAAGAAAAAAAGCTCTTCGATTTGAAAAACTGCAGAACTTTTCGGATGACTCACTGAAATATAAAAGTAGTTTTAAAACACTATCTTTTGAATGTCATTTTTATTATTTATGTGTCTTTTTGTTTATTATTTTTTAATTAAAGGTTCACAGGCGTGCTCGAGCTCTTCTGCGTTTTTCTAATCATTTAAAAAACCAACATGAACACGGAGAAAAGATAACTGTTCATTATCTACTTGCCTATATGATTCCAATTGTATCCTCCTTTCTTTTTGATGAGGCATATCGAAAGCATGTTCATGTTGTTGATGCTGCAATTGAAACACTAGGCAGCATTGCTAATGTTCTCCCTTGGCATCATTATGAACCCCTTTTGAAGAATTATTTGAATATGTTGTCTAAAGATGCTGAACATCATAAGACTGTTGTGAAGTAAGAATTTTATTTATTCAGTGGATTTATGTTATGTTCTATTATTATTATTTTGTAATAAATTTTGCATACAAATCTAATTTTTGTTTAATTAGTATGTTTCCTTTAAAAAATGAAATTATTTTTAAAAAATTTCTTAATTCCTAACATTACTTTAATGTGAATTATGTATTTACTTTCTTATTTTGTCTGTTGCCCTGTTATGTTATGTACTATTTTTCAGGTATTTGAATATGCTAAATTCAGTAATTTATATTATATTCATTATAAGAATACATAATGCTAATATTTACTTGTTCATATTTTAACTCTCGGAAGACCATAATGGCCCAGACGGCTTTTCATTCAGACAACCACAACCACCCCAAACAGCCAAAATTCCAATGTTGTTTTCTGCCATTCCCTAAGGTATGCAATAGCAGGTGCAGTTTCCCCAAATGAATTGTATCAGTTTATTGCAGATGGCTTGCCCTAAAAGGATTTATTTGTTGTTTCGTATCTTTATTTCTTAGAAGTAGAAAGGATGTCATTTGAAATCTTCACTCTTCTTTGTATGCTAATGGGTGAGGTGGGGAGGAAATTGCTGTGACTCAAAATACCGAACCACCCGAAAACCATTTTGGCAGTTCGTTATTTTAGTATACTGGTTAATGAAGTCTTCGGTTTTCAAGGAGTTAAAGGTGTGATTTGTCACTAGACAATTGAACATCAGTCATGTAAAATGGCATCATCCTGAAAAAATGAGCATGTTATTTATCAGTTTTTCTGAATATGAATTGATTATTTTAGCCAGATGTAATTTTTAAAAGGCACTTCAAGATAGAAAAGCATCTGACGTAATTTTCTCATGTAGATAGATTGTAAATGGTAGCTGATTTCCTAGGCCATAGTAACATTATATCATCTACTAGGCTTTTTTTTTTTTTTTTTTTTTTTTTTTTTTTTTGGGACTTTGTAAAAAATGAAAACTTTGTTGCAAAATTTTTGGGGAATATATGTATTTTTAAATTTAAAGATCTTCTTTTCTTTTTATTTAATGTTGACATATTTGCTCAAAACTTCATCGGTGTTTCTCTAAACTTAAAGATCTCTTTTTCTTTTTGCTTATGAGAGTAATTTTTAATTAAATTATCATTAGAGGTGGCCTAGTATGGATCATATCATGTCCATTATCACCACTGCAGTAATTATGGTGTTAGAATAGCAATGGTATGAAAGTTAGAGGTAATTTTTCTGTTGTTTAATTTTAAATCTTGAAGGTTTGAGTTCATAGACATATATCACGACAGCTGGAACAAAAGCATTTTAAAATTTCATTATTAAATACGTCATGTCTTTTCTGTGAGCGAGACTGCTACATATTTTTTTGCAATATGTAATGTGATATTCAAGATTACAGCTGTGGCAAGAGCAAGTCCCATTCTTGTTAAGTGACAGATTTGAGAGTCTCAGTGCATTGAAGGAGGTATATGTAAGCTTTGATATGCTAAATAAATCCTCTGTGAGTTGAACAGCATTTTAGTGAGAGGTATTGTGATGCAGTTGTTGTTTCAAGTTAAGGAGGAGACCCACTAGCAGCTGATTAGTAAAGATGCTGAATATTGATAGTTCAGTCCAAAGTTTGAATTCCTGTGAATAGGCTGGCTGCGTGGGCGTTTTCATGTTTTTCTCCATGTACAACATGTATACGAACCAGTTCCATTAGTAAGTCCTCCACAAAAGCATCCTCTTCCTTAGGCTGATAGCCCTTGTATGCTTTGTCATATTTAAATAAACCAAACCAGAGAATATAGATATCAAGATAAGGAAATAAGTGGAACAAATTGTATCATGTGTGAGTCACCCCTGAAGCAGTTTGCTATGCTAGATTTGATGTTAGTACGGTGGTGGCACTGAGTTTCTCTCATTTTAATATTGAATCATAGCCTTTCTCATTTAATAAATGAATATCATAATGAGTGGACTAAAAGCATTCTTCAAATTCAGATGCTAAATATGGCATCTTTATCCTGCAAGCAAGCAGAAACTATTTCGTGCATATCCCGGTCTGTAAATTCAACTCTATCAAGCTAAATTTAAAATATTATATCAATGAGTTTCTGTAAAAGCAGTCTCGCATGGTGGGTAACTCAAAAAGTCCACAAAAAAGCCTTTAAGCTTTTATTAAAGGCAATTGAAATAATGTACTATTAAAACTCCATATTTCTTGCTCAGTTTTTCATCGTTTTAAAGAATCTGATCCTTGAATTAACCTGTGAAAAATACTGACTATTTTAATATGAGTTCAAAAGATTGAACTGTAAATTTTCACATTTAAATTTATAGATACTCATGGATGTACTATTTTAATCTTTAATCAAGCCTATACAAGCAAGAAATTTTGTTAAGTTCTTGCTAATAAATTATTATAACTAAATAAATCTGTTATGAATTTAAAACCATTTCACAGTTTAGATAATTTGAGATTAATTTGATTTGTAATTTTATCATTTAGAGCAGGGGTGACCAAACTTTAAAACAGTAGGAGCTGCATGGTAGATCACATGAATATTTCCAAAATTATATCCAAATTTATATCATTTCCAAAATAATAAAGCAGGTTTTGAATATTAAGAAACTTTTAATAAACTTACAAGTAAATTTATGAGAATTTCACAATTTATATGCGATTAACATAGTTACATATAAATATGAATAAATAAATCTCGTATCTTCTGCTTTGTGTTCCAAAAGTGTAACTCCAGGAAAATATAAATTTGTAACGCTTGTGCTGTTCAACTGAGCATTCTTTCTTCAGGTAGAAAAATCAAATATTTTCTTCTAATGTCCTTTATCCCCCTCCATTTATAATTATTATTGTTTGATTTTAGTAAAAGTAAACTGAAACCAGAAATATATGCACTGATCTACAATTATGTAAACAAATTTTATTTGATTGAATTATAAATCATTACGAAAAAAGGGGGGTCAGGTTTTTCCCCCTTTTCTTTCCTTTTTCTTTTTAACTCATAAACAGTCTTTTCGAAGGAATAAATTAAGTAATAGGGGGTCAATGCATATTGCAGATAAACTGTTATTCAGTAAAGAAAAATTAGTTAAAAATAAGCTATTAACCTTTTTGCGTAAAAATTAATTTTGTTTTCCCGTACAGTTAACAGGAGGACCAACATACTGAGATTTAATCTTACTGTAACTAATTGAATTAATTCATTAGATGAGAAATAGATTATAAATTACATTTTGTTTTATCTGATGCTGATACATTCAAATTCACACATCTCGAGAATCTTCGGAAAGATTTTAAATACCAAACATTGAACCTTAGAGCTTTTTTCATCACTTATGAGGGCACTCCGATAAGTACTTAGCCTACAAAAGAAAAACAAAAATTTTGCAAAAGTGGCGATTTATTTCTCAACATAGTCTCCTTTCAACTCGATACACTTGACCCAGCGATGCTCCAACTTCTTTAACCCATCTGAAAAATACGTTTTCTGGAGGTCTGCAAAGTAGGTCTCTGTGGCAGCGATAACCTCCTCATTCGACTCAAATTTCTGCCCGGCGAGTGACTTTTTCAAGTTTGGAAACAAAAAGATGTCACACAGGGCCAAATTTGGAGAATACGGTGGATGGGGCAGCTGGGGTAGCCTAATGCGACCAATTTGGCCGTGGTGATGGTGGAGGTGTGAGCTGGTGCGTTGTCGTGGTGGAAGAGCACTTTTTTCTTCTCCAAATGGGGCCGTTTTTTTCTGCAATTCAAGGTCGAATCGGCCCAATAGTTCGACATAGTAGAGCCCTGTGACCGTTTTGCCCTTCTCCAGGTAGTCGATGTAGATCACACCTTGTGAATCCCAGAAAACGGTGGCCATCACCTTTCCGGCCAATGGGACAGACAGTCTTTGCCTTCTTCGGAGCACATTTGCCGGGTAAAGTTCACTGTTTCGACTGTTCCTTGGTCTCTGGTGTGTACCAGTGAATCCATGTTTCATCAACTGTCACGAAACGGTGCAGAAACTCCTTCGGATTGTGCTTAAACAGTCAGGTTTCGTAGCGGTCCTTACAAGTGCTTATAAGTCCTTATATTTGAAAATAAAATATAAAGGCCCTTATAGGTGCTTACTTTTTCTTATTTTTTATTTTTAGTGCTTTTTTTCCCTTTTTTTTAATGAACGTGCATTTTTTTCCCGTACCAAAGCCGAAACTAAATAAACAACTTTTCTTCCTTATATGCAACGTCAGATGGTGAATCATACTCCCGGAAATTGCTTTTCCCTCCTTTCTCTGCATTACTGTAACCTATGGTGCGCGCGTGAGTACAGACAGGTGCACGTTGTTCAATTGGTCAAAGAATTGCGAAAACGGTAGAAAATTCTGGTACATTTGGTATTCTTTTACCTCCCACCCAAATACTACACATGTTTGAATTTCTATCAAGATTTTAATAATTTGCGTTCTCGTTCCGCGTAGTCAGTTCATATTCGTGTTTATTATGATCGTTATGCTTATATTATGAGTATATGCATGAATATGTAGAATAATATAATTGCAGTAACTGCTGAAGTATAGATAAACTTCCAAAAATGGGTGTGTTTTTACACAGATTAGCTTTCTAGGGAATAATATTCGGAATGGCTTAAATAAAAGGAAAGTAATCAAATAGTCAAAATAATTTCTCTCTTTTTTTTTCCCCCAATACTTTATACAGAACAGGGGTTGGGAGGTTCTCCACTTTCCACTTTCTCTGCAAAATCTCTAATATTGAAGCAGCGGATTTTTTTTCCCCCCACTGTCCAATCTGGATTGAATAGGACAAAAGTTTTTGCGGTCTACCCAACCTAAGCAAAGATTGATTCTATTCCGGAAATTATCGCAGTCTGTTGGAAATTAGAATCAGAAACACCACAAATTAGTAAGTCTCTTTCTTTTCCTTTATTTAGTTCTTTATTCTCCGAATACCGGCAGCTGTTGATTCCGATTGCATAATATCACATGTGGAAGAATTACGCCGCACGTATTGTGCAATAACGTTTGCGGTGTTTTGCAGAGATAATTAATTTTGATGTTCAGTCTGAGATTTGTTTATGAACACTTAAAAGGGTTTTTCTGTGCTTTCTAAGCGGAATATTTCTCAGTTCCATTGGTCTGTTTTTATATGATGCACATATCGAAATGTCAAAATCATTTATTTAGCCAAAAAATCTAAAGAACGGCTACTATCTCCCCCACTCCTCTTTTTCCAGTTACTATCCGGAATATTCGGCAATTTCCAAGTATATGGGTTAGTTAAGCTTTTACTGTTAAATGAGACTGCATGAAGCAATTTCCCATCTTCTGATTTCAGAAATGTGCCTCTTTTTTATTTAAATTACTTTGCTTGGAATATATGTTAAGAGAAAACTGTTATGCTATGAAAATTTAGAAATTGTTCAGAATTTTGATTTAAGTTAAATTATTTAAATATTAATATGAGTGGAAAAATTAATTGTATTTTTATTAGGTGCCAAATGAATACAATTAATATGGCTTATTATTATTTATTTTCTATATTTTTAACTGAAATTTCATCATTAAATCTTGTAATATAGTTTAATTCTGCATAGTTTTTTTTCTTCTCATTGTAAACTAATTCTGTAAATTGAACTGTCATTTAAAATTTTAAAAAAAAGTTAATTGTTTTCCATGGTTGAGGTAATGCTCATTTTCTTAATAAATATTGCATTGCTTATATTTTAAATTACAAGTCTAATTTTTCTTTTAAGGTTATGCAGTTGCGTATAATGTAATTAGACAGGTGCTTATTTTTTCCTTAAAATGTGCTTGAAAAGTGCTTATAGGTGCTTATTTTTTTAACTAAAATGTGGCTATGAACCCTGACAGTGTCAAACACTGCTCTGAAGTGGTCTCACGGATGAGTTTGTTGTCCGGGGTGAGCAAACGCGGTGCCATCGAACGCGGTGCCATATGATTTAATGACCATATAGACAGCTTATAGTCTTTAAACTGCGTTTTCTCAGTTTGCATTTTTTCGATAAATTCTTTTTTTTTAAAGTCCTAATATGTATATAGATATGGCCTAAATTATTTAATATTTTTACCGCTTAATTAAAATTATATACTTTATAGAAATAAGAATGGGTTTTGCAAAATACTGAAAAGAAGAATTATTGGAAGTGGAAATGCAATTGAGATAATATTTGTTTCAAAGTTTTTGAATAAAAATGTGTTTTTATTTTTTCTCAGAAACTAATTCATTAATTGCAAAATTTATTCTTAAAGTTATTAAGAACTTTCTAATAAATACAATAAGAAAATTGGGAGAAAATCATTGAAAATTGTGAGAGAAAAATGTCATTTTAGTTGTTAAACTTTTCTTCCAAAAATTTAATTAAAAAAAAAGAACCGGCAATTCATAAAACTAGATGAAAGTTCTTAAACAAAAAAAAATCATTCAAAAGGTATCAAGTCCTCTAGTCGAGTTGAAGCCGATATGCGCGTATTTAGTTTTATTTAAACGGTATTTCTGGAATACCCAGCATCAGATACCATTGTCCATACTTGTTTACAAATTTCTGTATTTTGTATGGTTCTATGTAATTTTTTTGGATGATATCGCATCCTCAGATATCTACCAACGCGATTGTTTCGCTGACAGTCCAGCGAGCAGTCATTAAGTGAACCGCGCAATCACGCAGTGGAGTATGGGAAATCTCATCATTTGCCCTGCTCCCAAGAGGTGGGAGTGTTCTACCTCCAATTCGGAGAAGCAGTTATGTTTGCCGCCGTGTGAACGGGACACATTGGAAAAACCAGTTTTCGCTACCGGTCGAATCTGCTCTTGTGAATAGGGCTTTACTCTCATGTCTTAAATTTCGAAGTAAAATAACTCAGAAGAAAATTTTAAATAAACACTTCCTTATTTTAATGCGAGCCTAATGTTTGCACAACCTGTTTATCTCATATGTCAGCAAAATTTTATATTATTGCATGAAATTTATAGTGATCAGCTGTAATACAACTTTGTATGTATCAAACGTGCATGATGATCAAAAATTAGGTAGACAAAAATCATGAACAATTTAAAATAGTGTAATGCTGATGTCAGAGCCAGGAAAATGGTGCAGCTGTGTACTGAGAAGCAGTACTGGGGAGGGGGGGATTTTTAGAAATGCCAAGTAGCAAAAAGTCTAGTGCCTGCTTTAACCTCTAGTGAAATTTGTGTCAAGATAGAAAGAAGTAAGGTCTTCAAATAATGTACAGTAAAATATCAAAATTTAAAACTATTTCACCAGCATAAGTATGCCATAATTTGACAGAAACTTTGAAGAAGAGAGATTTCTATGTTCAGTTGATCCCTCACTCTGTGATGCAATGTTATTGATATTGATGATGAAGGGAAAAGTGTTCTGTCGTGAATAACAACAACTGATAAAACATGAATTAAAAATTTTTATTGGAATCAAAATTGCTGTCAAGCCAATGATTTTCCCCTTAATCCCAAATATCTCAGCATGCACAATTATTGTTAAATTATGTTCTCTACCTAGACTAACCAAGGAATTATTACAAAGGTAGTTTCTTGTGGGAAAATTGTTCATTGCAGCATATTACTATATGTGGTTGTGAAAACTATGAAGGAAATGCATAAAAATGACCTGACTTGCCGAGGGATGGGGAGTCAATTTTGAAGAACACTTGCAGAATGTTGAGACAAGTATCCTAACCAGGTATAAGAGGGAGGATTCAGCTCATCAAGAATAAAATCCTCAGGTTTAAAATTCCTCCCCAAATTGAATTACTGGACTGCAGGTTGAAAGAGGTTTCTTCAGCAATTGTTCAAGCCATTCAAGGATTGAACAAAAGTAGTACCGTACAATGAATAGTAAATTTTCAAAGTGGATCACAGCTGTTGTGAATAATGGGAATCATACAGAAGGAATGTAAACAGAAACAGCCTGAAATAAAATTAACTTGAGAGAAAAGATATTAGACAGTATTACTTTTTAGATCAACTTTGTATTTGTATATTTTGTGCTATTCATTTATGGGATCATTTATGGGTTCAAAAAGTAACATCTGGAGGATAAAATTTGCTGGAATCGTAATTACCAGAAATGGAATTATTTGCAATTTTATTTGTTGCTTTGAGTATAAGCATGCAGTAAACATTGAATAATAAAGAAATGTATCATTGCATGTTTTCAGTTTCAAATTCCATTTATACTTTAAAAAATTAAACTACTGTTTATTGAAAACAAATCACATTTCAGAGGGCAAAAGGCCACAAGTAGCTCGCAAAGCCCAGTTAATGTGATGGAGAGCCGCAGTTTGTCCATGCCTGATTTAGAGAATTCATTAATTTAAATTTTTTAATTAAATTTAAAAGAAATTGAGGTATGTTTCATACTTCTTCTAGATAAGCAGTTGAAAAGGATATGTGAACTATTACAAAGACAATATCTTTTCATATCTTAGTTATTATGAACTGTCTCCGTTATCTCATGAATAAATACTCTTGTATTAGAACATGGGAAATATTTTAATTTTTCATGAAAAAGTGAGTGTAGCTTAGGATATATTATTGCAATTAGAGTCATAATTTTAATGATAAGGAAGGAAATTGCAATTTTAGTTTTCCATTTGATGAGGGAATGCAATTTAGATAAATATTTTATTTTGTTTCAGGATTATTGTTTTCTAATGGTTTTCATTTTGATTTAATGAAAATATAGTTTTTATTTGTTGAAAAAAACACAGTTTAGATAATTATTGCATTTTATTTCAGAATTATCGTGTCTCTTTTGAATGCTTTTCATTTTAATTTAACACTGAAAAAAGAAAACTCTTCTACTTCTGTCCATGATGAAAATATAACTTCACATGATTTAACAGAGGAGATAGATATGAAAGCTGTGTCAGGTACATAATTTTAATATGTGTTTTTAAAAATAAAAAATTTTGGGAATATATATGTAGCATGATAAATATATAGATCAAAATACTAGCTTTTACTTTGCAATAGCCCCTTAACTCTTCATTTTAATTTTGATATTTTCCGTTTCTGTTCTAAAAGAAGTAATTGGTTATAAAAAAAACCTTTATAAACCGTTTAATTTAGATTAATCCATGTCATATGATTTTGACATAACGTTGGTGAACACAGTTTTAACCACTCAGTCACTAATGGGCCTTAATTTATTAATTAAATTTAGCCATAATGATATATATATAGCATTTATTATTATTTATTTAATTTTTAGAACTTAATTCTCATCAATCCTTGGATAATACTGTATTCATGAAGTCTAAAATTTTTTGTTTTAACTGTGCATTTGTAACATTGTAGTAATATATAATAGGATATTAATATGCTCTGATACATATAAGAAAAGTATACATATGCATATAGTTTGAGAATTAATTTGATTTATAATTGCAGATTTTTGTCTTCTCATAGTAAATTTTTATGGGTTGTTATTATACTTCATGAATTCAAACCTTTTTATGAATGTGTGTTTATCTGCCAGTTGTAAGATGATAAGTTATATTAAGTATCAAGAATAAAATGTTTGTGACTGAGTTGTTATATGTATGGGCAGTTGTGTAAGTTTAAAAAATAATCTCAGGAAACAGGCATATAAGAGATTCTGTTAATCTATGTTGATATGGGATAATGAATTATAACTGCTGAATGACTACACTACTTGTCAGAATTAAAGGATATTGATAGAAATAAAACTGAACGAAAAATGACTGATGACTTAGTCAATTTATGACTAAGAAGAATACTGTATAGTTTTAAACTGCACTGTATAGATTATTTTTAATTCCGTTGTTCTGCAGAAATTTTATAAATTCATGCAGTAAGTTAAAAAAAAAAATAGATAATGGAAGATGTAATTTTATATTTATATTTTCAATGTAATTCTTTGTTGGTAATTTAAGAAATAGCTTAGATTTATGATACTGTGCTTTTTTAATTGATGCATAATATTTGTATATCATAGAATAAGACTACTAAAATAGGGAATATGGATATTTTATACTCATAGAGAATTATTCTATCATATACTAATGCTTTTTTTATTTTAGCTGAATGCTTTGAAACAGATGTGAAAGAAACAGTAGAAGTTGTAGAAAATGATGTAAATCAAGCCAATGATCTAACACCAGCTATGGCAAATAAAATATACAATACCATTAAAAGAAATATTTTGCCATTATTGCATCGATCATTAATGAGAAAGGTAAGAGCTTTAATACTTTATTATTGGTGATTAAAAAAACTTCTAATAATTGTCCTAGATTACTAGATTGAGTCTATAGTAAGTGTAGTCAAAAATCCTTTTCTTCAAAATCTTATTCTGTCCACAGACATATAGTTCTTTTAGCATTACTATAACTGTTCATTGCTTTTCTGAAATCTTTTGCAATTCATTCATGCATGCAAAACTGTTTTGATAACGTCTGCTGACAAAAATCGGGTCCATTTAAAACAATCTTAGCCAATGTCAGGAATAAATATTGATTTCCACTGCCAGTGCACTCTCAATAGACTTCAGCTAATTCTATGAGATTGTTAGCTAAAAAACTAGCTATTCAAAAATACTCAACAAGCTGTTCCCATGAATTGCACACTCATGTATCCTATTTTGTAAATAAATTTACTTGAACAGTTACATGTATCTTCATATTAGTGACTCTCATGGTCACACTATGCCTTTGTAGTGGCTGTGCCAATATGTTTGATAATATCCTGATACTTCTTTGCAGAATCATTGCAGTAGGAAAACCTTATCTCGTCTGTCATCCCTATGAATCAGTTGTTTGATTAATTGGTTATGGCACAACATGAAAAGATTATCTACCTTTAGATAGTTCTTCATGGTTCTGAGGAATACTAGCTGTGTTAGCTGTGTTCTTGTTACATATCTGAAAGTCACAGCCTTTGCCAACAAATGAACCATACATAAACAACCTGTGTTCAGTCTCTTATCTACTTGCCTACTCATGGGCCTTCCAGGTTGTACTTCCGTTTTGGTTGATACAATGATTAGCATAGACTGGCTACCATGACAATTGTATCGTGTTGATATTCAACAGATAAGACATTAGCCTGTAGTATCTATACATACTAATAGGGTGACAGCATTTAAAATCCAACTCTGAAAATTTTCTTGTGTAACTGATAATAAGCAAAGATATGTTATAACAGCATTTAAAATCCATCTCTGAAAATTCTCTTATGCAAATGATAATAAGCAAAGATATATTTTAGACTTTTAGACTGCAACCCTTTAACTGCCTGTGATCAAAACTAATAATGCTATAAAAACTTGAAAACAAATTATGGATACAGCTTGTAATAAACTTAAATTGCTTACCACAATTTTTCATGTTACTTTGCCATTTTTATCCATTTTTCAAATAAAGGCTCATATTTATTTTAATGCATATTTTCTGTAATTTCAGGCATCTATAACGTCATAAGTACCCCACAGTACATAAGTCTCTTGTAGAAACTATGTTCCATAGTATGCTATTCGATAGAAGGCAACTTCCAGTCATCAGTTTATATCCTTCATTACAAAAACTAAACCAGTTTATTGAGAATTAATCAAATTTGCATAAAAACCCAGGTGAAAATCTTCTAATTGTAGTGTTACATGTTTATACATTACTGGTGCTAAATCACAATGTTTGGTGATTGTGTCCTTTATGCGCTGTATAATGACTTAGTGAGTCTCATTTGCCTAATTATCTGGGGGAGGCATTTCTAAATCCTTCCATTACTTGAGCTGTTTGGTTAGTTAAATGGTAGATAGTCAGTCTTTTACTATTAGAAAATGGTTCTATCTAAAACATTTTCATGTCCCCAGATTAATTAAAGCAACATCATTCTTAGAACTAAAGATTTTTAAATAAATAATAATATATCTGTATAATGTTTGTTCAAACTTAATGTTGTCATCCAAAATCCTAATAATGCTTCAGTTCTGTTAATTTTGCTTGGTATATAAAACAGATCATACAGCTACAAAACCAAAACTTGACATATAGATTATTTGTAAATATTCTCTCTCAATGCAGCAGTTTATAGAATTATTCATTTTTAATTAATCATCTTTTGGCTTTTCTGAAACTGAACTATTAATCTCTCAATTTCTCTGGTAACTAAAAACTTTCTTTTTAATTACTTTAGTGTTACATGGTTTAATAATTGATTTTAACGTAAAACATTGTACACAGTTATAGTAAATATTTTTTTTTTTAAAGTAAGTCTTACTATTTTATGACTTCTAATTAATTCCCTTAAGAAAAGTAGTTAAATGAAAGTCATTAAAAATTCAAAATATGCGAGTGAAAGTTTTTCATATAAAACATATGATAAGATATTTTGGCACATTCATATTTTATTTCCCAAGTTATTGATTTTTTGATAAGATATAACAGAAAATTATTTTATTTAAAGAAGATTTTCTATAGATAAAATGGCCTTTTGTTTTATATTCTGTGTTTTATTGACTTAACTATTTCAAACTTTGATTTGCAAAATATGTAGTCAAAAATCTTTTCTGTCATTAAAATAGTTTCAAAAATTTTGAAAGCTGTGTGATAATTTAAAACTTTCATATCCATGTTGAATTTCAGTTTTCTTTTTGTTAATGAGTCTGAGAGCAGAAAAATACAAATTTGATGTTGATAGAAAAACAATTAAATTTATGTTTTTAGGCAAAGAGTGATGATGAACATAAATATGCTGGGCATTATTATCCAGAAGATGAAGAAATTTTACGTGTGCCTATTGCTTTAGCCATGGTTAAATTACTTCAGAAACTGCCTCCTGGAAGTCTCGAGAAGAATCTTCCTGGGTATGTTTTGATGCTTTGTCTTTAATTTTTAAAAATGTGTGTTCATTAATTTTTTATTGTGAATGTAGCAGTAGACTTAGTGACATAGTGGTTAAAGCTGCTGAGTACTGATAGTTCATGTTAAGTGCCATTCAATGGGGTGATAGCATTGGATTTTCATTATTTTTCATGTGCATAATATGAGCAAAAGCCAGTTTTTCTTTTAAAAGTTTTCCGCAAGACTGGCTCTAGAGCTGGTGAAACCGATATGGTATTAAATTTTTAGAATTTGGAGTAATAACAAACAGCAAAATTTAGGGGTGGTAAAATTTTTTAAATTCCTAGTGCCAGCCTTTCCATTCCCTTGAGTAAATAGCTCTCAAGCACTTTATTGTAATTTGTGTATCCAAACAAACTATGCATTGATATACAAATGTACTAAACTTTAGTAATTGTTGATTTTCATAAAATAGCTTTCATTTTTTTCATTCATAATGATATAAGTCTATTACTAGTACATTGTTATAAATTATTATATCATCAGTGCATGACAAAGTTAAAATGTAATTTAACTGAAAAGAAGTCCAGTGCATTTCACTAGACTGCAACATAAATTCACTGAAGAAAATATTGTTACTCATTGGCCAAGCTGAAACACTTATTTTTGACAGCATTTAATCTTTTACTATAAAATGCCTTTTGCTTTCATGTGCAATAATTTTCATGCTTTTCATTTAAGAAATGCTAAATAAAAGTATGCAAACAAAGAACTTAAAAAGCCAAGGCAGTCACATAATTTATAATTTATAAGAAATGATTTTTCATTCAAAAAAAGTATTCAGTTTGGTACACTTATAATTTTAATTATTATTTACTTTAAGAAAATTATGTTGATAATATACGGAGAAGAATGTTAGATCATTTTTAAAATTTTGTATATTTGTTGCTATTCTGTTTATGGTTATATCGCTGAAAAAATATTCTAAAAAAATTGCAATGAACTCGATTAGCTTAAAAGAGGGTTTTTTTTTTTTTTTTTTTTTTTTTTTTTTTTTTTTTACTTTTACACCTTCTTTTTTACATTAAATGCAATATCTGTATCTTTTTAAATCTCTATTACTTTGTCAACACAGGAGCAGTTAAGCTCATTCATAGCAAGTTCATGTGAATACATGTATTGTATTCATTTCATTTAACACGTCATTGGTGCATCAATCAAAAGTCACCTCTGTACAACCTTCTGTAGATAAACATTGTGTGCATTTTTACTTATACTTATTATAGGGGAATAGAAGCTTATATTAATGTAGTCCTGAAACTTAAATTTAAATTTCTTTGGATTAATTTTGTTAAGTTCCCTTTAAATGGTTATATATATATATATATACACACACACATGTTTAAAAATCTAATCTATGGTTAATGATTAAGACACAATAACACGCTGAATAAATACTAATTCAGAAGTGAAACAACAAAAATCAGCATAATATTTTTTTTTTTTTTTTTTTTTCCTAACAGGACTAGTTTTGATAGTTTTACCGAACCACCACCCTCAGCTGCAAAACCGCAAATGCTGAGGATGGTGGTTCGGTATCGAAACTAGTCCTGTAAAAATTTTGAAAATATTATGCTGATTTTTGTTGTTTGACTTCTGAATTACTATGGTTAACAGTTAAATAGGCTTTGAATGAAAATTGTTATGTTATTGGAACTTGTGCATGTTGTTCTGGTGTGCCTTAATTAAATAATTCAGTAAAAGGTTTATTAATTTCATCTGGATAAGCTTGGTTAGCTTGCTTGATTTTTTCTTCTATCATTGGTCTCAAACTGTCATTGGTCATGTGAGCCAAATTTTTTCTTCTATGATTGGTCTCAAACTGTCTTTGGTCATGTGAGCCATATGCTCAATCTGAAAACAGCTGAGCGGCAAACACTTTTTTTTTTAACAAAATGAAAAACTTAATTAGCAAAATATAAAATATTTATCAAAATATATGTAAACAATAATAATGATATCACAAAGGGAAAAATTCAAATTTATGTTTATTTTCTAACGGGTATGTAAAGTTTGTTACTTATAAAACATTTTTATTAGTTGAAATTGGTAATTCAAATATATTGTCAGATAAATAATAAATTCTGAGACTAACATTTATTTATAGTTCTAACATGTTTAGTTTATCATTAAATTATTTAGTATAATTTACTTTAAAACAAAATTAGGAAAGGCATCAGAATTATTAGAAGGTATTAGATCTTCAGAAAAATTTACCATGGAATAAATATTTGGAAATAAAATGTATAGCCTTGGAAAGAAATTACTAAATATGAATCTTCAATACAGATTGTAAATGCTTATTGGTAAATCAAGTTATTCTCTTATTAATTTTTAACTGTAAAAAAGAAAAAAAAAATACTCTAATGTTGCCAAACCTAGCATTCACATATAAGTATATTCCCAAACAAAGTGATTATTCTTAGTGCAAAATTCATTACTAAGCTTATATAGTTTGAATTAATGTTAATAAAATTTTTATCATCAGATCATTTGAATAAGATTTATATCACGCAAGTTAATTAGCGCCATTTATGTAATTCCTGGAGTTTGCAGATTTGTTTTAATGGAAATGACACAATATAAACTCAGACTTCAAATAGTTAAAATCTTGATATTTTTGTAACACTGTGTTTTCAACAAGTACATAATTGAAAAGTCTTCATAAAATTGCTTTGAGTTTGGAATGCTAGTTTGAGACGACTGACTTATATGCATCGTAAAAGACATTTTAGGTGATAATTTTCTTTTTAATAGTTTATTAATGTTTATTTTTGGCTTTAAATAATTAAATTGCTTATTTTTTTCCCTTTTTAAGACTAAAATTATTATGTATAATATATTTTTATATAATTTTTGTAGCTTATTGCTTAAAATGTGTGACTTGTTAAAATCAAGAACTGAGAGCATTCGAGAGACTACTCGAGATACTCTTGTGAAAATGATGCAGTCTTTAGGGCCAAAGTACTTTCACTGCTTATTGTCAGAAATGAAAAGTGTGATGAAGAAAGGCTATCAGGTATTTTCTTAGCACATAAGAGTACTCATGTTCGGTGACCTTTCTGTGTTTCCTTTGTGCATATGTGTCTGTATTATAAATATACATGTGTTATTATATGCTTACTGCTGCAGTATTAAGAGCAGTACCTTAAACTTGATCCTTATATGTGTTTTCAATTAAAACTGGGATGGAACTTTGGCAGATTACTTGTATTGCCCTAATTAAGTAAATAACTCAGTCAAGTTATTGTGGAAAGCTGAAAGATATTTGATAAATAAAATTAATATTTGCTGTTTTGATCACAAAGTATGCAAGTAAAGTTATTAAACATATTTTTAGGAAGGAATGTTTTTAAATAACATATTAAATGCTCGTATTTGTTGAGAAGGGGAGAGTGGTTATTTAGCAATTTAATGTATTTTAAGATTATTTATCTTTATATATATATATATATAAATGATATACACACACACACACACTATCCTCACGAAATTCCTTTTTTGTCCTTTATTTTTGCAGTTGTTGGTTGTAGACATATACTTCCAGTTATAAAATGTTTTAAATGATGTAAAGATTCATGTTTTGGCATTTTTTACACTTAAACAAGTGAGTTTTATGAAAATTGCAAAATTTAATTTTTTATACATTCCTCCAGTCCCTATACTTAAAATGTTATACTTATTATTTTACAAAAATAAATAAAACACAAAACTTTGACTCCCATATGACCAAAATTAATCTAAATATTTGATTTCAAAATTTGAGATTTTTGATATCATTTTCAATTTGCATTGAGAGGTTGGATTCCCTGTCCCCCATTTAAATGCCATTCAGTTCTGATATTCTATTGTGATTTACTAGCATCTTTAATTTATTATGTTGTTATGTTTGGTATTCCAAAAGAATTTTCACACAAGTAATTTGTGTCTTCAAAGTCTTAAAAATATACTATTAATATTCTCAGGAAGTTTTATTACTCCAGAATCACAGTCTAGTAATCATTAAAAAATTCATCGAAGTGCAAATACTTTTCAGTTTTATAATTGTAAATAATATTAAAAGTTACAAATGGTATGACTGCATGCCAATACTGAATCCAGCCAGCATTTTTCTAGAACATGAATTCTATATGATTCTGTGAATGAAATCTCCGTTTTGAAAAGAAAATATTATATTGATCACTATTATTCACAATAATCTGCATAAAAATGCTCATCATTTAATCTCTTAACATCAGAAGTCTTTTACTGATATTTTAATTTTAGTTACACAGAAATAAAACATTTTGCTTCTCAGTTTGTGTGTGGCCCTTGAATATGATCTCCAGTTTTAACATTAAGTATCTTAGGCAATTTTTTGTTACATGGAAATCAAACCTTTTGCTGTCTATTTTTTAAACAAGTTCAAAATTTTCCTAAATGTAAGTATAATGACTGGATCAAGGCATTTTAATTATGGACTACCTTTGTTACATGATTATAATTTCCTCCATATCTTCGAAATATTATATTTTGAAATCATATTTCTGATAAATTTTAATGTTTTTTATTGCATAACGTTAAAAAAATGTAAATGATGTATTAGGAGTGCGTTTAAATCACATACTTGTAGTTTGGTAACTTTTGAATTTCCTTTAATAAATTAATTGTCCCTAAGTGTTGTTATTAATTCAGGTGTTGTTCTGATTGACTAGGTTCATGTTATGACATTTACAATAAATACTGTTCTTGTTAGTCTGTCTGATCAGATGGTTTCTGGAGACTTGGATGAATCTGTTAATGATTTAACTGAGGTAATTTTATATCACTTATTTTTCATTTAAAAGATATTTTTTTACCATATATTTTGCAATAGTAAATTAAATAATGACTGTCTCATATATATGAAGCTAATTTTTAACATTGATTCAAATAGATTTTTTTTCATACTACTTTTTAATTATACTATATTACTAATATATATAATCAAGCTACTAAATAAATTGTAATTATTTCATATTTCAATAGTATGTACAGTAAACAGACCTCCTGCATAAATGAAACAAATTTTCTTTTTAAAATTAACAGAGTACTAATTGCATAATAAATAATATTTTTTAGCCCAAAGGGGCTATTAATCTTGAAACATGATTTTTGCATTATTTCACATTTTACTCGAATTTGTTGCGAGAAGTAAGATATTATTCTTTCATTTTTAATTTCTCTGTTATTAATTAACAAACTTAGCTATTTAAAAGCAATGCATGCAGTTTTATTTTTTTAACCTTTTAATCTGATTGATTTTAATAAAAATGCATTTAATTCATGTAATATCTAATTAAAAACATTAAATATTTTTATAGAATTGCATTACATGTTTTTTCACTTTTTAAGTATACAGAAAATATATAATGTTCCCGTGTTCACCTGATATCCTATTAAGTGTTTCGCTATTTCATGTGTCATTTCTCTATTGATAGTCTCTATTGATAAATCATATTAAACTTTAAGAAGAGCTCTTTTGAATGATCTTTAAAATCTGAACCCTTTCAAATTTTTTAAAATTTTCATTTTAATTTTATTATTATTATTTAATTACTATTTATTTTACTTCTGATTAGTGTAACTACTTCTTGAAAGGATTGCATATGCAGATAGAGCAAAATGCCTTTCCCCTTTCCGTGATTACAAAATATGTTAAAAAAAATTTTTATGTATTGAGCGAAAACTGTTATAATTAGGCATATATGGTTTTTGGTAATTAATTTTATGGATGCTATTAAGTTAGTAAATTTCAATGTGTAACTTAAAGAATTACTTTGTAACTTGGAGAATATCAAGTCCATATTTCAGTTTTCACCATGTGTTCTTAAATATTTACTCTGTGACACTTATCATGATATCTCAAGGTTCATACGGTCCTTAAAAGTCCTTGGATTTTTTGGAATCGATTTCTGGTCCTTAAAAGTCCTTCATTTTTGGCCAGAATCAGCAGAAAGTCCTTAATTTTAATCATCTGAAATTTCTGTCTGTTTTTACGACTGTCATTTTGAGTGTGAATTGGCATTTTGAGGAATATTTTTGGCGATTCATTGCCATATATATGGTTATCTTTTGAATGGGTTCATGAGTTATAATTTGTTTCTATTTCTAATATAAATGATGGGATACTCAAGTTTCTATGCAAGAAGTGAAACATTTTGAAATTCATTTTTTCTAGTAAAGAGCTCTTAAACAACTTTCCACTTTTGAAGGATGTGAATTCTTTTATTAAACAATTCTAAATTTGGCGACTTTTCAACATTTTGGCAATTTTTAAATTAGTTTCTATAAAAACCTTTTAATTCCAAGATTTGATAATTTTTCAACGATTTTTTTTAAAACATCATAACATTAATAAATTTAATAAAATAATGGTAATATATTGAAATTGTATTTAAAAAATAACATTAAAATAAAACATTTTTATTTTTTGCTGTCCTATTATAAAATTTCATTTTGGCAACTTATTATACAATATTTTAAATCTGAAAAATAAACAAGGTATAATGCTATAAAGCGCAATTTACAAAACAGCTTTTAGCAAAAGCAAAATTAGCTATGTAATTAATTAAAAATGTCTTGTTTTTAATTTTTTCATAGTAAGAGTTTTTCCCATGTAATTGTCTCAGAATATTCAAAATTCTCAGAATGTGCATCAGTTTTCTCTTTAAAATTAATTTTATACTTTTACCTTCCTATTTTTTTTTCCAAAATATTTCTGGCTTTTTGCTGTTACAGAAATGGTAGGGATAATTTTTCTTTAGGATTTTAGACATTGCAGCTTTGAAAGTTTAGAAGGATTTGAAGGCAAGATTTATAGACTCATGATTCTAGTAGATTTGAGAAATATATGACAAAATTAAAAATGTCTCCATGGTATCAACACGTAATGGATGTATTTTACAGAAAGTTTGCAATGAATTTCTTAATTTTTTGAGAACATCTGGAAGAACAATGAAAACATAATATTTGAATGTTTTACTTCTGATACCATAATCTTAACATGGTTATCTTCTCTTTATTTTCTCTACTTTTCACTAGACACAAACATGGAATTTATCAAAAATGCTTCTGTTCTTACCACATGGGCAGGCATTATAGAAAGAGATTTTTTTATTAATAAAGAAATCGAAAACTTACAATTTAAAAGATTCATCTAATATTTCTTAATGCGTCATACACATAGCTGGCACTAGGCGTTTTGACACCTGATGCAATCTCTGTGGATCCTAAATTCTGCTGCCTAGTGCCTTTCTAAATTCTGCTCCCAATGCTTGCTCTAAATTCTAAAAGTCTGCCACATCAACTCTGTAACCGGCCTTTACTATATCTATTTCATATTACTAAAGAAATCAAAATTAGACGCTTTTTCTGTACATTCTAAATGCATTTAATGTTTTTTAGAATAATAGAAATCCTTAATTAACCCTTTGATACACGGTGTTCGTGCCTTGAAACCACCATTTTTCGAATTTTTTTCTCCTCTTTTTCCGAAATTTTTGAGTGAAAATGAATTGATTACTGATCTTTTACATCTAAATAACACAAAATGACTGTAGAATCATATATGTTTTAGGTATTAATACTTCAGATATGATGCCTTTAAAATTTGTTTTCGATGAGACAAAATAACTTCCTTTAAAATAAACAACTCTAAATTTCAAAAGTTAGTCATCGCACATCATGATTTCTATCATAAACAATAAAATATTGCAGTAATTAAACTGCATATATAAAAAAAAAAAAAAAACTTCTACATACCTGCCAACTTTTGCGAATTTTTCGTAATTTTTACGAAAATGTGTTTGTCTTTACGATTTTACGATCGTAATCCATTTTTTACGATTTTTTTCCTTTTTCAAGTGTTTTTAGTGATTTTTGTCGAAATTTTAGAATTTTTTGCCAATTCAGCGATTTTTGCCAATTACCGACTACTTCGAATCCAGTAACCTGCGGTTTCTCCCAACTCGCCGCTTAACCAGCCAATCCAATGCGCTGAACTTGTTTCTCCCACTCTTTCCTTTGTGGGCGCGAGATTATTTTTTTCACGTTCGCTTCAGCAGCAAGGGAATTACTCAGCTCGGAATCAGCGAGCATGGATTGTCGCTTTTTTTTTTTTTTTTTTTTTTTTGTTTGTTTGTTTGCATGTGCTACGAATTTTCTTAATACGTCGTTGTTACGAAATGAGTTCAAAAAAAACGTATTCTCAATATTTTCGGCCTGCCTACAAAGCCGAATTTCCAACAATTAAAGAATCCTTCAAAGGAAATAACTATGCATTTTGCAATGTGTGCGTGTGTGACTTCATAATAAGTCACGGTGGAAGAAGCAACATGGTGAAGCAAGTTAAGTCTAAAAAGCATGAAGTTAATGCTTCCGCTTCGACAACGTCAAAGAAAGTGGATGATTTTTTTTCAAATTCAGCTACGAATTCGGATGCTGATGCCCTTTTGGCAGAGTGTTTTTTTTTACTGCATTCCTCATCGAACACAACGTGCCGCTAAGCGCTGCCGATCACGCGATGCACATAGTTAAATGATAGCTGCACTCCAGAATTCAGCATTTTCGGTGTCAATCGATGGCAGCAACGACAGAGATTGGAAGCTTTACCCCATCGTTGTCACATATTTCTGTGATATTTCTAATGAAATGAAAACTCATCTTTTGCATCTTTCATTGTTAAATGGAGACGCTACGTTGGAAAATATTGCCTTCTTGGTAATTAATGAGTTGAAACAACTTAACATCCCAATATCAAACTACATTTCATTTGGTGCAGATAATGCTCATGTCATGGTGGGTGACAAAAAGGGTGTAGCCTCTTTCCTCAAAAAAGAACAAAATGAATTAATTGTTATTGGATGCCCATGCCACTTAATTAATTTGGCAGCAGAAAAAGCTGCAGCTGCTTTACCATTAAATATTGACCAGCTTCTGATTGATGTGTTTTTCTATCTGGAAAAAAGTGTAAAAAGGAAAGAAAACCTAAAGAATTTCCAAGAACTGTGCTCTGGTGAAACGAGAAAAATTCTGAAACATGTATGCACAAGATGGTTATCCTTAGGCAGAGCGCTAGGAAGGTTTATTGAACAGTGGGATGCATTGCTAAAATATTTCCACAAAGAGACCAAAACGAAATTACAAATCCCATCAAATTTGTCAGCATATAAGATTCCGAAAACCAACTTTGCTTCTAATCAAAATGCTTTAAAAGGGAAAAGCCAACACACAGAATCAAACCCTTTAAAAAGAAAATGCTTAGAAGACTCCTCAAAGGTCAACTTTGTTAAAGAAGTTGAAGGGAAGAAGAAAGAGTCTTCTATTAGCCGTGAGGAAAGGATTTTCTATCTTCTTTCTTCAGATTTGAACAAAGCATATTGTAGTTTTGTTTTAAGTACCATTAAGATTTTTGAAAGTGTAAATACTCTTCTACAATCAGCTTCGCCAAAATCTCCCCTGCTTATCCAAATTCTTAATGATCTTTTGAAAGAACTTTATACTAAGTTTGTAAAACCGTCCGTTGTGAAAAACAGTGTGTTGATTCGTGTTGCCTATAATAGTTTGGCAAATCAAAAGGATGACAATGATCTTATAATTGGAAATCAAACCAGGGAACTTGTAAATTTTTTGAAAGATCATGAGAAAAAATAATTTTTTCAATGTGTTAGAAAGTACTTTTCCTCAGCCTGTGATTACATTGTAAGGAAGTTTCCTTTGCAAAATGTTCTTTTAAATGCTGAAGTGGCAAATTTGAAACAAATTGAAAATTCATCTTTTGAAAAGATTCATTTTTTTATTGATAAATTTCCATTTTTGTTAACAATTAATGAAAATGAATGACATAATGATGCTTTATATGAACTAAAGAACCGATTTTCTGCTGCACAGTGTGAAGACTTTGTCAGTTCTGGAGAAGATAGACTTGATGTCCTCGTTGGTACCTTAAAAAGAATAAATAGAGCTGATGGAACACCAAAATATAATAGACTACAAAGAGTTTTATGTGCTATTCTCGTAATTCCACACAGTAATGCTGAGTGCGAGAGAGTCTTCAGTGTTGTGAAAAAAAAACAAAACTATGTTTCGTTCTTCAATTTCACCAAAAACTCTAGAAAACATTTTAATTGCTAAATGTTATGAGGAAACTAATTGTTATGACAGGAAATTTTCCAAAGAATTTTTGGCTAAAGCCAAAAAATGCACTCTAAATTCATTGCAATAATTTTTTTGTATAACATTAAGTTCTTGTTTTATGTTTCCTAATAAAATTTTTAGTTACTACTTAATTGAGATTTACTAATGTAAGTACAATTTTCTTTTTTCTATTTGTATAAATTGTTATTTTTTTAATATCAAAGCATGATATTAATTCTTCGTGTTCTTCTGAATTTTGGAGAAATCTTCTGAATTTTTATCATTAGAGGTTGGTAGGTATGCCTCTATATGTATGGCATTTGCTATGTGGTTTCAGGACGCGACCACTGCGCCACTAGAGCATTGTGTCACAATGCTTACAATCCTCTAGAGGCTCGGTGGTCGCGCCTTGAAACCACTGCCGTTTGCTTCTCAATGGCGTTCGCTTGCTTTTCAAATAGGAATGTTTATTTTTACCCGAATATAGATAAAGAGCTTTGAAACCACAGAGTTATTTTATTACTAAACAATATGTGCACCTTCCCAGTGAAATGGTCTTTCTTTTCCAAATACTTTTCTCTGACATCAACACACTTGCTCCCCAAGCTAGTATTTTGATTTTATAAATTATTTCATGTGGTTTAAATTTAATGTAAATATACTTTTAATGTAATTAAAAATAGAAATTATGTAAAAGTAATGTAAATTAAAAATATTTTCTGACTATTTTGGGACGAAGTATGAATGGGAAATGAACAATCCGTACAAAGCCAAAAAGACCAAGCCCGCTCCCCCCTCCATTAACATACAAAAACACAAATTTCATGTGCCAGATGAAAAGAAACTAAGTAACGCTGGGCATATACCAGTGAAATTTAAATCTAGGCAGTGTACATTTTGTAGCGCAAGGAAGAAACCTCGTAGAACAAGATGTATGTGTGAAACGTGCAATGTGGGTCTATGCATGTACGAAAAAGACAAAACATGCTTTGAACAGTGTCACAAAAAAAAGTTTGTTCTTTGAAATTTAAAAAAAAAAAAAAAAAAAAAAACACTGAGTTCTTTTTTATCCTTATTTTATTGAGTTTTTTAATCCATTTATCCAAATATCCTTATTATGTAGGTACTTATATTTTCACTGCTATAGAAAAATTACATAAATGTTTATTTTTTAATTTTTTCTGACGATTAACTTTGTAAAATAATGTAAAAAAATTATATATAATAATATTCTTACATACATTTTTTTAAAATCCATAAATTTCGTCATTTATTGGAAACGCACGCGGAAAATGGTAAGTTTTTCCCCCCTACTACATCAGTAAATTTCAACCTAGCCGCGCGGTGATTTCACAGTGCGACCACCACCCACAGAACAACGGACAAGATTTTAAAATGAAAAGAAAACATGTTGAAGAAAGAAACTGAATACGTAAAGGAAATTATTCTTCGAAGATATGTGCAGTTATTATTATGTAAATTACCCAATTGTTTATGATTTCAACCTTTACTGTAATTTCCCATTTTTATTTCCTCATATGATAGAGTTATTGAGCCAGATTAAATTAAAATTAAATTGTATAATCTTTGACCACTAGTCCACATTATTAGTTTGAATTTGACTGTTCTTGTTTAATTACGTCGCCGTGAGCTGTAACTGATTTTGTTAGCATCAGAATATGCCTTTATGTCCTAAATTCTTTTTAAATAAGAGACTTATTTAAACCTTTGTCTGATATTGTAGTTAATTTTAGACATAGCGATAATATGCTTTATGTCTGCCGGGGGTTTGGGACTGTTTAACTTTTACCAGATCAATTAAACTCTCATAGGTATATTATGGAGAGGTTGACAAGTTAGGAGATAAAGCACGCAGAAACTAGGGAGAGCATTGGTTTGCATATTGAGACAAAATTCTAATTGTTAGAATGCTTAAAAAAGAAGGAAATTGATATAAACTAGCCAAAATGTCTGGAAAGGCTTCAAATTAAAATGGCGGATAAATATTTTGTTGACTGTTGTTGTTACAAAACATAAATGTTTTGTAGCTTTTAATGTGTAATTATCTTAATATCGTTTAAGAATCTGTGTCATAAATTACATGAATTTTAAACTGTGAAATTTTATTAGATTTTGATTTTAATAGGGCTTTTTTAACAAGGTTATCAAACTACCTAATTTAATTATTTATAACTAACTGCTTAACCCTTAAAAATTATCTCTACATATTAAAGCGAGTTATTGCCTTTCATTAATATTCACTGTGGTCACAAGATAAAATATAAAAATGTAAAAATTCAAGTAAAACATATTCTATGCATCTACTGAGACTTAAAATAAATAATACAAAACAACTTTTCACCTCTGGTGCTTTAATGGCTTATTGGAACCTTAACTGTGTTACTACCCCTGCAACTGTACACAAAGCTATGACACTAACTGCATCAAACAGAGCCTGACTAACTTTCAACACTTCCCGACCCTACATCAGGCCTTTCAGGTTTGTTCTAGTCAACAGGTCTCTCTCTAGACAAGTTGCAGCGGTGACAACATTCAGTCTTTTGTTATGAATCATGCTGATTATGATCTTACTTCTCATTTTAGCTTATGCAGTTTAACATAAAATGTGCCTGCTTATTTACTAAACCTTTAGACTGACCAAGTATGTGACAAAATGAGACATAAAAAAAAATCAACATAAAGCTAACTGTTAGTAAAATGCACCGTAATTTCCGGAAGAAAGGCCGCATGAGCGTAAACGCCGCAGTCGAGAAAAATGGCGGGAAAACAATTAAAATTACACAGAAACGCCACATCAGCGTAAACGCTGCAATAGATTAAATTGCGTGTGACATCGTCGTGGGCCATATATATGCAAAATCTCAACCTATGTCCTGATATATGTCATATCAGTTAAGAAAAATGCGTGAAATGAAACCATATCTCAAAAATAAATTGAATGAAAGAAATGTTGAAAATATATTTACGTTCACGAATATACTTATGTTTACCCACTAAAGAAGTCCATATTTGTAATACTCAGACTATATTATAAAAAATGTTGCAACAACGAAATATTAAATTTGGATTACAAAAGGAAATTTGAAATTTTACTTACAAAAGGAATTACAGCAAACTATACATCATATAAAGCCTTCAAAATCTGATTCTTCACTATCTGAATTAAAAAGATTTAGTAAATCCTGATTTAAGTCTTTCAGATCGTCACATTCATCCTCTTGGTTTACAGTCTCTTTATCTAAAGATATAATTTCAGCTTCTTTGAACCCTGCTATTATTGACGATGTTTTTACCAATTTCCACGCGCTTCCTACCCACTTTGCAACTTTTTCATAAGATGCTCTACAAATTTTACTGCTTTTGGTATACGTATGCAATCCTTCACTCATCCAACACTCCCACCGCTTTCGGACTTCAGCTTTGAAGGATTTATTACCTGACAAATCTAATGATTGTAAGATTTTTGTCAAACCACCAGGAATTATTGCTACAGTCGTAGACAATTTTTGACATCGAGTTTTCACTGACTCAAGTAAATGAGCATGCATAGAATCCATTATCAATAACCCTTTTGGTTGGAAAAAAGATCCCTTACGACACTGCCAAACTTTTTGTAGCCACTCATGCATGATTGTTTCTCACATCCAGCCATTCTCGTTTGCACAAATAATTACGTCATTAGGAAAATCTCCCTTCGGAATAGGTTTCCGTTTAAAAATTATCATCGGCTTTAGCTTGTCACCGTTTGCAGCACAAGCTAACACACATGTAAATGACGTTCTTTCATGCCCCGTCGTAAGCAAAGATACAGTTTTTGCACCAATTTCATCAACAGTTCTGTTTGCAGGAGAGTCGAAAACTAACAGCATTTCATCCATATTTATTATCTGTGACCAAAGAAGTTTTCTTTTGTTAATAATATCTGTCACATATTTTAGAAAAGATGCCTTTTTATCCTGCCAGTCCATTGGTAATTGTTGCCCGACTGTTGTTCTAGTACGCACAGAAATATTTTTTCTTTTCATAAATCTGCTACACCAGCAAGGCAATCCTTTGAAATCATTTATGTTCATTTGCTTTGCTATAAATTTTGCTTGTAAGCGAATTTTCACAGTTGAAATTGCCATTCCTTTTTTCGTTGCTCCTTTATCCAGTTTGCAAGGTCGTCCTCTAGATTTGGCCACCTTACGATACCACTTTTTTTGCTCGTTTCTGTTGTGGCATATTTTTAAGTTCTTCTTTTTCAGTTCTCCAACGTTGAGTACATCTCCCGTCCATTTCAAACTCTCGAGCTGCTGCTCTATTTCTAATTTGTTCAGCACATGAAATTACATTAAGCTTAAAACCAGCAGTATAGCTTCTGTACCGTTTAGGTGCCATTTTCAAAATTTTTCTGCTCCCTTCTTACTTGAAAACTATCCAACAAGTGCTTGTACCCAAAGTGATGGGATCTGTATCTGGCAGAATGCCAAGAAAAATCGATTCATGCTGAAGGGGAAATACGTCAGAGTTCATTATTGCGAGGCAGGTGGAGTCCTGTCCGCCTTTGAAAAAAATTGCAGAAAAGGCAGGGGTGGGCAGAGGATGGGTCCTTGAAGATTCATCGAATGGCAGAGGAGAGAGACTATTCAAACTGATGAGAATGCTGATTTGAAAGGGGGAAGAATGTTATTGTTCTGAGATCCAGTTTAGGGTGAATAAGGCATGTAGGTCCATTCAAGGGAAAGAATGTAAACAAAATAACGTTCGCAAAAAGCAACTGAGTGGTCTTTTGTGTGGGAACAGCACCAGTCCCGCTCAAAATTTAAGTTTTAAACACGTAAACGCTGCGGCGTTTCTTCCGGAAATTCCGGTAAATGTCACTTATCTTCTTTCAAATATGACTATTATAAGTGTAAAATATTTAATGCTACTTGATGAATTGCATAAAGTTTATTTTATTCTCAAACTTATAACAATTATGTTAATTAATTCATGTTTAGTAATAATGCATACTACTTAGTGATCTATTTTATTTTTAGGATGCTATTACAAAAGTGAAATTCAGGCATAGATAATATCTTCAATTGAATTTATTCAGTTCCCATTTGCTCATAGATCCTTTTTTTTTTTTCATTAATGGTCCTTAAAAGTCCTTAATTTCCATGTGCAGAAATGTGTATGAACCATGTATCTATTATTCTGGCCTTCAGAGTATTGAATATTGGTAACAAATAGGGTTAAGTCATTGATATGTTATTCTGTTTGATTCACGAACACAGTCAAAAATCTAACCACTCACAGTAAGCTTGCCACAACTTGGATGGTCATTAATGTTCCCAGTTTAAAAATTTTTCATACTTAATTCCTGATGCGCTTAATATCTGGAGAATATCATGTATACAAACTTTTAAGGTGCCATTAATGGCTGTGCAATGGTGTTGTTGTTGCCACAAGTTATTTTTAGGCCTTGCCAGTATGTTGGCTCCATCTATTATTGATATTGTGAACTATTTGCTCCTTGTACTCTATTAGATATTAACGGTTATGTTTGCCAATAGAAGGTGCCTGCAAAGGTCACTGTTCTTGTAGCTAATGCTGCAGTACTGGGTTGAGAACTTGCATATTTTGGTGCCATAACTTGATCCTTAAGCTAATCGAGTCAAAAACATCTGTCTTCATGTGTGTGGTTTTTGTGATATCTTTCCTATATGGCAACCACAGTGCCATATAGCCTTATCTCAGCAGCATTTTAATTTGATATATGTGATATTTTGACAGCCTGCATAGTGGTGCAAGCAAACTCATTTTGAGCCCATGGGCATAGTTTAGAGACCCTAGTCTTTTGGCATGTATGTCACCATTAGGTTATGGATTTTAACGTGAGCACCTAGTCACCTCTACTGTGATGCAGTTGTCTAGTTGGGCCTGACTGTGCAGGCTACTCTGCTGTGATGCAATTGTTTGTGTAGGAGAGGCAGTAGAAGAGCAGTCATCATGTCCTGGGTCACCAATGCAATACCAATTGCGATTTATTGATGCCATATTTCACAAATTATCCCTTGGTGCCATGTCTTGCATGCTAAAAAAATAATAAGATTACATATTGATAAAATTTCACATTTCTATCTTATTTCATAGAAAATATTTTTTAAAAAAAAAGATCAAATTTTTAAAAAATTGCTTTTTGTTCACTCTGTACTTTAAGTGAAAAATGTAGAACATGAGTTAAAAATTTGTAAAGTTTTCTAATAACCTATATTTTTAGTCCTTAGACAATCTAGCATTTAATAATGAAATTATTTAGATACTCTATATTGGATTAATAATGGATCATGATATCCCTACAAATTTTTTTTCATTGTTAATACATACTTGTAAATTTTTTCCCTTGTAGATTTGCATCAGTGAATTATTTAGTGATGTAGCAGAAGAAAAAGAAGTAGCCAAAATTACAAGAAAACTAAAAGAAGCTCGAAGTTTCAAAAGTTATTCAATATTTCAAATTTTGAGTAAATATGTGTCTGAAAATCTACTATTAGAACTCATTGCACCCCTAAAAGAGGTTAGTTTTGATTCACTGTGTCTTTTATGATATTTTGATTCATTTTTATTGAAGATGTTCAATTTAATTTTAGTAGTAGGCAAAACATTGTAATACAAATTCATTAAACTTGTTAAAAGTTGTCAACAGAATAGCTGAAAATCTCAGAAATGTTCTTTTCTATAAAATCTAATATTAGAGCAGCGTTTCAACATAGATATTGACAAAATGTAGCATAAAATCCTTAAAGTTAAGTTTAAAATGAAAAATTCCTTGAATTCATAAAAAGCATCTTAACTTTTGAAGCAGAAAATGGTGATTTGAATGTTCTTCAGCCTTTGGACATTAATGGAAATGGGTTTGAGCCTAGGTTTCTGGGGCAAGAGAAGCAAAATTTTTCAAATTCGGTTATCAACTAAATCTGATAATATCATCTAATATTGAATAAGTAATATCAAATTTTTTATGTGTATCATTTTGTAAGATATTTAGTACTCCAGTTTTTCACTGAATTTTTTCCTCAATGAGAGGATGGCATTTGATGTATTTTATGAACATGTGATGCCATGGCAAGAATATCTGCTATCTCACATACATGAAATCTATGTTAATAATAGTCTCAGAATCAGATTGAGCACCATAATTGGTGAAACCGGTATGGTCACACCAGGTGGCAGAATTTAGAAATGTCACAGATTACTCCAAGAACCAAAAAACCCAGTGTTAGCCTACTCAAAATAATTCTTATGAGATGCTGGATGTTAGTGATTAGTTTTTCCAGCTATTATTGTTCTGCAGAACAAGAAATGATGATACACACATACACTGACAACAGTTTCTTGCTTATATAGAACAAAAAATTGTTTTCACGAAAAATATAAATATATATATTAGCATATTTTTCATATATTAGTGAAAATTGTCTATAAACTATATTTTGTTTAATAGAATATGTAAGAAGTACCTTGCCTTTAAAAAGAGCAGGTAATGCTCACTTTACATTGGTTTTCTAACTCTGCTATATAAATTGAAATTGGTCAATTTGAGTCCACAATTCACACTGAAAATAAATACACATGTAATAAATTTCACAAACCCATATAAAAACAGTATGACAGCATGGTGGCGAAGTGGCTAGCGCATTGCGCAGCTGCGCTACAGGTCTGGGGTTCGATCCCCCGCGCTGGGCAAGGTTGACTCAGCCTTTCATTCCTTGAGTGGTTCGATAAAATGAGTACCAAGTTTGCTTGGGGACTAAATACTTGGGGGCTTCCTGCGACAAGCTGTCCACTTGCCCAGAGCAAGTGCTGATGCACTTCGGGGCCCAAGGTCAAGAAAGCAGATTTCAGAGTACTGTAGGCTGTGACTCTCCAGGGCTGTTGTGCCACTGAGGTTTTTTAGTTTATACAAAACAGTATTGTTTATTTTTTGTAAAATAAAAAGACATGTACATACATATTTTTAAATAAAAATATATTTCAACAAGATTCTATACCATAGCATATTCTCCTGCAGATCTTTACATAGTTCTTATTTTTTAATTATTATTATTAATATTAATAATAAAAACTGCCAAAAATAACAAGAACCACTTCTTGTTGATTCTGAATTAACGTGCATCAAAATCATTGCATCTCTGTATCAAAATGATCATCCTATTTGCATAAATTATTTGTAGTGAAATGATTGTTCCATTTGAGAAAGCTTTTTTTTTCCCCTTGGGCTATGAATTTCAAGGCCTAAGTATAATTCATTAAACACGATACCACTGTAGGAGTATGATAAGTATTTAATATTTATTTTATATATATTACATGTTATTTAATTTGAAAATTATTTATTGTTTCCATGGCCACAGTAACAGTTTCTCTGCCACAAGTAATGAATTCTGAAAGTGTGTTTGGGGATTGAACCACTTTTTTTATGCATTCTTATCTTACAGTTCAGGTTTTTATGGTACTTGAAACACACTTCAATATGTATTCCAAGTTAAATTTTCAATTCTGCTGAAGACTGATCCCCCCCCTTTTTTTTTTTTTTTTTTTTTTTTTTCCATCTTTATGTTTACAAATATGATGTATCTTGTAAATACAGTGGCTCACAAAAATAATCGGACACTTTGAATTATTGTACTCTTTAATAAACATAAAAACTAAAATGAATTAAACCAAAAAGAAAGGCTTTTATTTTAATTATATAAAAATTCAACATTTTTTATACTTAATGCATTTTTGAAAAGATGAATATTAAAGTCAAAAATCAATATCATTTGTTTAATAAGGAAAAATATCGTCACAAAAGTAATCAAACACTTTTAGTAACTGACAAAAACTTGCATTGTTTTTGCTTCTGAATATCTTGTGGGATTACTTTTATACTTGATCACTTCATTTGATTTGTTAGCCATTGATTCTGCAATTTTTGTTATTCCTGTTGATATTTTTGGACATATTTTACACCACTCCTTTTGAATCACTTCTTTCAGTTGCTGCCACAAAGATATACTCTATTTTTGAATTTTTTATTCTAGTTCCTGCCAAATATATTGAGTAGGATTAAGATCTGCCAATTGGGGTGGTGCCTTTATTACTTCTAGACACATATAACAGCCGCCCTCTAACATTGTGTGCAGTATGCTTTAGATCTTTGTCCTGGTGAAATTTTAAACTATTTTGTTTATTAAATTTTTGTGCTGACAATGATGAATTTCACTTCAAGATGTGAAGATACTTATACTGGTCCATAATACGATCTATAAACTCTATATGATCAACACTAGAATAGGCCATAGGTCTTCATACTATAACTCCTCCTCCGCCATGTTTAACACTTGGTACTTAAGTTTTGCTTCTGAAATTCTTCTTAAGGTTTTTCCCACACCAGCACTCATCCATTCTGAGCTGAAGATGTTAAATTTGCTTTTTTTTTTTTTTTTTTTTTTTTTTTCTTTCCATCTCTTTCCCTCTAGTCCAAAGGAGCTTTCTTCCTGAAGGACTCTTGTTTTCATTTTGCGATTTTGCATTGAAACTTTAAAAGGCTGTATCACTTTTTAAATCGTTGCCACCAAATACTATTGCCCTGAATTATATTTGAAAAAATTAAATAATGAAGAATCTGTATATATGTATGTATGTTTCTCGCATTGTGATAAGACAACGGTACCTAGAGCCATCCAATTTTGAATGACGTAATCCTACTGTGAATATGGACATCTGAAAGCCCAAATTTGGAATTTGTTTTATTATCGATTTCATGTTTTGTAAAACTGTAGCGAATTTTTGATTAACAAACTCAAGGATTTGAAAGCGAGCAATGGCAGCACTCTACGGATGACGGGAGGACTTTTTATCTCCAGCGCACGGAACTGTGTATCGGTAATTCTAAAGATATGCTCATTTTTAAATTATTTTGCGACATTGCTGTTGAACTAAGTTTTATGGTTTAAAAAAGAACATGATATTTAATAAATAAAGGTTAAAAATTATTTGGACATAATTTAAAATCTGAAACCTTTCGGGTTTTTTTTTTTTTTTAACTGACATAAAATTTTGTCTTGCTGCTCACCCATGATATCCTGCAGATCGCATTGCTCTTCTTACAGTTTCTGGATTTACACATATTCTATATAATTCACGAAGTTCTGCAACAAATTTAAGAGCATTCAGTCTTGGATTCTTTTTAATATTTCTTAGAATAAAGTATTCATTCCATCAGATAGCTTAGATGGTGTTCCAGGTCTTCTTTTGTTTTGAGTACAATTCTTTTTCTTATAACACTTAATGATATCAAAAACTGTGGAATTACTTAAAATAAGTAAACAGGTAATTTTTTCTAATAGGTTTCCCTTTCTTTTGATGCAAATCAATAACTAATCTGCAGGTTTCTGACGATATCTCTTTTTGTGACCGAGCCATTGCAAGAAACCATTAAAATAACGAATATTTTCTGAAAAGAAAATTTAAATTATAAAAGCAAATGATTTTTAGATTTTTGCCTAGCTGCTTTATCCAAACTTATTCCATAAAATTTCATTTTTTTTACTTAATGGTGATGATTTTAATTAGAAATTATGAAAATGACTGATTCATTTTATGGTGTCTTTTTTTTTTCCTGAACATTATTAAAGTCCGTAATCCAGACTCGTCGGGACTTCGGCGATTCCAGATTAGGGGTTGTTCCAGATTATAGATCATCAATTTAAATCCGGTAAGATGCCATGCAGAAATTATACAATTAAAAATATGAAACCGTAATTTATGAAATAAAGAGCAATTTTAATCTAAAGGGTATCAAAATTTTTTTAAAAAAAAAGCTTAATATTTATTTGTTTACTTTAGTAAATGTTTCTATCAATGTAAGTTGTTTAAGTTGCTTCGTTTTTTGTGCTAATACTTTCTCTTTAATTCTATAAACATTTTTCTCCCTATGAATAATTTCTTGTTCGGTTACAAAGTTTCACTGTTCAAGTCCTGTAATTGCTGTGTCGAAAATACCGACTAACTTGTCAATCGAAAGTTTTTCGTTTTCAATAACGTCCTCTGTTACTTTCTTCACTATTGGAAGTGCACATGGGTAAATGCTTTACTGGCTTTATGCGCATGCGTAGCGGACACGTGCATCAAAATGCGCATGCATAAGTTTGTGGCTTTGAGGTCTGGATTATAGATCATTCCAGATAATGGATGTCCAGATTAGAGACTTTGTACTGTATTTATTTATTTTTTTTAATTATTTAGTGCAAAGAGAGAGAGCTAAGAAAATATTATTCAAAGGAAAAAAAGTCTTTATTACTTTATTTCAAAGCTTTTCTCCCATTACTTAAAGAAATAAAAAAATTATAGGGGCCAATCACTTTTGTGATGCATTGTATAGCTTTTTTCTTGTTCTTTCTTTCTGCTTTTTTTTTTTACTTAAATTTTTATAGAAGTGCCTGTTTTTTTTAATACCTATTTGGTGATTGTAATAGTTCAGAAATAATAATAATGTAATTTTATATTTGTGTGGCCCAGTTGTGTTGAGGTGAAATTCAAGGCCATATAAAGGGAATTCTGCTGCTGTTCTGTAACCGTACAAATTGAATGTCATGTAAATTAGAGGGTTACTTGTAGTCGTAATCTTTTTTTTTTTTTTTTCATATCTTTTAGTTGTTATATGTTGATAAATATTAAAAAATTGTTTGTAATTTTTCAGTTTTTATTATTATTATTTTTATTTTTATTATTATGAAAGGTTCTTGAAAGAAAGTATAGTTATAAAGCAATGAAAAAAGTATCTGAATGCTTTCGTCACATTGCACTGGGATTGAGTGACAACAACGGTGTGTCTCCCAAAGGTCATCTGATATTCATTCATGCTGTGGTTAATGAAAATGTACCAGGTCTTAGCCAAAAAAAGTAATTATCATTTCTGAATTCAGTATTTTCTTTTTCTGTTTTTTAATTTAATTTTTAAGGATTATTGTATGCATAACACTTTTGCATTTTTAAAATTAGTTTGCTTTGCATTAAATATTATTATTAAGAGTTTGATGTTTATTTTGAAGCAATGATGGTTAAATTGTGATTGAATTAGTTTTATTATTTTGGGATTTGAAATTGCAGTTTTGAACTCTGATAAATTTGTATGTAGATTTTGAATTTAAAATAGTTTTTATGCAATGCAGAAAGTTTTTTTTTTTTTTTTCCCATGTTGATATAAGTATTTTATAAGCTATTTAGGGCATTTCTGATATGTATTAAAAAATTTTGGGAATGCTTGTACTTTCTCTTCCATATCTAAAACGTCTGGAATAAATCAATGATTATTAAAATTTTTTAAATGTATTTAGTGTAATGTATACTTAATGTATACATAATTTAGATTTTAGTTTCGTAATAAACATCTTTGATTCGGTATGTAAAGCTTTTAAAAAGAAAGATTACTTGCTTCACTTGGGGTTTAGATGTGTGCTTCTCTCCATTCCTACCCCCAGTGTAACTTCCATATACAGTACAAAGTCTAAAATCCATATGTCCAATTTCTAGAATAATCAAATATCCAGACCTCCAAACCACCAGCCAAAAAATAAATTAATAAAATCATTTTTAAAAAACATTCCCCCCCCCTCCTTTCAAAATCTGGTAAAGGAGAATATAATACTCAACAAAAGGAAAAATATGTGCTATAAATGTGATTTTTCTTCCTATGAGTTTGATAAATGTCACTTTCAAACACCTGCTAGCTAGGAAGTCACACCATAACCAATAATAATACATTAACTGGCACTGTATTACCAGTAATAATTATTGTTGACCAGACTCCCATTTTTGGCACTTGGGTGGTTATGGTGAGGACATGCGTTTTGGACGTTTATGCATTTGACATTTCATATAATTTCTGTGAATCCTAAATTCTAAAAATTTTGCCACCCCTAAATTATGCTGCTTAGTGCCTCCCTAAATTCTAAAGATTTTGCCATTCCTAATTTTTGCTGATTGGTGCTTCTTTAAACTAAAAATTTTGCTGCCGCTGAATTCTGGCACAAATCCTGTTTGGGGGTTAACATTCCTCTAATTGACATAAAATAAAGTGAAGCCATGTTGACATGTCTACATGTCATCTGCCTAGAATTAAAGTAATGATATAAAATTTGGAAATTTCTGGAATCACTGAAGTCTCGACTATTCTGGATCTCGAACGTTATTGTACTGTGATCTACTGATAAATTTTTATCTTATTATTCATAAATCTGCAAAATGATCCAAGTTATTTAGACTGGATGATCTACATTTAGATCTATGTAAATTTAAGTTTACTGATGATAAAAATTAGATAAAATACTCCACTACCATACACTGAAACCATATATAAACATAAATAAAAGTACAATAAAAAAATGAAATTTGTACAAAAGTCGTGTAATTTAAACAGAGTATTTTGTAACAGTTTCATACTAATGACAGATTTTTAATTACTTCATTTCATTAATTATTGCACGTTTTTTATCTAGTTAAAAATGAGATAAAATACTCTAGGTTGACTTGCTGCAACCAACCACATTTACACATAAATAAAAGTACAGGAGGTTTCACAGATGATCCACTTCTTTCCTCAACTGGAGCTAGAATGGATGATTTCATCATGCTCATCATCTTTTATAAGTTTCCTCCGGGTTGCATATTCAGAATTGGCATCTATATATATGGAAGATTGAAGGAAAGGTCTCCATTGCAGTATGTCTTGGTGGTGATTTAACTGTTCCCTAATTTTGAGATCATTTAATGCCAGGGTTTGGAGATGATTTAGGCTTTACTCCATTCAATTATTAAGTGTGGATGCTGGGTGAAGTATTTGATCAAAGATGTGTTATTTTCATTAATGAACTGGTTGGCAGAGAGCTTGGAAATATCTCTTTTAGGTTTGCTAATTCTTATTGATAGATCTCTGGATGAGAAACTGATATGTTGAGTTTCTGTCCTTGTATTTTCATTGTGAATAAGTATAGTACATACATACATATATAATATATATACACACACACACAAATACACACATATATTGTATTGATGTCTAATTTATCTATTCTTAACAATATCCAGGTGGATGGGACTTGGAGTAAAGGCAAGTTAATAGAGAAAACTTTTAAATATGCAGCAAATGCTTGGGGTGATCAGGTAGCAAGGAAAAGCTCCGGTGAATTTAATATCATTTGATGCTTGCGTCAGTAACAACTTTGCTTTTTGAAAAATGATTGAAAAATCTTTTTTATTGATTTTCTTGTGGAATTTTTGCGCCAAATAACAAGGATATCTGTTTTTTCAGCAATTTGTAATTTGCAGCATTGTTGAAATAAGTATTGTTTTGAATTTCATTTAATGGAAACAAGAATATTAATTCTATTTTTTACTGTATATTCTTTGATAAGATAAGTAGAAAAAGAAACAAGGTAAGTAAATAATAATAAAACAAAATAAGTAGAAAAATATATTTTCTTCATTTGTATTATCATAATTATATACAGTGCTAATATACATTAATCTGTTCCAGATTCTTGGCCTTATATCAACATTTTCAGTAAGAAATAAAAGGAAGTAATTAATCCATTCTTATGAAAAAAAGTCCTATTGCTATTATTATAACACTGTTTAATACTGAAATAAAAATCCAGTGGGGGAAATATTTACTCTACATAAATGAAGCACTGCACATGATGCTGTATATAAATATTTTCTGCTATTGAGATTAAAAGTAATTTTTTAACATACTCTAACATCTCTGATCTTTGTTTGATAATCAGTTTCAACCCTTTCGCAATATTAGCCAATTTAATAGCACTCTTGTTTTTCTCAGTCATAGACACCATCATACTTGACATATGATATGCAATAACTAAATCCCAGATACCCATGTCATCTTCATGCTTTTCTAAATCTCTCTTTTTCACCTTCATGGTAATCCTAACAACTTTCTTTGCTGCTCTTTAACTTTCCAAGAACTCATTGTTAATGAATTTACAAAACATTTGCGGAAAAAATCTAAAATCACTTGAAAAGTTGGTTAATTCTATTTTTTACTGTATATTCTTTGATAAGATAAGTAGAAAAAGAAACAAGGTAAGTAAATAATAATAAAACAAAATAAGTAGAAAAATATATTTTCTTCATTTGTATTATCATAATTATATACAGTGCTAATATACATTAATCTGTTCCAGATTCTTGGCCTTATATCAACATTTTCAGTAAGAAATAAAAGGAAGTAATTAATCCATTCTTATGAAAAAAAGTCCTATTGCTATTATTATAACACTGTTTAATACTGAAATAAAAATCCAGTGGGGGAAATATTTACTCTACATAAATGAAGCACTGCACATGATGCTGTATATAAATATTTTCTGCTATTGAGATTAAAAGTAATTTTTTAACATACTCTAACATCTCTGATCTTTGTTTGATAATCAGTTTCAACCCTTTCGCAATATTAGCCAATTTAATAGCACTCTTGTTTTTCTCAGTCATAGACACCATCATACTTGACATATGATATGCAATAACTAAATCCCAGATACCCATGTCATCTTCATGCTTTTCTAAATCTCTCTTTTTCACCTTCATGGTAATCCTAACAACTTTCTTTGCTGCTCTTTAACTTTCCAAGAACTCATTGTTAATGAATTTACAAAACATTTGCGGAAAAAATCTAAAATCACTTGAAAAGTTGGTGTTATAGCACAGGTTGTTTGTTAAATTGTAGCAGCATGCATACTGATGCTCGTAGCATTGTCTTGGAAGAGGTGTAGTGTGAAGGTGGTAGAGGTAAAACAGGTGTAGTGTGTGCAGCCATGATTCATCAAACTGAAATTAAGTTCCAAACAAATGTTGTATGCAGAACAAAAATGTTCATGTCCAAATAGGACATATGCCAAGATGCCATTGTATTTGATTGAGAATTTTAGAAAGACAGCTCAATTTTCTGAATGAACTATAGTTTCAGCTAGTTCACAGAAGTTCTAACATTCTCAGTTTTGGGCCATACTCTTGCCAACCTGATTTGAAGTATATTCAGTATATTTCCACCAACTTTCTATTATTTTCTGGGTTTCTCTTTCTCTCATTTTTAGGGGGGGATGGGGTAACTTGGTTTTATATTTCATCATTTTGACTCAAAAGTGTGATGTTTTGTGTGATTTTTTTATTTCCCATTGATTGGTTTAAAGTAAGGTAATTTCTTGCATGAGACACCATGTTGAGCTACTGCTATATGGTAGGAGCAAATGTGTCTAAAAAAGTAATGCTCCAATTCATCTTCTGTATATTAGCCAATAAGTACGAAGATTGATGCATTCTCTTCTCTTGTTGCTGAATGTATAATTTATTGATCTTCAAGGAATGGCTTGAGAATTTCCTCTCTTTCATCTTATGTTTGTAAAAAAAGGTAAATACTCATATGTTTCTCAAAAATCATACAAAAATGACTCATGAATAGTTTGGTCATAGAAATGCAAAACATTTGTTAGTGTAATTTTTATTGTGATTTTATTTCACATTGGAAATACTAATGTTTTTAAAGATATGTAACTTCTATTGGTAAGAACAAGTCTGTGTGGCTATTGCTATGAACAAAATTACAGGATTTGCTTCTCAAAGGAATCAAAATCTGCTTCTGTTGTTAAGAGTTGTGCAAAACTGGTTTTAAAGTACTATCTTCATATTAAAAGATACAAAAATAAAAAATTGTGTATAAGTATTTTTGTATTATTTCAGCTACAGTCAAAAGTCTTTAATCCGGACTCGTCAGGACTTCGGCGATTCCGGATTATCGATTTTTCCGGATTATAGATCATCAGTTTAAATCTGGCAAGATGGCATGCAGAAATTATAAAATTAAAAATATGAAACCATAATTTATAAAATAATGAGCAATTATGATCTAAAGGGTATCAAAATTTACAAAAAAAGAAGCTTAATATTTATTTGTTTACTTTATTAAACATTTCTTTCAACGCAGGATTGCGTAAAGCATACCTTACGCATAGCCGAAATTAGAAAATTGCAACCAGAAAACTATTTGATTTGTATTTGTGATATTTATAATGACGAGGAATTTGATTTAAATCATGTCAAAGACGGAGTAAATGAGATTAAATACTACATTTAGTAAGGAATTATAAGCCGAATAAAATAAAAACATCTGCCCTGAAGATAACGATAGTGCTGACAGAACAGCTTCCAGTTCATTGCGCGCCGCAACGTTCCCCCCCCCCCCCCGCGCAGAGCAGCCTGAAATTGATAAACAGATTTCGGAACGGTTAGATAAACAAAGGATATGCCTTTATCCATTTTTTTTAGCAATTCGCTTTTTGTTTGATGGACATCGAAACATACTTTCGTTTTCTAGATCCTTTGGGAGCTCCAGCATCAGAAATTCTATTTGATATAATCGAAAGTTCAAGCTTACTTTTATAAAATTGCTCTTACAGTCTGCAAAAAATAATAAGACGGATCCAATTCGAAGATTAAGGAACAACGCAATCATCAACATTAACTGAAATAGATAATTAGATAATTTTAGCTTATACCATCCATTATAAATTAAACACGCACGCGAAAACGTATTCTGCGCTTGCGCAGACACATATGTGCAGTCGTAAATGTCTTGCGCGCACACGTAAAATGCCTACACGCATGTGTAGAAAGATTTTAGCTTTGAGGTCCGGATTATGGGTGTCCGAATTAACGACTTTTGACTGTATTAATTAGATATTGTTAGTTCCTCATTCTTTAAAAAAAAAAAAAAAAAACTTTTTATATTTATAGCATTTAAAAATTCTTTCTGTTGGGAACATTCTCTTAATTTCTTAAAATATTTGTTGATTTTTGAGTTTATCAGGTACCTTGTGGGGAGCTTCACTGTACCAAATCTGAGTGATTTTTAGCAAGTCTGATGTTATTTTTATCATCAAGTCTTTTATGCATTGTTAAAATAACTAATATTTTATTCAAGGAAACCAGAAATGCCCAAAACTTCAAAATTCGTCCGTCCAGATATATTCCTTGTTCCTAAAGAACCTGGAAGAAGTGGTCCTCCAGCTAAAATAAATAAAAGAACTAATGCTCATGTACTGGTAGAATTTGGCTTACAGGTAAGCTTATTTAAATAAGCCATATTTATCAAGTCTAAAGTTTGTGTGAAATCAGTATAAATGTAATTCTTTTATTGTTATTTGTGTATCTTCTTTAGCTTTTTACTTTTTGTCTGAAGAAGGATAAAATAGATAAGAATACAAAAGAAGTTTTAGAAATGCTGGATCCTTTTGTTACACTTCTATCAGACTGTTTGACATCCAATCATATAAAGGTGAGTAAATTTCGTATTTATATACTTTATGTTGCCTTTCAATGATTTTTTCCCCAGCAGTTCATTAAGAATTTTCAAAGCATTAATAGTTTTTCTCAGGTAAATTGAATGTGATCTTTAATAAACAGTATTCAGAACTAAGTTCCTAATTTGTTATTTGGGTTGCTTTTGAAGCATTTACAGAGAACTATTTTATTTCAAAATATTTAATCCCACACTTAACACAATAGAATGCCTAGTTACTAGTTATTTGACGCCCAGACGGTATAGTGGTTAGGGGAACCTGACTGCAATACCGAAGGGCCCGGGTTTGAATCCTGAAGAAGGCATGGATGTAAAATTGTCTCTCTGTTCATAGGAGGTAACAGTGGCATTAGGTGCCTCTACAATAAAATTACCACTGCTTCTGGCCTTAGGAGTGGCCAATGCAGTTATAGGCAAGTTCTTGCCTTTAGGGGAAAAAACGTTACCAGTTATTTGTTTCCCCTCCCCCCCTGCATTGAGTAGAACTAAACTGTTGTTAAGTTACTTATGTGCTTTTAATATTTCCATTGATTTAAGTTATCTAAAAGGATAACAGTCCATACTTTTAAAAAAGACATTAAATTAATTTACATACATGCTTATTACTTGCATATTAGGTTATGGTGTTTGCAAACATGGAACTTATTAGTGTAAAAAACATTTATATACATACATGTTGTTTAAGTTATTTATGTGCTTTTAATATTTCCATTGATTTAAATTATCTAAAAGGATAACAGTACATGTTTTTTGAAAAACCATTAAATTAATTTAGATACATGTTTATTACTTGCAAATTAGTTTATGGTGTTTGCAAACATAGAACTTATTATATGAATCATTGCTTATCTATATTAAGAATATCTTTTTTTTAAAATGAAAAAATGCCCTTAATACGCATGGTGACATATCAGTGTCCTTTGTGCGCATTGAAATTTTGTTTGACAATGTGCAGTACATCTATGTATCCCCTTGCCCCATTTTTAAGTCCCCCCCTTAATGGTGTTATCTGTGTTAAGATAAAATACACTAAACAAAACTTTGTAACATGCATTACACTAGTTACACAAAAAGAGAACTCAGTTATCTAGATAAAATACCCTGTTAGACTTACACTGTTTAATTATATTTTGTTTCTCATATACTTCTTATGTATATTTCTCAAGTGCTTTTAATCTCTTTTTAATTAATATTTTGTATTATTTATTAAATCTTAATTTTTATGTGTTTCAGATAATCTCAACATCACTACGTTGCTTGTTGTCATTATATAAATTTCCTTTGCCATCTCTGAAAACTGTAACAAAAGATATAGTCAATGCTCTTTTCATTCTGATAAATAAATATTCTGCTACAGGAATGGGTCAAGGAGAAAATTTTGAAATGATACTCATGTGTTTTAAGGTAATGTGATAATAAATATATATTTATATATACATATATATATATATGACATTGAGCATTGTTTTGTATTGCATGCAATAAAGATGCCGAATTTCTTATGTTAGAGTGTCTATACATTTTTTTAATTATGTGTAGAATTTTTAGTGTAATAAAATATAATTTTTCAGGTGCTGACAATTCTTGTTAGGGATACTAGTTACCATAAATTAAGTGATGAACAACTTCATTCTCTGTTAAGTTACGTAGAACAGGATATATATGATTACACAAGGCAAGCAACAGCATTTTCTTTGTTAAAAGTAAGTTTACGTTTATTTCTTCTCAAACTGTAACTTGGTCAACATTGTTTTATTCTTATTTATATATATATATATTTGGTGCATGTGTGTGTTTATTTATTCATTATCTATTAGTAGGGAGGAGTACTGTATATATATATATATATATATATATATTTAATAACCTGTGCTTCATCTTTCAACACCATCTTTGAAGCAACCTCTGCCTTTTTCAAAATGGCAATTGAGGAGTGAAAATGGTGGCTTCAAAACCCTTATTTTAGATGAGGAAGTGAAAAATAGTTATAGGAAAGTAATTCTGGGCTACATAGAAGTGTGGCATACATTCAGTCTTCTTTCAAGCCAAATATTGGATAACAAGTTTTTCAAATAAAATGGCAATTGATGAATGCAACTTAAATTCTTTTTATCTGACATATTCAATCAAGTTATCCAAATTGTCACATAATACAAGGTTGTTTAATAAGTTCGCGGAGTGCCATCTTTTCGTCAATATTAGACTTAAAACTTTGACGCCATTTTCATAGTTGTTCTTTCTTAGGAACACGTCAAAAGTTTCATTTCGATCTGTTAATTTATTCATTGTTTAACCGCCCTTTATATCTAACGTGTTATGGCTTTTTTCAGGTATGGATAAAATAGAGCAACGTGCAGTTATCAAATTCTTTGTAAAGAAAGGTTTAAAGGCAATGGAAATTCATACCGAAATGGTGAATGTGTTGCTTGAATCTGCTTCTTCAAAAACAATGGTTAGGCTTTAGGCATTTCATAGGGCACAGTGATCAATATTTTGAGTGTTAATTTGGGTTTCAAAAACTCTGTGCAAAATGGGTGCCGCATTCTCTAACGATGGATCAAAAACGCATTCGGATGCAACTTTGCCAGCAACATTTGGAGCGTTTTAAGAAGAATAAAAGCGACTTTATCCATTGATTTATCACAATGCATGAGACTTCGGTCTACCATCATGATCCTGAATCAAAACAGGAGGCTAAGGAGTGGTGTGAGCCCGATTCTTCGACGCCGAAGCGAGTTCGTGTGCAAAAATCAGCCAAGAAGGTATTAGCATCAGTTTTTTGGGATGCAAAAGGAATTTTGTTTATAAATTACCTTCAAACTGGCAAAACAATTAATTCAGATTATTATTGTAACCTATTGAATCAATTAGACGAAAAAATTCGTGAAAGAAGACCCGGATTACAGAAGAAGAAAATCATTTTCTACCAAGATAATGCCCCTGCGCACACAGCTCAAAAACCTATTGCTAAAATAACTGAATTGAAGTACGAATTGTTGCAATATCCAGCCTATTTGCCAGATTTAGCTCCCTCCGACTTCTGGCTCTTCCCACACCTCAAATAATATCTCCATAAAAAAACGATTATCTGCAAATGAAGAGGTAATAGCTGCCGTGGAGGGGTATTTTGCAGAGCTGCCGAAAAGCCGCTACAGTCAAGGGATCCATAAATTAGAAGACTGTTGGAATAAGTGTATTGAAGTAGAGGGAAACTACGTTGAAAAATAAAGTCATTTTTACAAATAAAAATTGGTTTCTTCATTTCCGTTCCGTGAACTTATTGAACAATCTGGTATGGGCCAGTAACAATTATATGCTTAGATTTTGCATATTGATAAATCATTCATGATAGTCAGAGAAAAAATATTTTTCCCACATTAAGTTTCATTTGATTGTATTAATGATTTAATTTTTTGCTCCTGAATTTTTTTTTTTTTTTTTTTTTTTTTTTTAATATATCACTTTTATATTTATTTTACTGAATAGTTTAATGTGATACAGATAGATCAGTGAATACTGTTCATGTAAAATCAATATCCCGTCATATTAATGACAGAATATTCTTTGCTGCTCAGTTTAATAGATATTTGATACTCATTCAGTAATTGTAAGTAATAATATTATATAGCATTATATAATCATACGTAATTATATACTCATTCAGTAATTACAGAGGCTGTTTGCACATTTCTTAGACAATTTTGGTAAGCGGTAATAAAAAATTGTTTGCTGCAAAAGAATTAATTGCCATTGTACTATGTTTTTAAAAGTCAAAATTATCATCTGTGGCTTGAAAGTGTTGTTTTTATTCAAAATGGCGAATTTAACAAAGCAGTGGTTCGAAGGCTACATTTACGCTCTTTCCGAAGAGAAATATGCATACTCCGTTATCCAAAAACGATCTGAGAATCATGGTTTTGTGATATCTAAAGCATCGATAGGTAATATCATCAACAAGAAAGGAAAAAAATGTCAAATTGGAGCCTCAAGTGGGACAAAAATTCCAAACAAGTATCCAAGGAAAAAAACGGACATCTTCGACTATTGCAAAGGTACGTTGTTTAATATTAAAAGAAAATCTCCCTAGTCAAAGGACAGTTGCAAAGTCATTAAAATGCTCAGTGTCCACTGTAAACAAAATGATAAACGTTGATTTAAATCTTAAGAAAGCGAAAAAATGCAATGTGCATCGTCTTCTTCCAAAGCGTATCGCTCAACGCAGGACACGCTGCAAAATTCTGTATGAGAAACACTTATCCAAAGAAAAATGGAAAACAATTGTCACAATAAATGAAGCGTGGGTGTATTTAAATGATTGTAACAAAAAAAGAGCCATTTATTATCATAAAAGGGGAGGAAAAAATTTAAGTACATGGTTCAAAGAATCGAAAGAAAGTTTTTCTAAGGGATTCATGATTGTCACTGGTTTTTCTTATAATGGCAAGTTAAAAATAAAGAGAGTGCAAAAAAATGTACTTTTAAAAACTGTATTATCCAAACGTTGTCCGAAAACCCTAACAGGACACTGGAAAGCTGTTCAGGAGGAATGGGATAGAATACCTCTTCTGCCACTTCAAAAAGGCATTATTATCCTGGAAATTGCAGTGTCGAAAGATAGTTCAGAATAAGGGATGTCAAATAGAACATTTAAAACACAAAAATTTTATGTAATTTTTGTGAATACAATATACATTGTCTAAAAAAATGTGTGAACAGCCTCTGTATAAGTATAATATTATATAGTGTATAATTGTATGCATATCCAACCAGCTTTTATTAACTTTTCAGAATTTATGCAAAAACAATGATAATTTTCTAATCTTGCATGCAAAATTTATTTTTTTATAATTATTTTCTAATTTTTATAAAAGTGTCAAAAATTGTACTATTTGGTGATTTTAAGTGCAATGATTATTGGCAGATCAAGAGATCATCTTTAAATGGATACTCTTAAAATGTCGTTTTGATTATCATTTATCAGAAATAAGCCCTTTCCATTCTGGAATATGCATTTTTTGTTTTCAGTTACTATGTTTGTTGGCATATCAAATTTGAATGACTTTAAGGCCAATCTGTGTACAAACATGTTAATTTGATAATCTGCGAATTTTTTTATGTTCCCCCCCCCCACCAAGTGCAAAAATTTTGATTGATATCATTAAGATATTAATTTAGAAGGCAAACAACAAAAATCAGCGTTATATTTTAAACTTCTAAATTAAATCAAATTTTTCTTGTTTGACTTCTAACTTAATATTTCTTCATTGTGTTATTGTATCTTAATCATTAATATAATTGTGATACATTAAATTGCATTTTTTAAGAAAAATAACATTAAAACAAAGCACTTTTATTTTCTTCTGTCTTATTTAAACATATTTTTACCTTTGATTTTGGAGACTTTTGCTTATCTTGATTTTAAAATTCAATTATACATAGGGTGTTTACACATTTTAGAATGATTTGGGGGCCATTTAATTCATGTTTAAAATGTAAAGAGTGTTTTTCTAAATGTTTGGTCTGATAGCCTTTTTTCTGGACTTGTCTCCATCATAATTCCCATACGGTTTTCCATAAAATTTCCAATCCTCTTTCCCTGCTTTCCAGAGTTCATCAGTTGTGGTGATTTTGCACTTAGAAATAACTCTTTTCAAGAGACCAAACGCATTGTAGTCCATAGGCGAAACATCAGTGAACTTTGCAAGAACACATTGAATATCAAATATGTGCAATACTTGTATCAGTCTTCATTTTTTTAAGGAATGCAGCATGTTAACTTCCTTTTGTAGTTAAATTAATCACTTGTAAAATGGTTGTAAAAGACAAACATTTATTTAAAGATAAATCTTAATAACCTACATGTAATGTATTCGTAAACGTACATAACATAACAAACATACTTACTGCATCGTACCATTAACAATTCAAGCGTACGTCATCTCATTATCTTTTTAAAATTATAAAATAGAACGACATCCAAAAATTAGCTGTTGCCATTTTCTCAATAGATATTTTGTCTAATAATAATAAATAATTTACAATTGTCCTTGCATTCGACCATCCTGACTTTTCAATTGTCCTCAATTGAACCAAATCTTGTCATACATTAAAACGACAAATAAACAACAACAAAAATATAATAATAGGTAGGAAAAAAAGTAAAATCAAATGTAATTAAAAAAATTCTATACAAATATATAGTCCTATACAAAGTCTCTATGGCGCAATGGTTTGCGCACTGTTCGCTTGGGCCTTTTAAGTTCATTGTCAACCTCTTTATTACCATCATCTTCTGTATTTCTGGAAATGATGGCCTCCAAAGATCTGTTTTTAGCACATGAATCAGCTTGGTGGGGCTTTTGACAACCCATTTTTGATCTGTAAAGTGGACAAGATCTAGAGCCTTGACTGCGTGGCTGCTGTTCTTCGTCATTTGCTTCAGTATCTTTACTAGTTGCTTCTCCTTCCATTCTACTTTGACTGCATTTAGTGTCATTCCTATGATAGTGGGTTTTGCTATTAAAGCACCTTTGATAAAATTGTCTAGGATTCCAGTGATTGTCTCTTCCACCTCCTGAAACTCTTTCTTCATTTTTTCTTTCATTTTGTTCATATTCACTTCCATTACGTCCAACGTTTCGTGGAAGTCCTATGGATAGATAACTACAATATTGCCTGAAGTAAGGATGACGTAATTGCCTTCGTACGGGCCTTTGAGGTTGGAGTTGCTGCTTATCACCTACATTCTCTTGGCTCTGACTACCATCACTTTCGTCATTCTGTCTTTGCCTTGGCATGAAATGGTGTTTAGAAAACAGTTGGCCACAGTGTCGATTTCTATTTGCAGCATAAGGACTTTTTTTTACCGAAGTGCGATTCAGTCCAATCAGATTTGTAGCTTTATTCCCCTTTTTTCGAACAACAACTTCAAATTCACCTAATTCACCATCTCTTACACTTCGAACAACACTTTTTGTATTGTTTTTCTTTACTGCAGTTTGATGAACGAATATATCTTCTTTAGGGGCCATTTTTATGAGATCAGTGCACCCGAGTTCTGAAATATTCAGTGCGAAGCAATCTCTGTATTTATTTGAAAAACGCAATAACTCTTGCTGGTGATCCAATCAGATTTGTCGAGATCCAAGCCAATTTTAACTTGGCTTAAACTTATAGGAATTTGTATGTTGTTAATATTTTCTGTTTTTGTTAAGTTTGAGCTCAATTTAGAAATTTCAGTATTTAAACATAGTTCAACTTCTTCTGCTCTCTCAACGCATTGATCTTTTTGGAGCCTAACACTTCTATCGCCAACGTTAGTCACTGGTATACAAGTTTCGCCATTTTTAATTTCTAATAAATAGCCTATACCTTCGGAAGGATTTTCTATCATAATTAATCCATTATCTACAGAATCTGTTTGAGAACTGACAAGACTGATTGTATTTTTCTCTAATTCATTTTCCTCAAGAGCTTTAAGGCAGACTCGATTTATTTTTTCATCAATTTGGAGATTACTAAATAGTTCATCTTCCCTATACCCAAAGTGAAATCTTTTTCCTATTCTGACATAAGCGATATGAGGTAGATCAAGCCATGTCCATCTGATAATTAGATCAACTGGCTGTGCATTATCAGGTACAAGGTATATATTTATGCCTTGTCCTTTTACATTATCAACTTCAATATTGGCTTTAATCATTCCTATAGAGGTCACTGCAGGCACCCTTTGATTTCCAAAACCGTACAATTCATTCATAGCAGGTTCTGGTTTCACTTTAAGTTTCTGAGCAACTGAAGTCCTTAAGAGACAACAAGAACTCCCCGTATAAATTAAAGCCTGTACTTCTTCAGAATTATTCAGTTTTGCTTTCTTCAAATATGAATTGCTCTCTTCTGAATTTTCGCCAACTTGCTAAACAGAATAATTTTTATCATTTGAATGATTATTTTCAGCCTTAGTAACACAATTTTTAGCTTCATGACCTGTTTTATTACATTTTCGGCATGTTACTACTGGTTTGGGCAGCGGACAGTCCCTTGAGATGTGTCCAAAATTATTACAGCTAAGCATTTTGGTTCACCTTTTTCATTATGTGTGATACCGTAGAGTTTTTTTCTTTTCGTTGACTGTAGTAACTGGACCATCTTTAAAGTAGTTTCATTTGTCGTAAGACCCTTCTTTACGCAGTTGTTTATTGTTGAAAGTTGACTTCAAGGTATCATAATCATCTAGTTTTTCAACTAAATCAATTGGTGAAATCAACTCAGACCAGATGTCAATAAAATGATCTTTTACTTCTGAAGACACTTTACGTTTTATCTGATCCGCTACAATAAGTTTCTCAGAAGTATCTACTTTAACTCCGCTTATCCATTCATTAAAAAAATTTTTTAACTCATACGCAAAATTCTTCCATGTGTTTCCTACACTCTTATTGTGCGTAAAAAATTTTTGACGAAATTTTTCAGGTGTCATCTTTTACCGTTTTAATAAGATCCTTTTTAACTTCTTTATAATCGTTTGCAATCTCATCGGTTTCTCTGGCGATTAAATGAGCAATATCATACGGCAATAAGCCAAACAAATGAGTAACCCATGTATTTTCTGGTACTTCAACTTGTTTCGCCAAACGTTCAAACATGATTAGATATAAACTGATATCATTCTCGTCGGGTTTAAATTTTTGCATCAAACGATGAAGCTCTAACTTTGGATTCATGTGTGCACCACTAGCATTTTCATTGGTGCCAGAATTTGTAGATCTACTTTCTGCTTCAATACGTAGTTTTTACAGTTCAAATTCCATTTCATACTTTCGTTTTCGTCCCTCATATTCTTCTCTTCGTCTATGTTCATCATCTTGACATTTTCATTCTCCAGTTTCTTCTTTTTCTTTTCTTTCATTTATTATAATGTTTAACCATTCCTTGGCGCATTCTTCATCGTACTCTTTGCTAGCCAAAATTATCTTTTTCAAATCGCTCATTTTATGACTCTCATTTACATCTTCTCCCAATTCTTCAGCTAATATTCTTAAATCGCATTTCTTTGCCTTACCGAAAATAGACATTTTCGTACTCATTAAAATGCAAATTATATATATATGCTATTATTATTAACTTCTAATTAGACAATTTAGTAGAACACAGTTATTTGTATTTTATAAGTTTGTTTGATGTTCTAAATATATTTCAAAATTTAAAGAAATGAAAAAAAAATAAACTCTCTTTCCAAAATGATAAAAAAAAATAACAGAATTAAATTCTATAATAAATATGTTACATCAATCAATGTACATACCTTGAAATTCAAATTCTTTTCAATTTATTTACGTATAGCAAATTCTTGTAGCTTTAGGCTTAGGTTTCAGAATAATCCCGCTTCTGATTTATGTTAACTTCCTTTTGTAATTAAATTAATCACTCATAAAATGGTTGTAAAAGACAAACATTTATTTAAAGATAAATCTTAATAACCTACACGTAATGTATTCGTAAACGTACATAACATAACAAACATACTTACTGCATCGTACCATTAACAATTCAAGCATACATCATCTCATTATCTTTTTAAAATTATAAAATGGAACAACATCCAGAAATTAGCAGTTGCCATTTTCTCAATAGATATTTTGTCTAATAATAATAAATAATTTACACTCGTGCTTACAAGCAGTACTTTTTGAAGTGTGACACATTGCTTTTTCTTGATAAAGTTTCATTCTTTGAAAGCACTGTGGTAAAGAAATGGAATTTTTTCTATAAATATCAGATGTAAAATGTTTCTTTTGGATAGCACATTAAGTGGATTTTAACAATTTTTTACCGTACTTCTTATTTTTAATTTATTGTAAGAGGTTCCTGCAATAATCATAAACCCCTTATGGAAACTTTCTTTGCATTGATGGAATCAGGTTTGTAAACTTCTCTTCATTTTCGATTATAAATTTTTTTGTTACTGTCATTTAAGTAAGCTTATGCTTACCTAAGCATCAAGGGTCACAATGTATTTCTGTTTCATATGGGACTTTGAACCTGTATGAAAATATATTTCCTTTTTATACAGACTAATTTGTAGAACCCTATATGTAGTTTTCATGTGGGATTCTACAAATTATTCTGCTTTGAGGCACATGCCTCAGCAAAAGCTGGTGAACATTATGTTTTTTAGCTTTTTACTATTTTACTTATTGTTACTAAACATGCATTAAAGATATTGTGACTGATTTCTGCATCAGTAGATATTCTCTTACCAACAATGCAACTTTTGAAAAATTAGAAATCAGAAAGCATGCAAACATATCCCTCAATCCACAGCTTGTTTACATGTGTCATTTTGAAAGGAAAATAAATATGAAGTAGCAGATGATGTTCCACATTTCAAATAGTAAGCTGTTGTCAGAAATTTTTATTCCAAAACATTTGCCCCCTTTTATTATTATTATTATTATTATTATTAAAAACATTCTAAAACTATATACACACGCTGTGTGGTATAAAGCACAATTTTGAGATTACTTTTCAGCTAAAACAAAACAAAAAAAAAAAAATCAATTGTAAATGTATTAATTTTTTTTTTCCTCAAAATATTTGAAATTTGTGAATTTTTCTTGTAAAATATATATTACTTTTTCTCCTACAATTTTGTTTTTTCAAAAATCTTCTGATTTCTGTTCTAATGAAGTTTGCATATATGTGTATGTAATGAATAATTTTACTGCATTTCCCTTCAAAATGGATCTATCCATCTCCTTTTTATTATTATTATTATTATTATTGTTACTATTATTAAGACTGCAGTGTAAATGTTATTAAAACTCAAGTTATTTGAGTTAAATTTTGATTACACTGAGTAGTGTATTGTTTATTCAGTCTCCATATATTCTCTGAAACATGTTCTTTGAAAATGCAGATGTAATCTATATTTTTTAAAGAACGTGATTTCTATTTGTTATAAGCTAGTGTTAGTATTGCAGTCTGGTTAACTGAAATTTTGCTGTGCCTCATTTCTTTTGAGTACATCAGATTTCTTGAACAATAACATTATTTTGTTATTATTATATAAACTGATATCAATGTTATGGATCAAATAAATGTTAAATGGGGGAAAAAATTTTCAATTTCAGGCAATTTTATCAAAAAAATTAGAAGCTCCAGTACTGAGAGGAATAATGATTAAAATTGCTGAAATGTCTATTACTGCAGAACAAGATTATGTAAGGACACAGTGTAGGCAGGTAAGAAATGGCTTTTAAACATTTATGTATGTAATTTGTTTTCCATAAGTAAGTAATGAAAAAATAATTATGTATTATGCTACCATTGCGTTTTTCTTTACTACCATTATTAGCCTTTAAAAGAAGCATTTTATGAAAAAGAATTAGGTACTTTTCTGTTAAAGCTATACTAATTATACCCCTTTTCTGATATTTGTTGGTTTGTTTGGTTTAGCACATTTCCTTTACTCCAAGCAACACCAGTTTGGTTTAGCTACTTTCCTGGCATGTAATCGTCTTTATGGCCATCACTCATGCAATAGCATTTTTCATCTAATCACAGTTGCGTTATAGTTTTTATTGCAATTGGGATATGGAATTTTCTTTATACATTATTCATGTCATTTCATTCCATTCATCCAGCCACTAAGTGTCATATCCCAACTGTTAAGGTGCTTATTTTATAGTGCAAAATTTTGCAATAAGTGCAAAAGAAGTTCTGCCCACCAACATTGAAGAGTCTTATTTTAATTGATTTCATGTCGCATTCACAGGCATTCCAAAGGAAAAATGTTCTTTGCTATCATAAATGCCATGTTTAAATTTATGCTTGCTTTTTTGGTCTTATGTGATTTTTTTCAATGCTATATTTATTAATTACTATCATTTTTTAATTTGAACTTTGCATAGTTTGTTTAATTTTCTAAAAAGCAAGATGTAAAATTATCTCTTTATTTATTTATTTATTTTGTAATTTTTTTAACATGGTTTCAGGGGTGAAACCAACAGAAATCAAGCGAAAACAATTACTAGCAAATATTTGGTAGAGTAAAGGGGGAGTTTAAGGGAAAACTTTGGCATTGAGCCAGAAGCATGAGAAAAGAAATAAGTCCGAATGAATTGAAAATGTACTGTTTTCTTCAAGGAAAATTGTTATATTTGTCAAAAGCAAGTATAAATGTATTGATATTGAATACGCTTGAAATGCCATTAAATTAGAGATACTTGATTAGTAATAAATTCATGCTTCTTTAGTTCTGGTAATGGTTACCAAATGATGAGGTGGAAGATCAGTACGTCTATAGAAATGTTCCAAAGTTATGCCGAATTTTGGCCTGCCAAATGTCTTTTAGAATGTCCTGTAGATCAGTTGATGCTGACAGTGGATAATGTGCTTATACATCTCTTCTTTAGTATTCCAAAAATGTTCAATGGAATTAAAGTCTAGGTGTCTCATTGGTCATTTCAGCACAGAGAATTCAGTGCTATGGTTCTGAGACCAAGTCACAGCTAGGAGCAGTTGTCCTGCTGGTATACTTTATTTCCATTCAGGTTAAAGTTAGAATTGAGATTCATTGCTCCATGCTATTCAGTTTAAATCAATGATATTCTAGTCATGATGTTCTGTGGCCCATGTAAGATGACTGTGGTGGCATGAGTGAGAAGTGGTGTTATTGTGAGTCTTCAGCTTCTGAAATTGATCTGATGAAACAAACACTGCACATTGCATCTACTGATTGTCTGGCTGCAACTTTCATTCAGCTTGAGTTAGTTTTCTATCACTGGAATGTATAATATAGTTAAATTTACAAAGATTATGATCATTCAAGGCCATTTGTCCTTTACAATTTACCCAATTACTTTTTCCACTATTTGTGTATACTTACCGTACTCTTACCATGGAATACAAAAGTTTCAGATTATTTGTGAAACTGAACAATCTATGTTCACAGTCAGAGCTGTTTGAATCATAGTTTTATCTGTCATGTTACTTTTAACAATAGGCTGTATTTCCAACTATTTTAAATTAAATTAAAAGCTTGTTTTTATTTTTATTCTTTTATTTTAGCTGATCATCATAAATTTCATAGTCCCTTTCATAGATTTCAATTGCCTGTCTTGTATCTTTCAATAAAAGTATGTGCATTTCAAAAGTTTATCTATGTTTATGTAATATTTTAAATTGTGTCATCTTGTATGTTTCGAAGATAAACTAAAAATCTTTTATTTTGTTCTGTCATTTTCTAAATTGATTTGGTTTAGTTCAGATGCTATTTCCTCTAAATCTGCTTCTGCAGCTTTTCCTTCTACTGTTGATTCTTGAATATTATATGATTCATATTAATCGGAATCAAGTTATTCATTTCATCTTTCCCTTCCTAGAAAAATGATTTAATTTTATATAATCATTTCTCACTAAAAATTTAGTATGTCATATTATTGCATTGTTCTATTTTCTACTTGTTGGGTTAAATGTCTAAATAGAGCATATTTTAGCCTTCTATTTCAGTTATCAATTCTTCAATATTAAAACTGTTTTACATGAATATTATTCCTTTGGAAAAAAAAATCCTTTTGTGAATTTTTTTTTTTGGGGGGGGGGCTAATTACATGCAGAAATATAAGTTTTCTTTTTTCCATGTTTTTATATAAAATGTTATTAATTTTGCATAATTCTTTTGAAATTTAGACTTGCCTGCAGTATATTTTGGACTATCCTCTTGGCAAACAGTTAGTGAAGACTATTTCATTTTTTATTGCTCAATTAGAATACCTGCATGAGCATGGCAGAATTTCTGCATTTGAAATGATAAATTCAATGTTAGACTCCTTTCCAGAAGTAAGCATTTTTTTTTTTTTTTTTTTTTTTTTTTCCAAGATTGTTTATAAATTAAGTTTCCTAAACTTGTCTTTATTTATTCAAATATTACATTGTTTCCAGTAATGAAATTTTTATTTCTGCTGTATGTGAAATAATTTCAAAATATTTTAATTAAATAATAAATACATATGTTCAAAATAGCATTTTACTCATTGTAATGTATATTGTGAATAATATATCTTTTTGTCTTTTCTCTGTTTCAAATGTGATTCAAAATTTGTTATATTTCTGCAAAAATATAGCTTAAATTAAAATAGAATTTCATAACCCCCATTTAATTTCAACTGTCTTTTCTGTAAAATATTTCTTTTTCATGAATATCATTTCAAACTGTGTTCAAAACTTTCTTATAGTTTTTAGTTTGAAGTTATTTTTCTCAATTATTGATATAAATATTGCTGCTAAGCATACTTTTATTTTTACTTCTTGGTTTCATGCAAGGATATTTGACCCTTGAATAATGCATGGAGTTAAAAGTGCTGACAGAGCCAGATTAAGACCTTGAGAGGCACTAAGTGTTTAAAAAATTTTGGTTTGCGCACATATGCTTAGGCCAGTTTTCTCTTCATTCTTTCATGGTTTTAGTTCAGGTGGATCTGCATTCCATGGTAAAACTGGCAATGAGAGATTTTTCGATGCCCTCGTTCTTGATACCTGAGGACCTTTCTGTGGTGTCCCCCTTTCCTTGATGCCCTAAGCATATGCTTATATAGTTTAATGGTTAATTGAGAACTTAAGAGAAACTGTCACATATTCACATTATACAGATACAAGAGTAATACCATGAGAACACTGCATGCAGCCAACCTATTCACTGTCATATGAATATGGTTTAACTTGATCAGAAACCTTACTGATTGATAATCTGTAATGTTGTATCGTTCACATTCATTTTTTGGTTGTAAATAAATAAAATTTTGATTTTCAGAAAATCCAACATGGTAAATATTATTGCTATGCATTTTTTCTTGTGCTGTATGCTTTTTATGGAAGTGCATTACATTTATAATACATTTTCGTAGACAAAGGAAATTTGTTTTATTGTTGATATTATTTTGCATTTTATGTACACATTTCAGTACAATCTTTTCACAATTTTTTTTAGAGAAACTATTTTTGGATGCATATTTCACTGCCATTTTAAATTAATTTTTAGTGTATGTAATTAATATGTATGAAAGATGTATTCATCCACAACTTTTCTAACTTAAATGCTGTCTGTAGCCTCTCTGTTTATTTTCTGCATAACAAGCAAGCTTATTTACTTTGGTGACAAATAAGGATATAGTCTAAAATTAATTGTGGAGACTTTTCTGATATTAAAAATGTAAGTTGTGGTAAAGGAAAGGGGACCCAAAGAGCAGAGAGTATTTAATTTCTTTTAAACAACACTAAATTTCAATTCTACGTCTTTTTGTAAAGTTTTGTACATGCATGGAATATGATGATAGAATTAGTATTAATATTCAATTTAAACAAATAATTTTGCTAAGGTTTCTCTAAAGAGTTATTTTTTATTTATCTTCTTGTTTTAGAGCATAAAAATTACTTTAAAGTAATTTCAACGGTGAATAAACAGTTTATGAACAAGTACTTCAGTGTATTTTTACAAAAAACAAACAAAAAAAAAAAAAAAAAAAAATACCTTACTTTCTCAAAAAAAAATTATATTTATCCATTACATTCTTCTCTTGTACTGACCTTTTTTAATTTATTTAGCTGTATTAAAAGATCTAATAGTTTTATAGTCACTGAATCTTGATAAAATCATTGTTGAGGTGCAAATAATTTTTGTTTAGTTATTTATATGCAAAACGGTTGATAAGCATGTAGTATAAACATTGGATTATGGCATATTTTTTATATTGCAGACTATATTCTTGCAATAGGTAGAGGAAATCTAAAACTAAAGAAAACTAAGGATATCATAGGGAAAAATCCCATTCACAATATGTACACTGTAGTATATTTATGGATGTAAGTTTTCACTGTCGATTTGATGAGGAATCATCTGGCTGTACATATGTTATATCATCTACTATGTTGTAAAAATATTGTAGATATTATACATAATAGCTTTATCTATATTTTATAGTGATAAGTGATAAAATATATGTATACTTCATGCATTTATGACCCACCCATTGTTTAACATTTTTTAGTTATGCAGTTTGTTTGCAAGTTTTTCAACTAAATATTGCTATTTTCCATTCAGAATTCTGAATATATGTATAGGCAAAAATCCATATATAAATAAAATTGCATAGTTCAAAACCATGTTCAAAATTCAGCTGTCTTTTATTTTAGCTTTAACCTTTGATAACTTTAAATTAACTCTTCATGAGCAATTTATATATTTTGGATGAAATATGTGCATGCATTTTTTATTGTTATAAATTTGTGAATTACAGGCTACAGTAAAGAAACATTCAGCTCTCTTTATGGTACCTCTTGCTGCTAGATTAGTTAATGACGAATCTGCAAAATGCAGAAAAATGGCTGCTCTATGTCTCAAGCAGTTATTTCTTAAGGTAAAATTTAAATCTCAATGTATTTTACTTTTTATATTATTTTTGATTTCCATGACCCATTTATCATGAAATCTTCAATAAATGTTTTTAACAGACTGTATTATAATAAACATAAATTAAGCACTTATAACATAATTTTCAAGTTTATATTATTGTGAAGTATTTTGTAAACTAATAAATATTAATAAGTGTGTGCAAATTTAGTGTTTAAAAAGAGGTTTTTATATTTAGCTGAAAGTGTTTTTTTTTTTTTTTTTTTTTTAAATTATTATTATTATTATTATTATATCTGAATGCGTTAGTAGAATATTTTACTAAACTGTAAAAAATGCATTTTAAACATTGTGAAAAAAACCTCATTAATGTATTTATTGTTTTTAGTTTGCTATAAAATCATGTCCACATTGAATACACATGCTTGCCAATTGTTGATGTATAAGATATTTTGTTTCTCTTCAGCATTATAAAATCGCATTTGTTACAACATAAGTTAATCACTTAAAAGATAATTTTGTGTGGATTTTTTAGCAGTATTTTGCAATAATTGTTTTTTAGATCACAAGTTCAAAAATAAAATTAATTTCTAGCATCCTACAAATGGTTGATTGCAAAATTTCTAACTCTAGTGTTATCATCTCCATCCAAAGTAAAATAGGATTATGATGAACTTTTGCTGCAACATATAACTTACAAGCCTCTTTATATTGTTACGAATTTGGTATTTAAAAAGCTAATGTTAGTTCAATTACAAATTAAATGGTTTTATTTCTCGCGCAGTGCAGCGCGTGACGAATATTAAAAGAAAGCTAAGCCGGAAAATTGAAAATACAAGAGCGCTTGCATTAAATAAATAAATATCTCTTTTTGATTTCGAGAAAGTACTGGAAAATTCTAGCGTGTGATTTTAAAATGTTATAAAAGGAGGAAAACATCTCAGTTTGTAGTAGTTGCGTAGTTTGTTGTTGTTTAGAAAACTACTGTTGTTGATTATAGCGAATTCGCGGATTAGCGTTCTTTAGCTGTTTTGAATTACATTCTATTGTACATTTGAGTAGTTAAAAGATAACTACTGTGAGATATTGTAATACTGCATGATAATTTGAGAAAATTTAAGTATTTCTGTTGTCATAATAATAAATTTTTGTTCATTTTTCATCGGACTTGTGCATTCATTTCATAACGAACCCGTACGCATGCAACAATTTTTGGTGTCAGGAGTGGGGTTTGAATGCCAATCACAAGAGCGATGGAAGAGCAGTTAAGACAGCTGATATCAGCCTTTGCTGCATTTAAGGAAGAAATGAAATTGGGCCAGGAATCCGTTAAGGAAGAGATGAAATCTCTTAAAAATGAGATGAAAGCAGGTCAGGACGAAATGAAAAGAGAAATTACCTGCGTAATAGAAAATAAATTTGAGGCTATGGAAGGCAGAATAGACACGATTGAAACTAAAGTTGGAACAATAGAAGAAAGAGCTTCTTCGGTAAAAGAACAAGTAGAAGAAAGAATTTCTTCTGTAAAAGAACATATAGAAGAGAGTTTCTGCCGTCGAACAACAAATTGATGATAGGGTTTCTGCTGCCGTCGCCAAAGAAGTTGACAGCCTAAAGAAGTGCATAGCGACGGTAGGAAACAATTCTGAAGGTTTCAAATTTTTATCGATGCCTGCTCGTTCCGTTCTGAAACTATCTACATATGATGGGAAGACCTCCTGGCAGGTGTATAGGACACAATTTTCTATCGTTGCAGATGCGAATGGATGGGATTCCCAAGCTAAGGACTGTCATCTCGCCGCTTCTCTAAGAGCAGACGCAGCGGATATCCTGCAGACGCTTCCCGAAAATAAAAGGCTAGATTTCGAAGCTCTATCCGGCGCTTTGGAGCTGCGCTTCGGCGAGAAATGTTTAAAAGACTACAGCAGGTTCCAATTAAAATCTCGTCAACAGAAGCTCACCGAAATGCTTCAGGAGCTTGCCACAGATGTTGAAAGGCTGTCACATCACGCCTTTTCGGAGTGCCCTACAGAAACAAGGGAAATCCTGTCGCTGCAATATTTCATCGATGGCATCTGGGATCCTGAAATACAGAAAGCTCTTCGAATGGCAGATGTAAAGGACATAAAAAGTGCTCTGTTGTACGCCATGAAGTTCGAGGCAGCCCAGCAAGCAACTAATAGAGATCGCTACCCAGTTAGAGCTGTGCGAGTCCATGAGCCAGTGGATCAACTGATGGCTCGTTTAGATGATTTAGCCAGACAAGTCGACGCTTTGATACGGAGTAGGAGCGAGAAGAAAGTAGCTCTAAGGTGTTGGAGATGTGGTAGTGAAGGTCACCTAAGATGGAATTGCAGAACACCCCAGGGTACGGAATATAAAGCAGATGATTTTAACAGACAAGTCAGTGGCTTGAGACGGAACAGAAGTGAAAAGAAACTAGTTCTAAAGTGCTGGAACTGCGGAGTTGAAGGCCACGTACGAAGAAACTGCAGAACACCCCGAGGTACGGAAAATAAGACCATTTCCCAGCAACGACGCAGTAAACAAATTAGTGACCATATCGAGGAACGGAGGTTGCCAGATAATGAAAAACCTTGTTTTAAAGCGCTTAAAATTTATACAGTGAGTGGCAACAGTAAAGGACTGTCCATTAATGGGAATATCGATGAAGTTCCTTGCAATATGATCATTGACACAGGAGCTAATATTACCATCATTAGGAAAGATTTAGCTGAACAGTTTAAAGATAAACTTATTTGGACGCCATCCTGTGTTACCCTTCAGACTGCGTCTGGTGACAAGATCGACATAACTGGGAAGTTAAACGTAAACATCATGTTTGGAAGTGCCGCCTACCATCACACGGCATATGTGGCGGATATTACAGATCCATGCATACTCGGATTGGACTTTTTAAGGAAATACAATTTTTCCTTAGATTTCAAAAACAATAAGCTGCTTTCAGCAACTGATGGCATGACTATCCATCCTCAAAAGGGATCCTCGCCTGGAAATGTCGACGCCTTGTCCGAAAGATCGAGCTCGGGAAGCTGCCGAAATCATACCAGGGTCGAAAAGAAACGCAGGACTACCAGCTATTCGCCATCCCAGAAGCTCTTCGGTCAAGACCTTCGTCTGCCTTGTGACCGCCTGTTTAGTCGCTCTACGGATGCGCCTTCAACGCCTGAGGAACACATCCAAGATGCCCAGGCCCGGTTTGAGGGGATGCACCGTTCTGCATGAAAGCGAGTCAACTTGGCGACGGAGAAAATGAAGACCAGATGCCACACAAGAGCTACTAGACATAGATCCAACAAAGGAGACAAGGTGTGGTTGTGGAACCCGATTCAACGAAAAGGACTGAGTCCTAAATTACAGTCACCTTCGGATGGTCCATATACAGTGCTGAACACGAATGACGTCGTGGTTCGGATCCGTGAGTTATCGAACTCTTACGACAGGTTAGCTTATTACTATGGCCATAGTACGTAATGTATATAATTGTAAATAGTATCAGACCATGGTCCTTTTTGTTTATAAATGTGTATTTGATTTGATTTGTATTTAGTATTTGTTTTATATTTAGTATTTGATAGCATTTGATTTGTTTTATTTATTGCATTTATTGTTCGTGTTGTTTATTATTGTAATGTAATGCTTATTATTGCATTTATGCCACAGTTGTAAGTTTGCCTTCCTGTCCAGGGATTGTACTGCCCGGGACGTGCAGTCCTTGGGAAGGGGGCAGTGTTACGAATTTGGTATTTAAAAAGCTAATGTTAGTTCAATTACAAATTAAATGGTTTTATTTCTCGCGCAGTGCAGTGCGTGACGAATATTAAAAGAAAACTAAGCCGGAAAATTGAAAATACAAGAGCGCGTGCATTAAATAAATAAATATCTCTTTTTGATTTAGAGAAAGTACTGGAAAATTCTAGCGCGTGATTTTAAAATCTTATAAAAGGAGGAAAACATCTCAGTTTGTAGTAGTTGCGTAGTTTGTTGTTGTTTAGAAAACTACTGTTGTTGATTATAGCGAATTCGCGGATTAGCGTTCTTTAGCTGTTTTGAATTACGTTCTATTGTACATTTGAGTAGTTAAAAGATAACTACTGTGAGATATTGTAATACTGCATGATAATTTGAGGAAATTTAAGCATTTCTGTTGTGATAATAATAATTTTTTGTTCATTTTTCATCGGACTTGTGCATTCATTTCATAACGAACCCGTACGCACGCAACAATATATTAAGTTAAACTGGCGTGATGTATATATATATGTGTGTGTGTGTGTGTGTATTTTTTAATAATGATTTTTTTACATCAATTTATGTTCAAAAAAGCAAGATGCTGAACCGGAGTTTTTAAAACTGAAAAATCATTTTGAGTTGAGTTTAATTTTATTGTAATGTAAAGATTTAGGCTTATGAGCTAACAACAGCATGTATTATTTTTTATTTAAGAAGCAAGATGAAAAATATTTATTTTTTAATATATTTTTACAATCAGGAAATTACAGATTACAGTATAATATCTGAAACAAGAGTTTAAAGGTAAACTCTTGTTTCAAATATTATACTGTAATCTGTAATTCTCTGATTGCAGAATTTTTTTTTTAGATAACTTAACTCTCTCTCTCTCTCTACCTATATATAGAGAGAGAGATGTGTGTGTGTGCGTATAAATAATTATTGGTTATTCTATATAAAATTGTATTTACTTCTAGTTTGTATTTTAAGTTCCAAGTGTATGAAGATTAGAAAATAAGAGGAAAAAAAAATTCTTTAATTCAGTTTTTTTGTATATATTTTCTTTTTAATTTCACATTTATTTCTCTGAGATGAATTTATATGTTTAACATGTTTCAAAAAGATTGTGCAATTTAAGTACCTCATCTGTAATGGGCCTTAGCTCCATAGTTATCATTTAAGATATGAATCAAATATAATAGGTTTTTAGACTACTGTAATTTTGATCACTTAACATAATTTACTAATATCAGATTTAAATTAATACGCAAGCCTCTAACAAGAAAAAAATTGGTAATTAATTTGTTATTCCTTATCTTTTAAAAGATCCTTTTTAAATTTTATAATGTGCAGTCTTGGCTCTAAAAATAAAAGTGAAATTTAAACAGTGGTTTTAAAAGTCATATAAAAATTATTAATACCATTAGATATTTTTAAATAAATTCTAAATTTAGCATTTCTACAAAGGATAATTTGAAACCTGCTTCTGTATATTTGCTTTTTTAGAATAAAAAGTTCCTTTCAGAAATCTCCCTTTGAAAACTTAATAAATTCAACTTCCTTTGATATTCGTATATTTTTTCCAAACATTTAGTCCCTGATATCTCAGATCATATGAGGATTTTATTATATGAGATGCTGCTAAAGCTGAATTAAATGATTGACAATATTGGTTTCATAATCTCCAAATAGCTTGTCATTTAATTTTAGCTCTAAATGTAAAGATGCTATAAAAAACTGGTGCAAACTCTACCCTTGTATATACTTTTTGTATGTTCTTTAAATTAAAACATATGCAGCTTTAATATGCTTAAAAATATATCTTTGTTATTTCTTTTGACAGAAGTATCAGTAAACAGTAAAATGTGTTCAATAACAGGTAATAACAGTAAGTTCCCTCTGAGAAACTGAGATTTAATTGAAAATAGAATAATGAAGTATTTGCTTTCATATGCATCTAGCATATGAACTGCATTTATGAACTGTACTACTTAAGTGAATAGAATGACTCCAAATGCAGTTCTTCTTTGCTGAGCCAAAAATTCAATACAGTTTGTATATATGAAACTTATATTCCAGTAAAATCATTTCGGTAGCAGAAAACATAATTTGCATTTCAATTCAAGTAGTGTAAACTTTTTATACTTTTTATATTCTGTCAAAAGTAATCAGAAAAAGGTCTCTTGATAGATGTCTTGTATGCTTTGCAGCAATATATTTTCTGAGTCAAATTGTTCCAACAAGAAGTTTGATGAAAATACAAAGAAAATTTTATATTTCAGTAACCACTGAACTATGCAACTGAGTTGCTTTAATTAGAAGTGTTTAATCAGCAAAGTAATGACATATTAAAATGGAGATGTTAAAAGAACTAAAACATTACAGAAATTTATGAATGCTTTTTGGTGATGAATATGCTTAGTTAAAAGTAATGCCTTTAGACTTATATTAGTACATAAATCTAACTATTTCTGTAAGATCACATTTTAAAAAGTGTGTATGAAGTCTCAGTACTAAAAGACAAATATGTAATCAGTTTTGATAATTTCAACCTTGGTTGAGAGTAAATCGTTGCTCCTGCTTCAAAATATAGAATTTCATTATCTCATTAGTAAGCCAAAAAAAAATTACCCAAAATTTCTTATTGTAACTGTTTTGTAATGCAATTTCTTGTTTTGTAACATTTGAAGGATATATGTACCAAAACATGATATGGCTTCATGAAACCATAATATATTTAGTGCTGTATATTTAATGCAATATTCCTGTAATTAGTACATAACTCATTCTATTAGTCTATAACTATTTCTGTAAAATTACATTTAAAAAAAAAATGTGTATAAAGTCTTAGTATAGATCAGTACTAACAGACAAATATGTAATCAGTTTTGATAATTTCAACCTTGGTTGAGAGTAAATCGTTGCTCCTGCTTCAAAATATAGAATTTCATTATCTCATTAGTAAGCCAAAAAAAAATTACCCAAAATTTCCTATTGTAACTGTTTTGTGATGCAATTTCTTGTTTTGTAACATTTGAAGGATATATGTACCAAAACATAATATGGCTTCATGAAACCATAGATAACATCAGTGCTGTATATTTAATGCAATGTTTGTATAATTTATTAAAATATCATACATTTGATAAATTATTCATTGTAAAACATTACAACTTTAGAAAAATACTTATAAAATGAACTGTAGGCTGTGTTGTATATTTATAATACCTTTTTTCTGTTACTCTGTCTCTTTCATGTGTAGGAAATTAAAAGATTCAAATATTTCAGTCCAATCATTAAGAGAGGATAGAGTAATGAAAAAAATTATGCTTCAATGCTATGCAGTGTCATGCAATTTCAGTCATAAGCAGCAACACCTCCTAGAACTAACTCAAGGCCACTGTGTGCAGTTTGTGACATTACTGCAGTAGGGATACTTTTGTCCTCGCCAACTTTAAGGGTGCCTTTTAAATATCCATTTGACAGGCTTGTAATTAAACTGAAATTTTTATATTTAATTCTCATTGTTTATAAATCTGGAAAATACCTTGCTTTCATTAGAATGTGAAGAACCGAGATTTTTATTTTTAGAATGTTTTCGATACGAATAACTAGAATTTTTAATTCCATTAAAAGTTATTGCTGATTTTACCAAATTTAATTGCTGAGAAATTCTTGTTAACGAAAGAAACTTCACAATGAATCGGAATTTTATTTGTACGCAATAATTAAACAGAAAGACAATTTAAGACATGAAGGCAGGATATAGATCCTAAAAAATTGCGATAAATTCTAACTGATTTAAATTATGAAGCTATTTTACCTGGAATCATGTAGCAACATAAAATCATTAGTTGAAAACAAATATAATTAATCAGAGATGTTTATTGGTCAAGAATCGTATTAATTATACTTACAACAAATTATGCCTTGACTAATAAACATCTTTGATAAGTATAAGTAATATATCTTATTTTTGACATATGTTGCCGAATAATAATAAATACTCATGTTTGAAAAAAATAACGCTAAGCTTGCAACGATTTAAATAAGTTTTCATAATTATTTGAGACATTAGGTGCACAGAGAGAATTACGTATTATTTTGCATTTTAAGTGGCAAATATCAAATCTCTGATAGAGGTCTGATATAGATCTAAATAGCTAACCTCTGATCTTTACAGGGAAATTTTATAACATGGTTAACTTTTCTTTTCCCATCTTATCTAAAAATTCAGAAAAAGAAGAAAAGGATTTTTCTTTTTCATTCGCCTCAAACTGGGATATACTTTCAGCTACAACCCACTGAAAATTTTTATTTTCTAGCCTTTTACGACGTTCATCTGGGCTTTCTCTCACAATAAATTCCCTTAAAATATATTTTGGGCAGTTTGGGAAAATATTAGGAATCGCAGAATGTTTTAATTTGTACCTCGATAAGGGAGCAGTCACCTTTCTTCCAGTCCTTTCATCAACGAATTCTGTACGTTTTGAAATGTCCTCAGGTTGAAAATGAAGGGCACAAACCGTCCAGCAAGAATTTTTACACATTAAGTTTTTCGGCTTTAAACTGAGCATACATTATTAAATGTCATTAAAATAATATAGGTTATGTTAGGTTATTTTAATTACGGCAAAGCCTCGAGGGCTATCTGCCTAAGGGGAGGGATGCCTTCGTGGAAGACTTTCTAAGGGAAACTTGCTCGTATACATGTTAAGCATGGGTAAAACCCTGAAAACACCCATGCATCCAGCCCGTTCGCGGGATTCGAACCTCGGACCGAACTACCAGTGTTCAGCGACTTAACCGCTCGGCCGCTGATGGGCCCCTAAAGTAATATAAGTTAATGTTTCTTCACGACTAATAGAAAGAAAGTCATACTTATCTATTAATTGTATAAAGTGAAACAGGTACTAGTTGTGAAGAATAATGTCTAATTAGACAGAAAAATCTTTTGTCGAATAAAGAGTTGCATAAATTTAATTATTTACTTACAAAAAATACGAAACACTTGCATACAAAGATTGTTATAATCGGATTTAATTATCTAAACTAGAATTAAATACAAGATTTTGTAAAACTTCATATTTAATGATTTACGTTATATTAAGTGAATTTTAAGAATATCAGGCATGAAATCACAAAAATTTAAATAGCGTATTTTTTCACATTAATATCATAAAAAAAATTGGTATTAGTTACAGAGATATTATCAAGATTTTTCAAGGTCTTCGGATTTTAATAAATACGCTGTTCCTGTGACAAATGTATCGAGATATTTAAAGGCAAGCATTTTGCAACATACAAAATGTATTTACAATTTTGAATTTTTATTAATCCTACTTTTAAGTCACGCATTTGTTTAATTTACTTAACTTGGTAAATGATGTTATTTACTACAAATTGACTAGCATGATATATTAAAGAATGCCATCTGCTATAGATTGAACGATTAGCATGATGATAAACAGCACTATCTGCTATAAATTAAATTAATAGTATGATTAAGTCATCATACTTATATAATCACTATTAGACTTACAATAAGATTAAATATGTTTACTTTCTATAAATGTATGTACTTGCTTTAGTTTATGATAATTATAACATACTTAACACAGAAGCACTTTTTAAAGCACAGATAAGTATAAACTTATTCATTAAAAAAAAAAAAGAAAAGAAAACGCAACTTACCTTCGAAAATTTTGTTGGCTTGAAATTGCTTCTATGAATCGCCTTTATCCATTTATTTAAGAATTCTTTCTCTTTCGGAAAAGAGAAAACCTGAACTTTTGGACCGTTTGATTTGTTCCCTTTACAGTTAGGTACACAGCATGTGTTAACCATATCAAAAATTTGAAAAACAAATAATAAAGTGGAATACTTATAATATTGAAATATCTGAAAAAAGAAAGAAAATGTTGACTGTTCTTATGGACGTTTTCTGACCGAGTGACCGTCAAAACTCCGGAAATCCACCCACCACAGTCCTGGGTGGGGAGAGTTAAATGAAATGCAATCCCTATTGACACTGACGTCACACCTCCTCCTGGGAAACGCACCGTGGCCTTGAGTTAGTTCTAGGAGGTGTTGGAAGCAGTCGTGCAATTAGCCCAGAAGGGCTATTAATTTTGTTTTGGCATTTTGAATTGATTCACTATAAATGTCGGTTCACTTTTCAAATTGTTGCCACCAAATATTATCGACCTGTATTATACTTAAAGAAATGAAATAATGAAGAATGTGTATAAATGTATGTATGTTTCTCGCATTGTGATGAAACAACAGTACGTAGAGTCATCAAATTTTGAATAACGTAATCTTCCACCGAATATGGGCATCTGGAAGACCTAAATAGGAATTTGAAATTTGTTTTATTATCGATTTCATATTTTGTAACATTTTAACGAATTTTTGATTAACAGAATGATTTCAAAGCGAGCAATGGCATCACTGTATGAAGGGGGGGAAGCATTTTTTATATCCAGTGCGCGAGACTGTAAATTGGAAATTCTAAAGATATGCTCATTTTAAAATTATTTTCCGATATTGCTGTTGAATTGCATTTTATGGTTTAAGTGCAAAGAACATGATATTTCATAAGCAAAGGTAAGACACAAAAGGTTAAAAAAAAAAGTCCCTTTGAGCGTAATGTAAAATATGAATTTTTTTTTATTATTCCTTTTATAATACATATATTAAAAATGAAACTGAAAGCATTTATGATTGCCTTTAGGTTGAACATGATGGTAGACTGACATTGTATTCAATGATGCTTAACTGGCTGCAGGCCAAAAAGGTAATTAGTATTCCTGACTTCTTTCTATTTTATTATCCATGGCTATAATTACAAAAGCAAAATTCTGAGCATCTTTAAATATATTTGAATCATTTAATGTTTATTATTTTTTATTTTGACTAATTATATTTGCATTTTTTTTATTTACATGCTAATCTAAATTCTAAAAATTACTTATATGTATTGTTATTATTGTGCATTATCAGTTTGTGTTTCATATTCTGAAAATTTCATATTGTTTTTTTAATATTCCTCAGCTTTCACACAAGCGATTGGGAACCCAAGTTTGTGGAATTTTTGCAGAAGTGGAAGGGGAACAATTTGAAAGTCACTTACATGAGATTTTCCCTATAGTGACAGAACTTATAGCTATCAGAAAAAATGAAGTGAGTGCTGTTTAAATTCGTTTTTAATTATAATTAATGATTTTGCTCTATTATGATAAATTTAAAGCACATAAATGTAAGATATCCAGTATAGTAGACCCCCTATAACGCGGGTTCACATAAGATGGATTCATATAACACAACAGAAAAATTTTGAATGGGTTTGTACAACATACTCAAAGAAGCTCATATAGCAGGGTAAAAGAATGAGACAGACTTTGTGATGTTATTACGTTTTAGTTCCAATAATTAATATAACTTTTGGCTAGTTATTGAAATGGCAATTCAGAGTTATCTCGAGAAGCATGTTACTTTAGAAATTGGCTCGTGAAGATGGAGTGAAAATTTTATTTTTAGGTAGAATATAAAAAGGAGAAAAACACAAGAAATTGACTTAAGAGAGAGGGGTAAAGACTTACTGAAGTGACCTACAGAAAAATAAAGACCCTTTTCAGTCTGACAATCTCTGCCATGGAGAAAAATTCTAAGAAAAGCAGAAAATGTGTATCCCTTGAAGAAAAAACTAAAATTTATGGTAGGTTAAAATCTGGTGAGAAAGTAATAATCATTGCTAAAAAGTAAGAACCATCAGTGGTGTTGCCATGTTAATTAAACATTAGTTAAACCCACGAGTGGTGAAAGGGGGGGATAAGGCATGAGTAATAAATGTTTTATTTCGGGATCGATTTTACAATTGGTTTGTGCTGGAAGTGGAAGATTACTAAAAAAAAAAATATCAGCTTCAAGTTTTCTTACTTATCAATAACATGCCAGAACACCCTGAAGATTTAAATCATTATAATTAATATATTGACCATCCAATACAACATCAGTCCTACAACCACAAGATCAGACAATAATTAAATCATTGTATATACAGCACACATTTTAGAAAATATTGGTTCTAGTTCAACTACTACTACAGTAATGGACTTGTAGAAAAAATTTTCAATTTTAAATAGCATTGAAATTATTGAGCTAAAATCTTTGACTCTGAATGCCTATTGGGGAAGAGTTGTTATTAGAGGAAGCTGTTTAACTTCTCTGACAACAGAAGTAAATTGCATAATAAATATTGCCTACATTTTAGGTAGAGAGGGATTTATCAACATGAACAGGGAAGATGTTATTGAATTAATTAATACTAGTAACCAATACTTAGATTAACAAGAGCTTATGCAGCTGTCAGAGTTATATGAATCAAGTGGTGAAAAAAACTAATTACGGATTTTCTGTGAGTCATTGCAACACCTACTTTAGAAATCTTAAATGAAGGATTAGAATTGGCAAAAAAACTAGAACATTTTATGGATGATGATCCATCAAACAAAGCACTCTGAGGAATTTAGAAAAAAATTGACAGATTATATAGCTCTATATTTTTAAATAAAAGCAGATTTAGAAAGTAAAGATAATTAATTGTTGATAGCACGAGAAGATACACTTTTAAACAATGAAAATAATTCTGAAGAAGCAAGTGAATCTTCAAGCTGTGAAATAGCACAGCCAGCATTTAAAAGAAGATGTCACTGGACCCTAATTATGGGTGGCTTCAATAGTGACTAAATGTTTAAAAAAAAAAAAAAAAAAAAAAAAGTGTAACTGCTTCTTTTATTTAATGAAAATAAATTTTTTAAAATGTTTAATTTCAGTATTTGTTTATATTGATGAGAAATGAAAAATATTTTAACTCTTACATATTAAATATTTATTTTGCATCTTTGTTAAGTAGTATTTGTATAAGTGTATGTTTATGTGTAAGTAAACTGTATATGAGTTTACACTGTACAGAGTGTGTTTCTGGCCTCTGCTTGCATGCTGCATTAGTTCCTACAAGCTTTGATAATTTGTAATTATTTGTCTTTTCATTATCACTGCCGATATTTGAATTTGTAATGATGATTGAGTTACTGAGCCAGCTTAGATTAAAATTAAATTATGTGGTCTCTGATGACTATTAGTCCGCATTTTTATTTAAATTTGACTGTATCTGTTTCATTACATCCCCATGAGCTGTAGTTGATTTTGTTGGCATAAGAACATGCCTGTATGTTCTAAGCTCTTTTTAAATAAGAGGTTTATTTAAAATTTTATCTGACTTTGTAGTTACTTTCAGACATATCAATAATTTGCTTCACATCTGTCAGAGATTTTGGACTATTTAACTTTTACCAGATCAAGTAAGACCTCATAGGTACAATGTCAAGAGATTGCTGAGTTAGGAGATGAAACACACAGAAGCTAGTAGGAACATTGGTTTGTGTACTGGAACAAATTTCTAATTGTTAGAAAAGATGCTTAAAGAAAAGGAAATTAATATAAATTAACCAAAGTGTCTAGGAAGGTTTCAAACTAAAAAGATGCATAAATATTGTGTTGTATGTTGCTGTTATAAAATATAAATGTTTTGTAGCTTTTAATGAGTAATTATCCTAACATTGTTTAAAATTCAATGTCATAAATTACATATATTTTAAATTATGAAATGTTTTTAGATTGTTGCTTTAATAGTGCTTTTTTGACAATTATTTTTTTAAATAAATAAAATTTAATAGGGGCCATGTAAATCTATAACTAAGGGTATCTAACTGCTTACCCCTTAAAAGTTATCTCTGCATATTAAAGCAAGTTATTGCTTCTCATTAATCCTTACCATGCTCTCAAGATACAGCACAAAAGTGTGAAAATGAGTGTAAAACTTATTCTACGTGAAGCTGCAACACTTAGACTGTAACATTTAACTGCATCAAACAGAGCACCACTAACTTTCAAAACTTGAGAAACGTGCCTACATCAAGCTTTCAGGTTTGACATGATCAACAGGTCTCTCTCTAGACAAGCATCAGCAATCTTCTGTTCTGAATCATGCTGATTATGATTTAATTTCTCATTTTAACTTATGCCATTCGACATAAAATCTACCTGCTATTTACTAGACTGACTGAGTATGTGACAAAATTAGACATAAAACAAAATTAACATAAAGCTAGTAAAACGTAAATAAAATGTCACTAATCTTCTTTCAGATATGTTCGACAGATATAAGTGTAAAATATTTAATGCTACCTGATAAATTTTGTAAAGTTGATTTTATTTTCAAATTTGTTTATTAAATTATGTTTAATACAGTGTAAAGTCCGAAATCCGGACTTGTCGGGACTTTGGCAATTCCAGATTTGGGATTTTTCCAGATATTAGATCATCAGTTTAAATCTAGTAAGATGGCATGCAGAAATTATAAAATTAAGAATATGAAATCGTGATTTATGAAATAATGAAGTATTTATGATCTAAAGAGTATCAAAATTTACAAAAAAAAAAAAAAAAGCTTAATATTTATTTGTTTACCTTATTAAACATTTCTTTCAATGTAAGTTGTTTAAGTTGCTTTGTTTTTTGTGATAATACTTTCTTTGTCTGTCTACAGAACAGACATAATCTCTTGTCGAGTCACATTGTTGAAGTCTTATAACTGCTGTTTCAAGAATTCCAACTAACTTGCCAATTGAAATTTTCTCGTTTTGGGTAACTCTAGAACCATATATCAAATTTTGCCGTTAATTAATTGATTGATGATTGAGAAGCATTGTCATCACAATGAAAAACTTCTTTTATATCATCTTCATTTATTACCACTTCTCCACATTTCTTTACAAAATCCATTAATTCGAAAGTTTCACCTTTGTTTTGCGATATCCGAAAAACTTTAAATTAGCGCCTATCATCATCAAATTTAGCTATCCTTCACTATACATATTTGGCTATGCATCATGAGCTTGGCGACTAACTACAAGTTGTTCCGTTAAATTGTATCTTGCTTCTATCGCCAGGTTGGCATCAGATCAACAATGTACCTATGTGGAATGTTTCGGTTTGAGATATGTGTCAAGCAGATACACAGCAATGGAGCCAACTTACTTATTGTACAGATTTATACTAAAATTATTGTTTCTTCAATAACAAGGTATTTTATTTAGTATTGAAGTGAAATTAATAATCGGGACTCTCCAGATGTTTTATTATGCACGGAAGTGGAATCAAATGTGCATGCGTAAAGCCTACAAGAAAAAACGTTGTTGGTGGTTTTGAAGTCCGGATTTTAGATCATTTCGGATAATGGACATCTGGATTTCGGACTTTGTACTGTAATAATGCATCCTACTGATGGATCTATTTTATTATTAAGATGGTATAACAAAAGAGAAGTTCAGGCATAGATAATATCTTTAATTGAATTTAGTCAGTTCCCATTTGCTGATAGGTCTTTAAATTGTTTTCATTAATGATTCTTAAAAGTCCTTAAAAGCGCTTAATTTCCATGTACAGAAATATGTACAAACCCTGTAGGAATTTCTTGTTTACACCATCAAAATGAGAGACTGTCTTATCTTCCTTCTAGTACAGTAGCGGTTTTCATGGTGACATAACAAAAAATATAGTTTTTATTGCACTGCTTTGAAGTACTATTCTCTGAATTTAGGTACTACATTCAAGTATACCTTTTTGTTAATTTGAGTAGAAAGAAAAATATGAGAATTTTGTATTTTTTTCAATTAATATAATCTGTACTTGTTACCTGATATATTTAAGGACTTTTCTAATAACTGAAGTGACTAATTTTTTGTTAACTCTTTTGTGTTTATAGGCAAAAAGCAATACAGATGAAAGATGTGAAGATCACTTTTTATATCATCTTTTAAATTCATTAGTAAAAATATTGACACATTGTCCTATTATTAAAAAAGAAGAATTTTCTGAAAAATTAAATGTAATATGGGGTAAGTTATCCTTGTCTTTCATTTTATTTACTAAATATCTGTATAAATGGTTTAGTAGTGTAAACGTAAAAATAATTCATCAGTCTCTCTGTTAATATGTTTAGTGAGTATTTGGCAATCTTAAAAACACCAGGGTTTGGGTATGTAAGACTGCTAAACACCAGTAGTTTGACCAGGGTTCAAGTTTTAGCAGATTTATTGTTTGTGTATGTAAGACTGCTAAACACCAGTAGTTTGACCAGGGTTCAAGTTTTAGCAGATTTATTGTTTGTGTAAGGTGTATGATTTTTCCCATGTGTAATTTAAACACAAACCAGTTTCTATAAGAAATCTTTCCTCGAGGCACCCTTTTATTAGACAGACTGCTCCTAATATGTTTTGCCTTAATACATTAAACTAAACTGATCTAATTTGCTTGATTTTGTAGTTATTCCTTACACTTAAAGCTAACTGATTATAATAAACATATAAAAATTGTAATTTATCCAACTGTTAGTCAAAATAATATGGATATTTAACTGAAAATTAAAGCATTCAATTCTTAATTCATTTCTTTTATATTTATATCTCCCTATAACTGTGTCCTGAAAACATAAAAAACTTTTGAAATATTTATTGTGTTTTTAGATGAATTTACTTGAACTTTTTATGATGAAAAATTGTCTTAATATATCAACATTTGAAGATTTATTTTGGATTGATACATCATGTAGTCCAGTGCACTTTTTAAAGTGTACAATCCAGCCAGAACTGTCTAAAAATTCCCTTTTCACTTAAGTATAGAATTTGGTTTCTTTTGGCAGTGTAAACTTATCAGACTCATAAAAAATGTACAGGGAATTATCACTGTGTCTGGAATAGCAACAGAGTCTTGACAAGATTTAAGCAAAACTTTTCATTAAAAATCAGAGCCTAGGCATAGAACGTACTTCTTGTGCATGACAAGCTCACCTGCCACTTGCGACAAGGTTGTTAAGAATTATTAGTCCAAAGGGATTTGAATCCCGAAGGACTATTAGTTTCGTTTTGGCATTTTGCGTCGGACGGATAAATGTCGGTTCACTTTTCAAACTGTTGCCATAAAATGTTAGAGTCCTGCATTATATTTGAAGAAATTAAATAATGAAAATCTGCATAAATGTATGTATATTTCTCACATTGTCATAAAATAATGGTACATAGAGTCATCGAATTTTGAATAACGTAATCCTCCAACGAATATGACCATGTGGAAGACCAAATTTGAAATTTGAAATTTGTTTTATGATCGATTTCCTATTTTTTAAAACTTTGACGAATTTTTGATTAACAAACTCAATGATTTCAAAGCGAGCAATGGCAGCATTGTGCAGAAAAAAACATTTTTATCTCCAGCGCGTGAGTCTCTGTATCGGAAATTCTAAAGCTATTTTGCGATATTGCTGTTGCACTGGATCTTATGGTTTAAGTGCGAGGAACATGATATTTAATAAAGAAAGGTAACACACAAAATGTTAAAAAACGCCCCTTCGGACGTAATTTAAAATCTGAAACATTTCAGCTTTTTTTTTTTTTTTTTTTTTTTTTTTTTTTTTTTTTTTTTTATGTTTATTTTTTAATATTTCCTGGCTCATGAGGAAGCCTCACTTATATTTTGTCAGTATAGTTTAGTAATTTATGCAGGGCAACACTGATAGATATTCAAGTTCTAGAATGGCGTAGCTTCCCCCCCCCCATGATAATAAAGTTTGTTATAATTGAAACTGATTTTATTCTGTGAATAATCACCGTAGGTATAGTTGCTAGTGACTGTTTTGAAACTATGATGTGAGTCTATAATTAAAGACTACTTCATGTTGAAGTATGAATTATACTTGTAAATATTGAAATCTAGATAAGTCAGTGACTTTTTTCTTATAAGCTTTAACAGAGGTAACTTAAAATACAGTTTGATTTAAATTAAAACTTAGTAGTCAAAGCCTACACAATTTATATAATGAGAATTTGGCTCAAAAACTTCTCAGTGACGTAACAATTGAAATATTAGTAGCTATATGACAACACCAACGCATTGCAATCTTATCAGAGCTAGCAAAACCTAGCAGTGTGTCCTCAAGAGGCAGAAACATACTTTATCTTACAATTCAAAAACCTCAGCTTAAATACCCACAAACCTAATTTGCATTCTGATAGGGAAACAGAAAGGAGAAGTGAGATTACAAGCTGAAATTGTTACTAACTGGTTAAATAAAATAATAATAACCGTACATACTCATTAATTGTGTCATTTCAGAAAATAAAAGAGCTCAAATCTTTTCTTTTAATAGTTTAGTCCTGACCAGAGTTCAGTTCAAGAGTAAAATCTTGTCTATCCAGAAAGCTTGGGAAATGCTCATTTCAGATAATCAAGAAGGTAGTTTATTCCTGAGCAGAATTCAGCTCAGTAGTAAAATGTTACCTATCCAGAAAGCTTGGGAAATGCTGAATGCTGGGTAACTGATAATGTGGGATAGTTGAGCATATAAAACAAATTATGAGTAGAAAAGCCAAATGAATGAAAGAAATTTCCAGTCTAAAATTATAAAAGCAATCATCTTATTTCTTATCAACTTGTACATCAAAAGCTACATTTAAAATTATCTAAGATTTCAAATATACAAAATGCATTTCAGGCATGAAAAGCTGACATATTTTTTAGGCCTTAAACAACATTTTATCTGTAATCTTTTAATATTTACAATTAGCTTCAATTTTAAGCATCAAAGATTGAATACTACATAGTAAAATAAAAGTTAAGAAAATATAACAATTAAAAACTTGACTGAAAATTAATATTTTTTGTCTTTTTTACTGAGGGCTTTCAATTGCACTGCTGCGCACACTAGGAATTATTATTGCTACTAGGTACTTATGGAAACATAGTTCAATAGTACAATAAATTTCACCACAAATGATACCAATTATTAATTATAGAATGAAACAACTATCTCAGATTTACTTACTATTCTAGATTACTTGGTGCTTAAATAATGATTTCTACCTCAAGAATTTTTCTATTGAGAGGGTTTTCCCTTCTTCCCATTAACTAAAGAAGGTAGCAGAAAATATAAATATCTTCTAACTGTGAATTTCTTATCTATAATTAAATTATTTTATTTATATTATTTTGTAATGGACCTGTTAGTCCATATTATTGACCCTCGAAATACAATTTTATCCTGTAGACCCTGGTTGGGAAATACTGATATAAGCATATAATTTTTCATCACTGGTTATTAACTCTTTAAAAAATGGATAATTTTTATAGCATTCCAAAAGCAAGTAATGTATGCTGATAAATTGTGCTAAGTTGAATTTTTCTAAGTTCATATGGGATTCAAACATCAGTTTTTTTTCTGGTAACCAGACCTTTTCAAATGAATTTAGACTCTTGACTAGCTCATATATGGGTATGTGATGATTCAGTTATTGCTTTTAATTTGCTGTCTTCAGTTTCAAGTTAGTCTACTAAAACATGTTGTATCTGAACTGAAAAATCACTGGAATGAAATTTTGTAAATCATTTCTTGCATGTGCATCATCACCGTACATAATGTGGTACTTTTTATGCTTGAGGAGATAAAAAGGAAAATGGGACAGAAATGTTGATTTTTATGTTCCACCCTTCAACATAATATGCCTGCATAAACATTACAGAATTTTAATAAGTTTTATTTAAAACACATGCTGATATCTCAGCTGCCACAATGTGTTCTCAAAGCACTATTTCATTGTTTGAAAATTATTCATTGAATAACATTAAAATCACCTGCGTGCTATTTTACAGAAAAATAAAAAGTGGTTTCCAACAGCCCCTATTACACAGTCAAATTGTTTATGAAGAGCATTCATTCATGCAATAAAACTGGAATTTGAACCAACAAGTTTTACTCTGCAGGAATTACTTCAGTACTAATAAATAGTATTCTTTAAAAATAATAATTTGTTGTTCCATCATAATTGTATTTCTATATGATCAATTTAATACATATTTCATTTTTAGAGAATGTTCAAGGGCTTATTTTGCATCCTCATGCTTGGGTACGTTTTGCAACTAGTCAGTTATTTGGACTTTTACTGTCAACTTATACAGTTGAAGAAATTTGTGGTGCTATCTGCAGCAAGAAAAAAACAGTATCTGTGTATTTAAATACCAAACAAAAGGTATGCAGTGGCTTAAGCTATACACCTAAAACTCTAAAGAATTTTTTAAATAATGTTTCATATAGTATTTAAATTACAAAGCATGCATGATTTTGGTTATATTAAATGGCCTTAAAGTATTTCTTGATGGAAAAAACTGCATCTCAAATTTTATTTTTTTATAGTTATTGACTATACATTACTTGATGTGTTAATAGTGTCTGGGAGTTTTTTGTAGTGTAAATAACTAATGTTTTTTCAAAATGTTAAAAAAAAAAAAAAAAAAAAAAAAAAAAGAACATTTAAATTTATTAATTTAATAGCCACATTACTTCTCCCTTTCCTTATCAATTTATAATTGCTGGCTCATATTAAAAATGAAGTTATTTCAGAATATTGTAGCTCATTTTAAGATCCATTATATATCAGTTTTAAGCCAAAATAGCAGACTTAGATATACTGCATAACTTATAGATGTGGTGAAAAATGTATTAGGTAAAGTAAATTTTGATAAACTATGTTTAAATCATATTGCTGCTTTTTTTTTTTTTTTTTTTTTTTTTTTCAAAATTTATTTAGTGACATATATCTTTTAGCATATTTTATACTTAATAATATTTTTATGTTGCTGACTTCAGAGATTGATGAGCTCTTTTTCGTATATTAGCTCAGAGACTTATCAGCAGACTTTGCAACACAACTCCAGAGTCTTTACTTGAATGTAGATCATGGTGAACAAGTAAATAGTTCTTTGTCTCTTTTTGAATGACTTTTAGTAAATCTCAGACAAAACAATATTTGCAAATATTGTTTTATATAATATATAATTTTAAGCAATATTTATAATCAGTTAAAAACTACTATTTTAAACAAAAATATGCCATTTTAAATTACTGACCTATTTTAAAGTTTTGTAAAAGATAAATATACTTTAAGTTTTATAAATTAATTTTTGAATATGACATTTAAAACAAATAAGTGTCAATTTTGAAAGAATTTATTTTTAATTTTAAATAATATTTATTGTAGATTATCAGGAATCTGGTATATATAGCTAAAGTTAATTCAAAGCTCTCAGAACTCTCAGGTGAAAGCATAAATGAAAGTTCTGAAAATGTGGAAGTTACATTAGAATGGATTATTCGGAAGCTCTGTCGTGAAGCGAAAAAAGAAGTTTCTGATTCAGCCAATAAATCTGAAAGAGTAAGTTATCTTTAGTTGAATTTATATGCTTAATTTTCTTTGTATTATAATTATGCAGTCACAAAAAATATTGAAATACTAAATATTCAGATAAACTTAAAATACCCTATTTCCTCACATATTTCCGCCTTAGCTTTTTAGCACTAAATTCTGAAAATCTTAAATATATCACATATAAATATATTCTTTCCCCTTCCTCAATGCAATTTAGAGAAAGAACTCCCCTTAATTTTAAAATGGATTCATCAAATTAATGATTGTTTTCATCGTACTAACAAAGACAAAACCTCGCAAGCTACCTGCGTGGGTCATGCCGAACCATTTCTTTCTAACTGTTGAACTTTATGCCTGCTTAAAATGAGAAAACAATCATAGCAAAGCAAACTTGAATTATCTTTTCAATGTACAGTTTCATTGAGTCAGCTGTCCATTCATTTTCTCTAATTATTTATGGATGATTTGAGGTCTGAGAAGAAGCAGAGATAATGACAAGAACAAGTCAGAAGTTGGAGTGAAGCAGAAATGAAGATATCCATTGGGATAGTTACCTGCAGTTTATCCATGACACTTTTCATGTGTTACAGTCTTACTTTAACCATATCCTTTGGAAATTAAATTATTCTCATAATTTTTCTCTCTCAATTTTCAAGCAATAAAATGAGTAAATAAAAGGGGGTGGAAATATGGTAAATTGTGATCATGTATTAATGTGTGCTTTATTAAAAGTAATTTGAAATTGTTTCAAATTGCAAAATTAATGTTTTATTATAACTCTAAAATATGTAATATAGGATAATATTTTCATTAAAAGTTTATAATATAATATGTATTTCTTTTTTTTGCTTAAATGTTATGGCAGAAATTGAAATTTTTATGTGTCAATTGTCATTTCTTATTTTTTTCTGAATACTTGCATTAACAATATTGATGCTAGGTTTTATCATGTTATATCATTTTTGCATTTATCATTATTAACCTTCCAGTTATGTGGAATTTTCATTCCATGGTTATACTTTAAATATTTTTTCACCATGAGATAATAAATTAATATATATTTGATACAACAAAATAAGTTTTAGTAATAAATAATAGTTTATAACTCTTTATTTATTAGATAGTCCTACTTTTGTAGATTTATTTTTAACTAGCATTATATTTATCTATTTACAGCGCAAATGTGTTTTTATGTTCATTGCTGCCATTGCTCATGAACTTGGAAAAGAAAAGGTGTTCCCTATGTTGAACAGTATACTTGTGCCACTCTGTAGAGAAATTTCTGATGCTTCTGAACATCCAGGTATGCTGACCTAAATTATTTTACAGTTGTCCTAAAAAAATAGATGAAGACATTTTACTGTTAGAGATTATCTTAAATAGAAAACTTTTTATGCTGCTGAAAAAGGTAAATTTCTAAAATTAGTGTGTGCTGAATCTTTTTGATAGGCCATCCAGCATGAACAAGGGAAATAACTAAAACAATAATATTTATTAATAAATAATTTTAATAAAATATAAAAAGTTAAATGAAAGCATTCATAAATTAATATAAACTGATTATAGAGGAGTAATGAATTAAAATAAGCTCTTAAAAATGAAATGAATAAAACAATGAAAGATGTCTAAATTAATGATAATAAAACATGAACACCAGAAAAAAGAGAGGTATTCTATGCCATTAAATAAAATTGCTTCTTTAAGTTGTCTTCTAATTTATTTTAAAACCTTAAACAGGAGAATAGAAGAGTCCATAAATACTCCTCTTCCTCAAAAGAGGGCATTTTAGAACAGGGGAATTATTCTTTAGATGCTCAAATTTTTATATGTGCTTTTTTCTTCAAAGATATAAATTCTGTAATTAGTATCAATGTTAATTTTGCAAACCATAAAAAATATATTTCCGCGTAAATTGTAATTTCGCGCGTATAATCCGCGGACTATCTGTGTTTAAAATGCGAATTTTTGAAGCTCCGGACTATCCACCAGTGCGGATAATACGCTGGTTGTTCACGGTTAAAATCGTTGAAATTTTAAAAACACGCTGTCGTGAACTGCCGATGATCAAATATAAAAAAAGCGCGAGATTCCAAGAAAACATTCATATGTATCGTATTGATAGTAAACCATAGAGCATAGTGCAGAATGAATGAGTAGTAGCAAGTAGAGCTCCTAAAATCCAGGCTGGCAGATCAAGCGATGCCGGATATGAGCACTCAGCGCAACCAGAGTCTTGTATCCCAGTATCCTTCACACTGCTTTAGCACAACTGCCGGGAGGGGGAAAAGTAGTTGATGCGTCAGCTCAATTTTTAGGAGCCTTAGTAGCAAGTACCTGGAGTACTAAAAAAACTGCGATTCGTTTACTTACAGCGTGGTTTGGCAACACCGAGTGAGTGAGGTCAAAGGTCACATTTCATTACCACTTATCACGAGGATACCATGTTGCACAGTATTTTGTTTTCGTATTTGTCTTTCATCTTCGATGACGTTGATGAAACATCGCCGGAGTTTTACTGCCAAGTTTAAACTCAAGGTAGTTGAGAAAGCTGAAAAAGATGGAAATAGAGAAGCGAGTCGTTATTTTGAAGTGGACGAGAAAGCAGTGAGAAATTGGTGCAAACAAAAGGATGTGTTAAAAAGCATGGGAAGAAAGCGATCCAATCGGCACGGAAAAGTAAAATGGACAGCTTTAGAGGAAAATTTACTGAGATGGGTTCTCGACCAAAGAAATGATGGACGCTCCATTTCAACAGTTAAAATCCGTCTCCGAGCGAAGTCCATGGCAGAAGAGATGCAGATAACAGATTTCAAGGGAGGGATAAATTGGGTTTACCGCTTCATGCATCGTAAAAACTTGAGAGTTCGCAGAACGACAATGTGTCGGCTGTTCTGGACGACGTAGATGAAAAAAAGCTTCTTTCCTTCAGTTTACAGGGAAAGTTATTGCAGAAGGGAAGTATTCCCCAAAAAATATTATAAATATGGACGAAGTTCCATTAACATTTGATTGCCCAACGAATCGCACCGTCGATACTTGTGGAGTGAAAACAATATCAATAACAACAACTGGTCAAGAAAAGACCCAATTCACAGTGATGCTCGCCTGCTGTGCTGATGGCACAAAGTTGAAGCCGCTCTTAATCTTTAAGAGAAAAACAATTCCCAAGGAAAATTTTCCTTGAAGAGTCGTAATACGGTGCAATGAAAAGGGTTGGTGCAACGAGGACATTATGCTCTATTGGTTTCAAGAAGTTTGGAAGAAGAGAGAAGGTGCCTTTCTCAATTCCAAAGGAGTACTAATTATGGATTCCATGAGGGCGCACATAAAAGACAGTGTAAAGGCGGAAGCTAAAAAAAAAAATTGGTGCTGAACTTAGCGTTATTCCAGGAGGTTTAACAAAAATCCTGCAATCTCTGGATATTAGCGTGAACAAAAGTTTCAAGTCCCACGTACGTGCTTGCTGAGAGATCTGGATGTCGGAAGGTTTACATACTTTCACAAAAGGAGGAAATATGAGATGCGCTTCATGCAGTGAAGTTGCCGAATGGGTCAATAAATCCTGGAAAAGTGTTAAAGTGTCAACCATCCGATCAGGAATTATAAAAGCCAGGATTGTTAGTGAAAGTGAGGAAATTACTGACAGTGAAGATAGTGATGCTGAAAATGAACTTTTGGACACTCTTCCCGAAAATATATTAGAACTGTTTAATTCTGATACCGATGAATCGGACTTTGAAGGTTTTCCTGAATGTAGTAGAATGTGTGATTAATTAATATATGATTAATTAGTAAGCACTGTTTTTATTTGTATTTAGCGTTTTATTTCTGAAGGTATATTAGTAAGCAAGTACTTTTTTTTCTATTTATACTTAGTTCTTTGTTTCTAAAATACATTAATATCGCCGTATTAAAAAAACAAAATTTCGGACGTATAGTCCACGGACTATCAATGATTTTTGAAATTTTTTTATATAAAATCGTGTCTGCGGACTATACGTGCGAAATTACGGTAATAAAATTGTCTACTTATATTGCAGTTCAGTTATACTGGAAATCCCGGAACTTATCGTGCTTAAATGTCTAACATACTGTTGCATGCATACAGGTTCGTAATAGACTGAATGTACAAGTGTGATAATAGGTTAATAGAATTTATTCGTATCAAAAGAAATATATCAGAACTCTGTAAGTTTCCTCAGAGATATTTGTATGAGTGTTCACAATATCATGCAATACAATCAGTAGTTATACTTCAAGCTACTAAAAACATTAAATACAACTCAATTCAAAGCGGATCAAAAAAGAAAGCTAACTCTAATATCTCAGTTCACGTGGAACTTAACAACAGTAACCGAGCAACTGAACTGATGCTCTCTCTCTCTCTCTCTGGCTTTTTATAGTTTTCAAACGGTCGCGAGAAATTTCTGGTACTTTCTGCTTCTTGAAATTTTTTTAAAGTGATAAGAGAATGGAATTATGGTTACAGCCAATATAGCAGTCAATCATATTATTCAATTTCAATGCGAATTACCAAGATATCCATTTAGTCAAAGTTAAATAAATACACGTGCCCCTGTATTCTTACTGTTCCGGCATAGCTTTCTCTTAAAATTTGTCTCACTCTACATTACAAAGAAAAATACAGTGATTTTATTTATAATTCTACTAAAATTTACTATCTAAGTACAAAATTCTTATTAATACTTTGCTTGAAATTACTTTTTTCAAAAACTGAGAAGTACTAGAGCTTGGCTTCAATTGAATGAAAAAAGGAAATCCATTGAACAAGATCTTTGTATTAACTCAAGGAAATTAAATAAACCTCTAAATCACAGGTTGGCTGTAGCCTTGTTGCTTCAGCCAAGATATATTCTCCTAATTAATAAGAACTCTGAAGCTTTAAAACCCATATTTTCTCAAAAATGAGACCTGCCTATTTTAGCTGTATCATTAGTCTAAAATTTGGTAGGGAGTCATAAATTGCTATTTGATGAATGAAATTGCAAAATGTAAGGAAGGTATTTAATAATCATATGTAGAATAATTATGCTGTTTAAATGCTAAACAAATTATATAAGTAATTACAATACCTCTAAACTGCAAAATTACTATTAATTAGAGTATCCACATATAGCTGAGCAATTTCCGTTTAGGCCTGTATCCACTATATTGGTCATTAGTATATACCTGAAAGTATATCACTAACCTTTCTTTCTATACCATAATGAAATATTGTATTTAATCAGACAACTTATCTTTCATTCTTATCAGAATTGTTACTGTTCTCTCAAATATTCATTTACATTTTAAGTTATAAAATTTAGCCTTAAATCTAATGAGATCTTATATTCAAGAGATCTTACTTTTGAATAAATCCATATTTATTTCAAAGTAAGACCATTTCAAGTGGTAATTAATTAAAACTGTGATTTATGTATACATTTACTGTCTGTCTACGAGAACAGCTCCTGCCAGTGTCTGGAGAGTGGCTGTCGTTATAGCAACTTGCTAGTATATTTCAAATAGGGATGAACCAAGGGTTGCCAATTCATCTTTAAATGTGCCAAGGTGGCAAACTGAAAAGTAAATGTTCAAGACACCCCTATGGAAAATGGGTTAAGGCTCGTTTCTACAGCAACAAACAGCTGCATTTTAACTGGTGAGAGCTTATCTTATGATAGACAGACTATACATATTTAATAAAGTGACTGTACAAATAATAATAAAAAATAATATGCATATGTCTCAATGTGAAAAATTTAAGTTCTTGTTCATCTTCATTTTAAACTAATAGTACTTGCAGTATTAGCTGTCCTGTTGGAAAATACTGTGATAATTTTGATGGAGAGATGGCAGCAATATTATTTGCAATTGATAAATTGAAAGACAGTCCTGATCCCAATATTGTGTTTCTCGTTGATTCTCAAGCTTCTGTATTGTCGCTTGTGAATTAAAAATACAATAAAAATGCACATATCCATATTTGTAGAGCAATGCTTTTTGAACTTAGGAATTCTAGAGGAAACAAAGTTCTCCAGTGTATTCTGAGCCATTGTGGCATTTTTGGTAATAGGAGGCTGATAGACTTGCTAAAGCTGGTTCTCTAATGACTCGGCCTGATTCTCCTCTGCCTTTGCGCAGCATTAAAAGGATTGTAAACAAAAAAATTAAGAATAATAGAATGACCTTATACAGAGCTGTGGGTAAGTAGTGGAACATCCTGCATAACAAAAAGAATAAAATTCCCAATTCTTTACCTCAATCTGTTGGAGTTGCTTATTTTCAAATGCTAACTAGACATGATTATTTACAAAGGCATTTATGTCGTATTGAAATCAAAGATACAGCTTATGCCTTTTGGGTCGTCAAAGTAGCATGGATGGTGACAACTCTTTTGATACTAGTTTTAATTCTCATTTTCATTCTTCTTCATTTTATTGGGCTGCTCGTTGCTTAATGGCAGAAGTGTCGCTGATGGGTGTAAGATTAGAAGAAAAAAATTTAACCTAAATTTAATTGAAAAGGATTGCTGGTTGCATTAATTGATGATTGTAAAAGATGTCTACTCCCTTTAAATTATAATATATTACTTACTAATTATAAGCAAAATATAACAGGCTTTAAAGGGCTACCTGAGTAGACCATGAATGATATTGGAAATATCTTTTATTAATTACAGTAATGCTATAAATGTTCATAATTATCTGTTTGACATTTTATAAATTATATACTATACAGGTATCCCTTTTATAGCATGGCCTTACTGTTCCATAATAAAAAAATTGTGGAAAGCCTTGGCAAAAGGGTTTCATTCTAGCATGTTAATGAATATGTGTAAACCCTCTTAATAACACTTTGTGTATGTACATTGTTTAGTATTTTTTGTTACCAAACGAATTACTAGTGTGTCTTTGCAACAATAGATCGCATTGCTGCCTGATGATTCAATTCTGGTTGCTATGGTAACGAACTTTCAACTCATAACTTGTGATTTGTATTCTATTCTTTTTATTATTATTATTGTTTTTATTATTATTATTATTATTATTATTATTATTATTATTAATTGCTACAGTGCTAAGAGTGACGTGTAAATTAGTGGTATTGCAGTCCGCTTACCTTTTTTTTGTGAACTTATTCTTAACATATATATTTCAATAATATGTTGATTTTCATTCTGAAAACTTTGAATATGCCATTTTATGTAGTATGCAATAACTATTTATTTACACACACACACACACACACAAAAAAAAAAAAAAAAAAAAAAGGTAATACTGCATTTTCTTGCATCAAAATTCCTTTGAAATTGTGTCGTGCCCATCATTTACACAGTATATATCTTGTGCTCCAAATATTCAATTGGTAAGCTGCATAAATTATGTAACTGTGCTTTGGAGGAAAACTTCTTTTTGTGTGTGTTACTAATTAGTTTAGTCATATTTGGGAGTAATTATTGCAAAATAATATTTCAGTCATTAACCATGTCTGAAAGTAAGAAAACAATTTTTTTTTAAAGTTGAAAATACAAATTTTGAATAATTTGTTAAAGTAAGGCATCTGATGCTGAAAAATTCTAGATTTATATGAGGCATTAGTGAGAAACATTAAAAAAATATTTTGTTTTTAAAAGTTTTGGGGATGCATTTCTGTATTTTGTGTTGGTTGCTAGTCTCATATAACATGATTTCACACAACACAGTGTTTTCTAAGAACCTATCTACCATGTTCTAGGAAGGATACCTGTATTTCAAATTCTGTGAAGTAAATATGCTTTTAACCACTTGCACTAAACAGATGGTTTTATGAAATACCATATCACTGTTTTTCCCAGTTTAATTAAATACTAGTATAAATAACTGTATTACTTGAAGATTTCAGTAACATTAATCAGTTATGCATTAGTAAAACTATCTTCTAAAATACTTGCTTGTTTCCAGTGAATTGCAATTAGAGAATAATTTAATCACTCAAAATAAGTTGTAATTGATGCATGAATTATGTTTTTATGGTCTTGTTATTTTTAAATACCTGTATTGTAATTATTTACATTCATTAAATGCCACATAAAAATGAAAGAACAGAAACGATATCTAGTTATGGTCATAATAAAGTTATCACACAATGGAAACTTACAGGAACTTTATTATGAGGTAGTGACAAATTTAATACAAAATTGATGGTATTTTTGTGGTATATTCAATACTTTGTGAAGCAAATCTGATGTTATGATCAATAATATTAAGAGCATGTGATAACATGTAACTGAGCCCTGTTAAAGGTTTTCATAACTAGTACATCTTATATCTATGAGTCATATGTTTCAAGATTTGTTTGTGACTATAGGCAATAGAGGAATGCTATATAAAACTAGTATAGTATACTTAGAGGCCTGGTGGTGCAGTGGCTAGCACATTCTGCAAGAGCACCACAGGTCCAGGGTTTGATCCTTGGTCTGGGCAAGGCTGGCTCAGCCTTTCATCCCTTAAGCGAGTCAATAAAATGAGTACCAAGTTTACTTGGGAACTAAACACAGGGAGTCCTGAGACAAGCTGATCACTTATCTAGGGTAGATGCTCATGCACCCCAGAGCCCATGGTCTAGAAAGCAGATATAAGGGCACTGCAAACCATGGCTTACTGAGGGCTGTTGCATCAGAATTTTTTTTAATATAGAATGTTTATTTTCAATTAAATTTAATAGGTAAATGATACTTTCTAACATTAAGCAACAATTCTATGTACTATGCTAATGTACTGAATATAAATGTAATATAAAATACATTATGCACTAAATGTGGTATACTCTCTCTTACAAAATTATTACTTAAATTGTATCACAGCCAAGCTTCAGTAGTTTTTGAGATAAATTGTAATTCTAGCCAGGTCTGGCAGTAGACTAAGGACTTTGGAATTTCTATTGTGGAACTAAATTATAGTTTCAGCAGAAATGTCTTTTGATCTCCTAAAATTTTATTTGGAAAGTAATTAATTCTTAAAAATTGATTCTAACTTCTGATTGTATACCTGTCTTTCTGTGGGAAAAAAATCCCTGAATATAGGTTGACATTTTAAGAAAACCTTCTACCCACATGTCAAAACCTTATTCCCCAGGAAACAAATTAAATTTATGAGAGCTTGTTTGAGAATTGTAAATTTTATGTTTCTGAAAGTACTAGAAATAATTAGTTATGCCATCATAGCTGCTGATTTGGTATTCGCAGTTTCATTCACTGGTGATTTAGAACAGGAAAGTTGATTATTTTTGTAAGTGTGCTGCAACATATAGTCCACTTAACTTCACGAAATATTAAGATGAACAGCTCAAATGCATCTAATGTTAGTGACTGTAGATTTTCAGAATGATGCAGCCAAATATGGAGTGAGGGTAAAAATGTGACTTAGAGTCTTATGTTTGTTCTCAACTTGCAGATCAACCTTCAAATTGTATAAAGCTTTTCCCCCTGCCATATTTTGCTCGACAACTAGAATTACATTTGCATAGGAATGTGCTCAAGTATTGCACTCTTCTCTCTTTGTTCCTATACCTTCTCCATTAAAATTTCTTTCCACAGTCACATTCTCTCTGTCCTCATTAGCGATGCTTTAAACGTGTGCTTGTGGGGAAAATGGACTGTATTTCAATCATTCTCTGAAACAGTACATGTACTGTATATCCTGGCCTTAAATTCATCTGGAGCACAGCTCTGCTATTTCTTAGTTTTTGCGTGAACTTAGAATTCCAGCCACAGCCCCAAATAAAATTAGGTTTGGTATTTTAATTTATTGTTTTACTACTTGTTAGTAATGTAGTCTACTTTGTTAAATTTTCATTTATGTCTTTACCTTTCCTGATGGCCTTCTAGGGCTTCAGTGCCTTTAGTTTCAGAAATTAAGTCTCTCATACCTATAAAAGTAAGGGGTTTCTGAACTTTTAACTTAGTCTGCAAAAGATATGTGAGAAATGAAGAAATGCATTTCTTGTATTGTACAGAATATTAGTAATTTCATAACTATAACATATAATCTTAACTATAACTTTTTAAGAGCTTTTATTGTGGTAAATCAGAGCTTGCACCAGAACCGGACTCCAATACTTCTTAGTTTTGGGGATAAATTATAATTCTAGCCAGAAAGCACTGGACCCTAAATAAGAAGGATCTGGCACTTCTTTTAGGTAACTGAATAACAGTTTCATTAGAAATTTGATCTCGAAAACTTTATTTTTAGCAATAAAATTATTTATTAAATTTTAATATATTTTTAGATTTAGTTAAATTTTAATTACTTAAATCTAATTATTTTAATGGTTAATTATTTAATTTTTTTAATTATTAATGATTTTATTAGTCCAAAGGGGCTTTGTCCCCGATTGTTTTCGTTTTGTGATTTTGCGTTTGAAAACTTTAAAAGGCTATATCACTTTTCAAATTGTTGCCACCAAATACTGCCACGCTGTATTATATTTAAAGAAATTAAATAATGAAGAATCTGCATAAATGTATGTATGTTTCTCGCATTGTGGTAAAACAACAGTACCTAGAGCCATCCAATTTTGAATGACATAATCCTACTGCGAATATTAGCATCTGAAAGCCCAAATTTGGAATTTGTTTTATTATCAATTTCATATTTTGTAAAACTTTAACGAATTTTTAATTAACAAACTCAACGATTAAAAAGCGAGCTATGGCAACACTCTACGGGGGGAGCCTTTTTATCTCCAGTGTGCGGAACTGTGTATCGGAAATTCTAAAGGTATGCTCATTTTAAAATTATTTTGCAACATTGCTGTTGAACTGAATTTTATGGTTCAAGTGCAAAGAACATGATATTTAATAAATAAAGGTAACAGACAAAATATTTAAAAAAATGCCCCTTTAAACGTAATTTAAAATCTGAAGCCCTTTTTTTTTTTTTTTTTTTTTTTAATTCTTGTTTCTCTTACCTGGCAGTCTACCATATACCATAGGACTCCAGCACTTCTAATTTTAGAAATTAATGCCTGTGATAAATAATAATTTTAAGAACAGAAGAGCTGCTGTAGCATACGATTAGTTATAATGAGAATAGGGTTAACACCAGATACAAAAGTAGAAGCAAATTTTATAAGAACCATGGTTTCTGAAAGAGATAGCCTCACTACTAATTCTCAAGAATTTGTGAGTTTAAAGAGTTTCTGTAACCTGAGAATACACATAAAATTCATAACATGTTCTCATATTTAGTTTTAATCACTTCAAGTGCAAATGTGTAAAAAGTGGGTATTGGGCATTTTTGAGCTGCTATACTTCAGCTATATTACAGGCTGTTGACACTTGCACTTTATAAAGCTTAGCAGAAATTGCCATTCCCCCTAGCACCTTTTACCATTCTAAACCACAAGTAAATGAAACTGCGGACACAAAGGTTCAAGTGTAAATAATTTAAGTATTTATTTTTCTAATGATATTTTTTAAATATTTATTGTTTATGAATGTTTTGTTATTTGTTCTGAGTAGATGAAGATCTGAAAAAAACTGCCAAAGAAGTTTTAGATCTCTTAGCAAATATCATTGGCATTGAAGAGTTTACAGCTGCTTATGCTGATGTACAGTCCTCATTATTTAAAAAGAAAATGAAGAGAAAGCAAGAAAAAGCCCAGGAGGTAAGCAGTAATAATGATAATCAAAAATGTGTTCTTTCTTTTCCCCATTTATAATTTAGTTTTCACCTTTTGATAGATTATTTAATGTTTTAAAACTAAATATCTGCTGATGTAGGGCTGTATCTAAACAGCATATATTAGTTAGATTTGCACAATTACTTATTTTATGTAATTTTCACAATTTTCCATTCATTAAGATGAATTTAAATTGTTAAAGAATGTAAGAAAAAATATTTTAATAACAATTTAATGTACATGAAATAGCAGAAAATCTGATGACCAGCTTCCCAGGAATAGATGAAATTTGTTGAAATTGATGAAATAAATAAATTAATTAATGTTTAGATTCCAGTTCTCCTGCATTTAGCGATTTCCGGCCTCATTCATTTGATCTAAATTTTCTGTAGTCATTTGTAAAACATCTTATGGATATTCAAACAATGTTTAATCACTTAATATGTGCATTTAATTTTGTTTTACACCAGTATGTGGTACATTACAAGTTTGTTCACACAATAGTATGTACATAATAATTAATTTTATCTTATTTTCCTTGTTTCTGAAAATACTTTGATATATTAAAGCTTTCCTTTCCTGCTTGGAAGTTTCTCAGTATAAAAGTGTAAGAAAATTACAAAATGAAACATACCAAAGAATATTATAATTTAGAATATCCAATTAAATAATTAATTTACTTACTAATGGAATTATTTAGTATATTATCTCCTTTGATAAAGGTAGTGATAAATCTTGAAAAAATTTTTAATGGAAATATCAAAAATGAATCAAGAAAAAATTGAAAATGTAATGAATAAACAAAGTAATTATTGTCATTGGCCAGAAATTAGTTGACTTTTCAAGGGAAAAAAAACCAACCACTAATCAATTAACAATAATTAATAAATGCAAAGGTAGTTCCTCTTTTACTCAAATAATTATTATTATAATAATTATGAAAAGGGGTTTTTTAGTAAGATAAGTTTAAGCTAAGTAAGTAGAGTTTAAGTGAGATGAGTTAAATAAAAGCACTGTATAGAATTCAGTGAGAAAGTGGCTGTTCTGTCAAGTTTAAAAATAAATTTAAAAATTATGAGATATTATTGTAATAGTGAATTGTAGTATTTTCTTATTTGATAATTGAACTTTTAATTATAAATGTGAGATGATGAATAGATTTCATACCGACAATCATGTGAAATCTGTGAATCAAAATTGGAAAAAAAAATAGTTTCTGATGTGTCAAATATGAAAAAAAAATTTTTATTAATTATAAACACAGAAAAGCAGGAACTTTATAATTAATGTGAGGAACTTTTCAATTATATACGAGGAAGAAGGGGAAAAAGTTATGAAATATATGCTAAGAAGAAATTTCATGCAGACAATAATTTAAACATTTGGAAAAAAGGTCTGGTTTTCCCTGTCACTTGGAATGTAAGTTTATATTTTCCTGGAATCTCATGTTTTATAGAATTTTTTATGTGAATGGGAACCTTGCATTTATATAAATTATATAAATTGAAAGTAATATAATTCATAATAGTTGGATTACTTAATGTTCTGTATTATATTTCCAATACATTTCTCATTTGCCTTTTTCTCATGCAAAATTATTTCTGCAATATTTGATAAAAATGTTGCTTTGACATGTTTGATACTAGTTCTATGCTATTTAATACTGATGTATTCATAAATTAGATTATATCACATATTCTAATTTTAAAATCTGTTTTAGGCTGTCACCAATCCTCAAAGTTATGCTCTAAAGAGAATTAAGAAACAGATTAATAAAAAGAAATCAAAAAAGAGAAGTATATTAAAACAAAAGGGGAAGAAGCCAAAGAAAACAACACTGTCAGATCTAGTGTTTGAGAAGTGAAATAATTTGTATCATAAGTTAAATTTGTAAATACATTTTTTATATAATAAATTATATTCTTCATACACACTTTGTGCATTTTAGGTGTTAATTTACATGTTTGTGAAAAGTACGCCTGAATGTTAATCATAACTGAGAAGCCAAGAGATCCTTTTAATTAATACTTGAATTTTTTATTTGCACTTTAAATTTGTAATTTCAGATAACAGATACCAGCATTTGATGAACTGTTATACAATACTTATGACATACAAATATTGCCATTTTTATACTGAGACATTAAAAAAAATCAAATATTTCACTTAAAAATTGCATAAATGTTCAGGTTTAAAACCTGAATGTATTTTTTTTATAAGTATGAACATGAAAATGGAAACTGAAAATATAAAAACAAAGATGACTTATGAAAATGTTTTTTAAAAATATAAATATTGCTTAGCATGCTTTTGTCTCAAATTAGCATCCATAATTGGAAAAAAAAACTAGTACTGAAACGTACCAAAAATAATAAAACATTTTAATTTATTTTCGTCAATTTAAAATTGCTATTTAAACATAATAGTAAAATACATTTTTTTTGGCATTGTATGATTATTCACCTTGTAACAATTAGAATTATCATTACTGTGTTAAGGCCTATGTCAAAAAATTATCATTTTTAAATTAAGGCTCTTTCGATAGAAAATATAAAACATACTCTCCCTTTTACTGCATATCCTGGAAAAGTTCCTTTTTTGACATAAAACTTATTGCAATAATGACACATATTTATAAAAGCTAAAAATCAGAATTCCAATATATTGCTCAGAAATCATTTAAAAAAATTGAGAATTATGAAAACAATTAATTTTTTATAACCGGAATTCATAACTTTGATGCATAACTTTCAATCTAATCATGTCACAGAAATTTAAAAATTAGTTTTAAAAAAGTAATCTTTTTGTATATATGAAGCATGTTGCTTATAACTTTCACAAACTAAAAGACTACATTTTCCATTTTCATAATTTCCAAATGTTGGCAGTGCTGTGTTCCTCAGTCTGTTTCACATCAAGAAATGCCTTATTTTTCATTAAAATTAAATTTTATATTATTTAAGGCACTTATTTTTTTGCACGTGTTCTCGAAACCATGCACTATATTGAGACAATTTGGTTGACGTAGGATGTTTCATTTATTTATCAGCTTTTTAAAAAGGCAGAGTGAATAAATTATTTTTGTTCCCCCTTTAATTTGGTAAATGTAATTAAGTAAATGCCAACTGGAAAATTTCTAAGCTTCTCTGTCTGTAGACTGAGAATTTAACTGAGAAATCTGCAATTATTTATTATTTCATTTAATTCTGAATACAATGTAATGGTAATGTTTAATACAATGTAATTAATAATAATTAATGGTAATTCTCCCTTTTGTATTATTTCAAGAACTTTATTTCACCTTTCTTGCACATAAATTCTGAATGATATATGAAATTCTACATTTTAAAAGCTGATAAAAATTTCACTAAAATAATTTAATTTTGGAATTAATGTAATACAAATTTAAATTGATTCAATAAAAAATTGTATAAAATTTAATATTTGCTAAAATGAGAATTAATATTTTACATTCTTTTTTTAAATCTAATGTGTTTTAAATATCACTTCAAACAGATTCATCACAGATGCTACTTTTTAACATTATAACAATTTGATTAACAATAAACTATGATAACATAGCTGAAATTTTTTAAAATGAGAATTTTCAAGGAATTTAATTCCCACAGGAAAAGAAGTACAATGATTATTTTTATATAACATGACTACATATAATTGGTATAAAAACAATTTTTACAAGGAACAAGGTCAAATTCAGGGTTAACTAATGTAACAACAAACAATCTACACTTATTTTTAACTACTACAGAAAACTGGCCAAGTAATGCAAAATGCCAGTTATTTTTTTTTTTTTTTTTTTTTTTTTTTTGAAAATTTTTCTTTGTTTTAACACACACAAAATGCAAATTTTAGACAGATTGAAGTAAAAGATATACAGTTTAGAGCACCATACAAGACCACAATATATTTTAAGCCATTTAAATATTTTACACATTCAGAGGTAGGAACAGATAACTTGCAGGCTTTCTTCCCTGATTTCTGAATTTTTTACAACCTCTTGATATTAGGTAATAATATTTAACTGTCAAGTTATCAGCATACATTCACACATGCACACATTTTATCTGTAGCATAAGAGCATTATAAGATAAACAGTTTCACAAAGCATTCAAAATTTTCTTATAGTATATAAGCATGATGAAACTTTTCCAGTATGACTGGAACTTAGAAAAATCTTTATACATTCCCTAAGTATGTTTCATAATGCATAAATGCAAGGCCAACAGTAAAGGCATTTTAACATTAAAATATACAGTTGTGTAATATGCTGCACATATTTTTTTAACCTGCAAAAACATTCACACATGTAATCCAAAGAGCATTATTAACCAACAATACAAGGCAACTTTTGCATTCCTGAGATTCTATTTTCACAGGACAGATGTTAATAGCAGAAAAATAAAAAGCCAAATTGTAATTAAATAGTAATAACTTAAAAAGCACAAATTTGATTAAAATTTATACAAAAATTTACAACTTCAGCTTACTCAGCATAGAGTCTGCTTACAAGTAATTAATTTTATAATGTACTTTTTTTCAACTAAACACACATCCTCTGTACTGCACAGCTTTACGTATATTGAATTCTGTAGCACAATCATGGTACGGATGGAATTTAAGACTAGATTGACTATATTTGACTGTATAATGTATTTGACTGCAATGATTAAATCAGTCTTAGTCTTAATCAGTCTAAAAAAACTAAAACCTAATAAAAAATTTTGGAAAATATTTTGACCAAAGATGGACGAGAAAACTTTAGTGTTTCACATAACAAGTAAATGCAATAAAATAAGTTGTTTAGTAACAAATGCAGGTTAAACATGATTTAAAATATTTAAATGCATATTTATCATCAATAATAAAAAATTTTGAAATTTTAATACTAACTCTGAACATTACAACAAAACAGGTACTTATAAAATTAATCAAATGAGTATTTTTAACAAGTGAATTAAATCTTTCAGCTAAAAATGTATAAAACATCAAAATGTAGATGATGATAAGATCCTTCGTGAATGGGCAAGGCACTTGAAAATACTAACTACTTATGAACACTTTATTGCATATAAACTATGATATGGCAATTGCTGTTGTATCAGTCAGGGTGATACAATGGCATAATTTAAACTTATGATATATAAACAGTACATGATCACATTTAATAATCTCTGAAGATTTATTAAATGCTACATAATGCACTTTAATGTTAATATCTTCAAAAAGTACTCAATATATAACAAGTTTATCAAAAATAATCATCCAGAAAAGAAATTGCGTGATTAACAAATGCTAAGACTTTATATACAAAATTATTTTTACCATTATAAAAAAATTAATTCCATCACACAATTTCTTATGAAAAAATTTGGTCCCTGTACGAATATTTAGTGTATAATTAAAAAATGCAAAATGTTTTGAAATTATGCAATGGAATGGATAACTACCACTTGAAAACACTTTGTACAAAACTGACCATTGACCCTTGAAAATTTACCATACAGTTTTCAACTGTTGTTTTAGAATATAAATTACTAAAATTAAGAGAGTAAACACTTTTTTTCCTCCCATACCATTTTACAAATATGGTATCATAAATGCAAACAGAATTTAATACTCTAAAACAGGAAAGACTGTATGGCAAAAGAAAATATGTATGTGGTGAATGGAAAATACTTCCACTAGGACAAGTAGCAGCTTATTATAACTTGATATTTAATTTAAAATTCTTGAACCACAGCCTAAGTATGCTTTTAGGACAACTGTTGTTCCACTCACAATCCATCTTACGGTCAAGTTCTATGACTAGCAATAAGTTATGTGTCCTTTCACTATTCCTACCATTTCTTAGTTCAGCACACAGCAATTCAATTTTTACAATTTTTTAGTCATTAGTTTTTTTAAATACTGTAAATTAAAACAACACGTCTTGGACATCAGGTGGATTTTCAGCTTGAATAATGCCCAATGAACCCATTTCTTGTTCTGCAAGTTTATGATTAGTTGACAAGCCTAATGAATTCAGAGATGCTCGAGTAGCGGCAGCAATGCGACTGACTATGGTTTCTTCTATTTGTTCCCAGCATGCCCGCAAACAGTCCTGTAAGAAAAAAGAGTTATATGTAAGTATTAGTTCTCATTAGGGTACAAGTTTATGCCATTTAATTATTTTTGTTATCATTCCATTGCTCGATTCACAGATATGTGTACAAAATAGTTCATCTGTCACATATTTGTTTCAACTGTTGCAAATACATCCATTACTATTAACTATGCTATGGAAAGGGAAATAAATTGTAGCATATATATAACAAAATATTTACAGCAGTGGAAATTTATTCTAATTATCCTCATAATTTGCACTTGAAGGCTGTTTTGAATTTGAACTTGAAGTTGATTTGCACTTGAAGTTTAGTTTGTTATTAATTGATTACATGTTTTTAATTTTTTGAATAATACACACATATATATTATTAAACTAAGAAGCTATTAAATAAATTTAGATGAATGTGTATAATATATAGATAAGCCTATAATATGATGCAAGCAATGAAATGTTAAAGTAAAAAGAAAGTATTATCTTGGTCCCTTATGTTTTCAAATTTTTTAAACCATGTTTTCTTTAAATTTACCAACTTAATACCAATAACTAACTAACTATAATAGGCAAAATAGGAATGCTCCTATTATGTTCATATTCTGCATAGTAAATTTGAATAAGGTTAAAAAAAAGCAAATGTCTGATGAAAATGGAAATAGAATTTTTAACAAAGATTCAAAAAGTATTTCCATGATTTTTTTTATTTATTTTCAAAAGCAAAAATGTAAATGTCGTTTAAATTACACAAATATGAAATAAATTGGTCAAGGCTGTATTTTCAGTTTTTTAAATCAATTGGCAATTACAATCAATACATGCTCAATTTAAGTTTGATTATGTATTACCATCAAAGTTAAATTGAATAGTAGAAACCTTCAAATAAATATTCTTAAGGCTTATAGAATAGTACTCTAAATATCAAAAATAAATTTTAATTTTCTTTAATTATTGTTATACTTAAAAAGGTAACTGCACATATAACTCCACGGAATAAAATTCATACATCATACTTACTCTTTCTATACCAGTGATTGCTTGTAATTTGGAAAGTAATTCACTGGGTGAAGACCATTGTATATCAAGACGTGCTCTTAACCCTTGAATGGCAGCTCCAATACTTGCAGCAGCAATCGTGGAAGGAGGATACATAGAAAATTTAACATCTGGGGAGGAAAAAAAATCACTGAATTTTAGATAAACTAATATTTACATTAAATTATTTAATTAAATTTTAAAATATGCATATTTAGTATACACAAATTACTTTTATAAACACAGTTATTTTTCAGAACAAAGAATCTGCTAAGAACACTAAGCATTGTTAATCAGTTATGAGCATTTATTTACTTTTACTAGAATTCACACGATATGCTTTCACTAAGTGCAGCAATGAAAGTAAAAGATGAATTGTATTCTTTTTCATGTGTTATAATCAAACTTGAAAAAATATGACATTTATGGTTAAGTTTTATAGTAATAATTGATTAGGGATTGCAAAAAATTTTTGTTATTATTATTGTGAAACTAGTGCTACCTTCTAAAAAAGTAAATATATTTATATGATTCATTTATTCTTTTTATATGATTAACAATATTTTAAGGCAATATGTATGCACGTGGAACATTTTCTAAGGGAAACAAACTAGCCTATATTTAATATGTAAACAGATGAGGAAAATTCATACAATTAGCTCATTTAGTAGCCGAGAATGAAACCTGAAATATACCACCAATAACATAACTTTTAGCAACTTATAGTCATATCCAAGTATGAAAATCATAGCTGATACTATATCTTCCTTGCGTAACTTATGAATTATTAAAGCGGTGGAAAATGTAGTATCCATGAGACTGATGCAATACTGAAAGAATGACACCTTGACATACATTTTATAGAAGTTTATAGAACTTGCCATTTTCAGTAACATTCTTTTAAAAAAATACACAAATATATCGTGCTTAAACAAACGAAACAGTAATTATTTTTATTATATTATTTACCTTATAATGCTGTTGTTAAAGTTTTTCTGTATAGCCTTAGGAAATTTTTTTTAAAAAAAAATAGACTACTGAAAAATCAAAATTCAGTAAGCACGCCGTCTTCCCAAATCCCTGAAGCTTCTTTCAACACAAAGCTCTAATAAACACTTAAAAGATTCTCTCATATTTAGAGTACTATACAGAATGACAATGAACAAATTCCCAACAATAGCGATGGAACTCCCAATTCTTTTCCCTTTCCCATGGAGGACACTATATTCTCCTCTTCTATTCTTGTTTTAATGGATTGTCTATTAAACCGACTATGCTTGGATGCAAATGATACCGTGCGTGACAAAAATGTGGAGATAATTATTATTTGACCTTTTGTTGCAATTATGGAATGCAATCCATCGGCTTTGTTAGGAAAGCGATTAAATGCGTAGGGAAGCTCACAACCACACAGAAAGCTAAAATCTCATCAGACAAATCAGGTTCAATTCCCCCCCCCCCTTCTTCATCGACAATGGGTTCACGGCTGCTTGATTTTTGCGATAAACAAAAGGACAGATTTTTTGCGCGAAGAGTCATTAATTGGTTGGCTGATTACTGCTCTCCATACTTGTCACGTCGCATAACTATAAATGTTCCTTTGTTTACAAATGTGTGATCCCCACAAAAGAAATATCCAAACTTGTTTCGCAAAGGCTCCATGAAATATTTTCGGAGGTTCCATTATTTTTTTTTTTAAATAAAGATGCATAATTCCATTCATTGTTATTTAATACAAGAGCTACTAACGATTAATGAACATCCTATTCATCAAGTGCAAAATTTTGACAAACTGGTAACTATGGTTTTAATTTTATCATAATTTTATTGTAATTCAAAAATTTGAATAATCGCACTTTAAATTTAAACAGCAAATCTTAAAAGGGTATGAATATTTTGAGCTATCTGAAGAACAGAAGTGCTTCTTTTTTACAAGTCCCCCCCCCTACACTAGACCAGCGGTTCTCAACCTTTTCACTAACGCGAACCATCTAAAAAAAAAATAAAATACTTCAGTACCACCATTCCATTTTACAATGATTATTTTTCAATTTCTCAATAGAAATATTAAGAAAAATATATATTGCCATTTGCACAAGCTGTTGGCTATTTGTATTAGATATGCGCACATAAAAATATTAGATTAAAACTTGGTTACCATTTTAATTATCAAAATTTAAGTTATAACACTGTAATTCTAAAATTTATTGTAAAATCTGAGCCTGTTTAAGAGAGATCAATTTCTTTATGTCTGGTCATGTTTCACTTAGCTTTAACCATAAATTAGGATCCACTTTTAATTTTGTTCTGTATGATTATTCCCCCCCCCCCTCTTCAATTATAACATTGAAGAAAATCCTTGTTCACACAAATAGGTTGCGCGAAAAGGGAATAAAAATTTAACAGCTTTTTTGAAATGCCTTTAAATTCTTTTTTTTTCAGTTCAGCCTAAAATTAACAAGAATGTTATTTTTGAAATCTTCAGTTCAATCACAGAAAATTTCTATCAATTTTTCTTTTTCTTCACGAGATTTTTGAATTTAATAGAAATATTTTGTTTCTTTGCGTACCCCCTACTTTTCTCTTGCATACCGCCGGTGGTTATGCGTACACTGGTTGAGAATCGCTGTAATAGACCAACACAGTTTTATTGGCAAACACAAGATTTTATAAATACTGTACACTAACTACAAAACAGAAAGATGCTTAAGTGTATTTATAGGAAAACAAATATTTTATACGAATCTGATATATATATGCCTTTTATTAGGTTTCTTTATGTGTATATAAGGAATATTAGAAATAGTGAGGCAAGGAAACAATAAACATCGATCGCGAACTTGGCGAATTGCCCGAGCGAGGCCAAGGTCATCCTTTTCCCAGGCCCTCACCGAGAAGGCCCACACACCTTACCAGCCAGGTACGCTCGCGGACCTGCCACGAACAGAAAGAATAAAAAAACAAAAAAGGCCTGCCAAAGATAAAAGTGTATTTTATTATATGAAAGTGAGTTGTGCGGGTGTAATATTTTGGGATATCTAGATAGGTAATACGTTTGTTTACGAAAAGATAATAATGGAAATATCGCGTTCTTTTCAACGCAGTAAACACCATACCTAGGTCAGGTATGCCACATGAATATGTCTTTAAAGAATGCGCAGTTCAGGAATCATGCACGGAACTTAAAACATCCCTCCTCTTCTCAAACACAACATTTTCTTGATGATTTAGAACACAGATTCTCCCCCCCCCCCGCCTTCCTGGGAGTTGATGAAATTCTAAAGGGAATCAACGTTGATCATGAGGTCGACAGCCGAATATGCGTCTGATAATTAATTAATTGTATACTGATGTAAAGCTACATCATGTAGTAAGCATACCATTTAATATAGATATAAGCAAAAAGAGGATTGCATTGAAAGAGGATATTTTCAAGCCCAAGTCTTATTCAAAACACTTGGATATGCTAAGTCATCGGAGAGAAATATTCCAAATTTAGTCGAGTGGATAATTCACTATGAAAAACAAAAAACAGGTTCATGTTTTTTAATCGAGATAATTTAAGATAACTGAGCAATTTTATGCCAAATGTTTAAAAAGAAAATTTCATTAATACATCAAGCGCAGTCAGCAACATTAACTAAAATCAAACTTTCGTGCAGTCTGAATCTGTGATTTTTGTTTCTGAAAACTTCTTAATGTTTGCAAATTTAAAAATAATAATAATACAGAAAATAATAAGTCTAATAAACCATTTTAGTCTGATTATTATCTTTAAGTTATTTATATGCAATTATTTATATTATAATTATGTTGTATGCTGCATACTAAAAAGACGACCGCAAGGAGGTCGAGGAAAAAACGCATTTATTTAAAACGGATCGATACAAGAAAAGGATTGGAAATCTCTGACCTAGATGTAACACACTGACTGCACTTTTATCACAGGTCTCGCTTGTTACATATCTCTTTTCAATAAAAAATTAATAAATTTAAAATCGTATTCAAACTTTATCATCAGTAAATTCCAACATCCCATTGTCATATAATAATATTGTTGCGTTTTTACGGGTTCGTGGCTTTGGAGCGATTGACGACAACACTTGATGAAGAATGTAAACACAATTTATTAAATAATTTAGCCAGTATTACAAAGGACAGATCCAAAAGCCCGTTTACAGTCGTCGAAAAACTATGGCAAACACGCCGAAACAATCAGCAACACAGCCTTTAGGCAATCCGGCTATAACACTGAAGACAACTTCACGCAAAGCACTAGAGTAGAGCTCCCGATCCGGTTCGGTCGTTCTCGGAACTCAATGTACTCTCGAGACTCACGCTACAACTCGCGATGCACTCGATGACAGCCTCAACGATATAAACTCTCGATGCACCAACTCGCAATATTCTGCGAGATATACGATTCACTCGACGATACGCTACGATGGATTGCTGCTCCGCGTAGTCATGGTTTATATAGCTTTGGGCCTGCCTTCGGGAACATTCTGGGCCAAACCGGAAAGAATTCGTTATAGAATGTTCTCCATCCGTCTCCGGCATACCGCCAATTTTGTCGTCAAATGGGCGATTTCTCGCCAAATATAGCAACCCTAAACGCGCCTTGCGGGGAAGCTCTCTTGCCGCGGCTGGACATTTCGTAACAATAATTTATTTCAATGATTTTAAATTAAGAAAACAAATTTCGATCGATTAGCACATCTTTATACATGTACGTAATATAATTATATTCTAATAATCAGTTAACCCTACTCTTAATATCAGAAAATTCACCCTTTGACGTTTCAAAGCGCGGCAGTGTGTTGACTTTAATTAGTGTTATCAATTCTTGCTTTGATTATTTCCCGAGGTCATCCCAAACATACTAAATTATTTTTACTAATATTGCGATGCAAACGCAAATGTAAGATCATGAACGAATAATGTGTATGTACTCCTTTAATAAACAATTACATCAATTCAATGATAAAGACCTCTGTGAAGGATGATAATTGAACTTAATTATCTAATCAAAAATTATTATGCTTCGTTTATTTATGTCTCAACTTTAAAAAGAAGAGAGACAACAGGTATTCAACATTAACTAACTGCATTTGTTTGCTCATAATTTTTTAATCACACTTTTTCCCTCAGAAAATCGTAGTGAAAATCCGCATCACGGATTTTGGAGAAAAACTTGATTCCATTATACGAAATTCAAAAAAAGTGTTAATTCCGTAATTAGGAATTTTTTTTATGATAAAGAACGAAATCTATGCCTGTTGCGTTCAGGGAGAATTTTTTTTCAAGTGGAAAAATTGATTCGTATTTACATTGCATACACAGATCTAATTGAATTCCTCTTATCTAATTTTTTTCTGGTATTGATATATATTTTTAGGTTTTAATTTCATATTTCTTTAATTTTCATTTTGTATTTATTGGATTGAATTTCACTCTTTTGGATCTTTGTGTTAGAATGGGTTCTAAATTTCTTACTTTTTGTCTATACTGATCAATTTTCAGCAGTATATTGTGCGAGTTTACTTTGAATAATTAGGTTTTTAATTTTAAAAAAAAAAATTGTGATATCACGCAACACAAAATATACTCTGAAAACTTTCTTTAAAAAAAAATCTTAATAAAATAGCTTGTTCCGTTTAACGTAATACTGTTACGGACAAAATTGCAAAAGCTCAAAACTATCCCTTAGTTTAAAGAAATAATGTCTAAAGATCCAATGCCTTAGGTTTGCTGTCATTTTTCTGAGTCTGCAAATTCAACCACCATACATCATTTGCGTGTTACATATCTGACACAATAAAAATTGTATATTTTGTTTGGGACAAAATTGTGAATCATATTAAAAACAAATATACAAACTTTAATTTAGGTAATAGTAAAATAAAGTCAGATTATCAGATTCTGAACGCACCGCACTTCAGAGTTACAGCCCCCACACACTACACACACAATGTTGAATACCCTTACCCCCCACACACTCTTTCTTTTTTTAATTAGGTATATTTTTCCGTAACCGCGCAGCAAAAATAACAGCTCCAAATTTTAAACGAATTCAACGAATAAGGTAGCGCGAATTGATTCTCTGCATCACTGACACACAAACACAGTAGAGGGCGTCCGGTGTTTCAACAGACAAACCCCGCAAGCAATCTGGAAGTTTCATTAAACAACTCAACCCTGCCGACAAAGACCTGCGTCCCTGAAATCACAGGAGGAACATTTAAAACATCGCCAGAAGACATAGGGAGGAAGGAAGAAATAAAGGAAAAATACCTCCTTGAAGACGTTTAAAAAACGTGTTCGGTAGAGACGCGCTAAAAGAGAGAGGAAAAAAGTGGACCGGAGTGAATGAAAGTTTTTTTCGCGTAGGCGTCCCATAATATCGAGTTTCCCACCGGTTGGAATGCAGGATCTCACGTGACGAAAAAGGGTTATGAACCTCCGATTGGTTGGAGGACGAATGATGGGATTTCCTTCTGATGCGGTTGCTATGGTGATTTTACACATTCATACATGGAAATAGGTACCACTATTTCTTCTATTATATGAATGGATGAGCAGTAAACCATAAATTTTTAAAAAGACAAAGGGAACTTTTTAACACCCTTTTCAAAAATTACACTTTACGTTTCCAGAAACTGTAGCGTGTATAAAATTAAGACTCTGAACTTAATTTTATACAGCTTCGGCATTTAAAATTCATTATTTGCGAAATGATGCCATTTAAATACACTAAACATTCATATTTTAGTAAGCATTTATTATTTCAGAAATATTACTTAATAATCAATTATGATCACAAATTAAACAGTATTTACAAATCCTCAACAATCTTTCATATAATAAAAATTCCTCATACGTAAAGTTCCATAAATCTTTGCCATTATTCCACACGACATTGCTTATCGGAGTAACTACAAATACGAAGACTTATCTACGCATCTCCTGAGAATTTTATTCTCAGTTATGAATAACATCATAAAAAGTTATGCGATCGCTACGTTATTACATTCAGGATGCGGCTATCGCCCAGGAGCGTGGTTTAAGTGACGTTTGCACCTAAGTCTTCATCACAGCATGATATAATTATGACGAATGACATACACACGTTTTTAAACAAGGTGACGAGATTTTGGAATGGGTCTACACCTCTATGACAGCACACAGACTTGTTTTTTAGGCTTTCATGCAATTTCACCAAACCAGTTTCTTAAAACGGTTTAAAAATTTTGGAAAAATATTCTAGTCCCAGAATATCAGAGACTCGGTCGGTTCAGATCAGAGACGGTTCGCAATGTAATTTTATTTTTTAGTGGCTTTACCTCCCATTGTAACGATTTATCAGCGTATTTTGCTTACATTTTTATGTGCAAACTTTCGCTCAGAGTCATTTCATATTTTGGTATGAAAAAAAATTCCAAAATGAAAATAAATTACAACATATTTAGAACAAAAAATTAAGATTTAAACTAAATCGCAACTGAAAAATTTCTATGAACAAACATAGAATGTTACTGTAGGTTAAAACCTGTGTTCTCGTAAAAAGCACAATGACAATTTTTTTAACAGAGTCCTAAGGTATTCCACCCACTGTTGGCAATGTACTTTGGTTGTTATATAAAATAGTTAATGTGTATGTTACCTTGCTTATTTTAAATTTTATGAAATCATTTTAAAAAATCTTTGCCAGCCCGGATTGACAGTGCTCGCGGCCCGTAGTTTGAAAACTCCTTATTTAAAGTATAAAACCTGTAGATAATAAACTGAAGCTATTTTTATAATCTTCTGCAATGTGTGTAATACTTTATGTTTACAAACCCGAGTATATAGCATTTGCATTGCTATACACATACATGGCATTCAGTTTCAAACGCAAGCAATTTTGTTTTTTAATTTTCATTAGCAACAAAATAAGTTTTCCGCCAATTAGTCATCTTTTTTTACATACTGTAAATTCGTAAGTTTTTATTTTAGTCTTGCAACTTGTAAATTTTTATTGCAACTTGTAAATTTTTATTTTAATCAGTCGGTTTTAATTAATCTGCTCCATGATGCTTTTATTCCTATGACACGCTGTGTCTCTACACATGATTCAAATTATAAAAATGTGAGCTGCAACTGAGGACACTATTTGGCGAAGCGATTATTCCTATCTTTAATGGTATATATTTGGTATTTCCCGTACTTAAATATTTAATAATATTTAACAGTAAATTAACTACTCAAAGCAGAGTATCCGAGGTCCATCTGCCTTCTGAAGGTCTTTTATGAAAGCCCTTGAAGGGAAAATGAACTAGTCAGTATTCATTATTATACGCAGAAACAGATATATGCAACCAACCCATTCAGCAACTGAAACAAACGACGTATTATTTTGCCAGTATTAGCCTGGGCTACTGTTAGATTTGGAAGGTGGAAGGATAAGATCTATCTATGTTAAATTGAAAGTAGAACTGTGCAACAATAAGTTCTGGTTACCAATAAAGTGTTTTTAGCAAATATTTGCTTTGTTTTGTTACGCAATTTAAAGACTGTGAAAGAACTATGCTGTGAAGTAGTTGGCAAATACACAAAACCTCATGAACTAACATCACATTTCTGTAATCTATACGTAAAATATTGTGTTCTGTACCGAACATTCTTCTCGTTCAATCCTTTTGACAATTTTGCTAATATTTTGTAGCAGTTTCCTGTTCCGTTTGTGACTTTTATAACAGAAACGGCATCGTTAGTGAAAACATTCCTGCACATCAGCTGAACAGTTCTCGACCAGCAACTGTTGCTAGGCGTGAAACGCAATTTTTTTTCATAGCCCTTATCGATAAGACGTCGATGAGCGCCCGGTCACATTCGCTCCTCGACCGGAAATGCATACCACGGACAAGCTCCGTCTTGGGGTGGGGTGGTCGTCTGCAGAGAGTCGACAGCCTAAGGGATAGGCACGGTTAAGAATCCCTCACAGGTGGTCTGTCATTCGATAAAGATGAATTCTTAATTTTTAACCTACGCTCTCTTTTAACTGGTTCGAGGAGACAGCAAAAAAGAATCTTAATAATTAAAAGATGCCTAGCAGAATATCTCCAAAGATTAGAAAGATTAATGGAATATAACTAAACTATCTGTTTCTAAGAAGTTACAGGACAAAATAAAGAAATACATAAACAAAACTTCTTTAGCAATGTCACCGTAATGGTCGGTCCAGTATGGTTCAAGAAGTATTGCGATTTCGTGAAATCGCTGATAATACCAGACTAATAAGGGAATAACCATCCAACATAAGCAAGCACACACATGTACACACAAAAAAAAAAGTTTAATTGATCAATTACACAAAAGGCATTACTATTACACCTACATCACTATAAAAAGTTACAGCATAATCTGCAGTATACTACACGCTGTACACACTTTCACTTAAATGCGTACATACGAAGTAAAGGATTATGAAATTGGTCTAGTCCTCAAGAAATGATACTGCATTGATTGAAAAAGTACTGTACATGTTCTATATATACTATGTTTACACTTTTAAGGAATGAAAATGCATTTTAAAATCACGTTTCTTGATCATATCTGTTTTCATATATAGTGAATATCTTGTGTCAGAAGTGCGCATGCATATCTGCGATCACTTAATGAAGACTGCCAGGAAGATAGCACTCAATCAACTCCTTAGAATAACAGTGGATTTATAGACTAGTATCTATAGTCACTAAAGCTGATGACATGAGAATCGAGCTAAAGACTGTATAATGATATTAAAATTTCTATGTTTATTAAGTCGTAATATTTACGAAAGCTTGATCATTTTTAAAAATTGGGGCTCCAAGATGGAACACTAGACCTAAAAATCCCCCCCCTTTTCTACGTGTCAGATTTCCTAAATGAGATATTATGATAATCTAACGCGTTCAACACAGGAATTGCGCAAAATTCGCATTTCTAGCTGTGTTATCGATCAGAGAGAGGCGCCTTGTGCATTACCTAAAATTACCTAAAATTGTACCCAAAGCATTACCTAAAATTGTAGGCACATTATATGCCTCCATAAAAATGCCTTTTGTGAACGGATTTCTTAAAAAGTGGAGGGGGGCTTTTGGATTGAGATCCGAAGTTTGTTGTTGATTTCATCCGAAGAAAAACAAATCGCAAGATTAGATCACTGAATGGCATTCAATGACTCGGTCAGCTCGGCCGCTGTCAGGTCTAGGTCTGTACGATGATAAAGAAGCAGCTAACTCCCATCCCAACTGGTCATGATCAAGTAATGTGTGAACGCCTGCATTTGTCGTATCTAAGCGGATGAAGATATTGGGCAGACTTCTTGTCTATCGAGTTTTTCGAAGAGTTTGGAGGTATGGAAAAGAAGCGTACGGAAACATTCAGATTTTAATTTCTGAGGTACTAAGATCCAAATCAGGATATGCCACCACTGGTGTCGAACGTCTACGGCCAACGACAATATGCGTACTTTCCTAGAATTGAGAGCAATAACACCCGTTTCGCCACCTAGGTAGTTGTAACTAACGTTAAAAATAAAAATAAGAAAACTACTCATTTATTAGATTTACTATGATACATAATAACCTAATTAGTATTTGCTCAAGCATCCAAAGCTTTTCTATATCATTTGCGTTTAATGGTTACCGTGAACAGAAAGCATACCATCTCACAACAATGTTTCTTCGCAAGAAACATTGCTAGGATTCGACAATAAAAAGCTACCATTACAGTTAAAAGCTAACAAAACCATTACAGTTAAAAGCTATTTAACTAGGTTACTACTAATAAATCATACGCCGCTCAATACTGCTGTTTTACGTACGGTCATTTACTATCGTAAAAGGAGATCATAAGATTTTCTTTTATGTATCAGAACAAATATTTCATAAAATTTCGCAGCTGCTATTTTTAACCAACAAAGTAATGCAGGAATAACATACATACAATATTGCATTCCAAAAGTATCTAAAGATTCTTTTATAAAAAGCATACATATCCTAACCATGGCCGGCCCTCTTACCTGCCTCGTTCAATTTCTTCCACTCACAAAGCGCCAATCGTAACTGGCCGCTCCCATCGTCCACAGAAGTAACCTGCCTAGATGTCCTTGAGGCATTCAAGATGCCGAGTTGTACACCTGAAGGTCATAACATACGCGCACAGGAAAAGGGTAATTGCGACCATGCGATGCCCAGGTTCCCATCGCATCCCATTGCAAAATCCGTGATCCCCTGACCCCCCTCTTGATTGTTCTAGAACAGCGAACAAGAAAGCGAAAGCGCCAACACGTACCGTGTTTTTTAAAGATGCCGTGGAGCGAAGTCATAAAGACAAATCTTTTAATCTGTGAGAGAAAAGATAAAGATCGTCAACTCTTCTAAGCCAAGTTCTAGCTTGGAACTATGACAATAAACAACAAGAGACGGAGCTCATTTTCATTCTTGAACTCGGTGAAGGTCGTCTTGGTGTAAAACGCTGCGACGTCAATCTAGCGGGAAGATGACGTTTCAAACTGTATCAGCATGGAGATCCTGCACGTAAATCTATTTTGGAATCAAAACAAAGTTTTTAAGTGAAAAGGCCTATAATGAACTTTCAAATTATTCACATTTGTTCCCTGGTTAATTTATACGCAACTCAAGTTGTTGAAATCATTTGGATAACACGCCACGTCGCTTATTGCATATTTTCAAACGCCGTTAATATATTAGTTACTTGTTCATATGACTTTGGTTCCTCTCATCCCTACTCAAGGTATCCGCTATTAAGTCATTCTCAACTTACAACTTTAACATATGATTCTTTTCCTTTCAGACTTAACTATTCAGTTTCCAAAAGTCTATTTAACCGGGTAGGTTTCAACAACATACAGCACATGTTGAATTGAATTCCGATGGATAGATTTCGGCATGTCATAACCTAAACTTCCTTATTTCTCTCCCCTCCCACATTCTGTCAAATCAGTACTCAAAGGAATTCCTATGCGACGAATGCATTTTTTAGCAGTATGTATTTCTCTTCCTTGAGGTGTAGCTTGTTTTTAGAATGACTGAGCCAGATTGTTCCATTTCTTAATTCTTCTTTAGAAATCTCTGTCTACTAATATAACGTTATGAATACTGACGAATTAAGTGGGATATTTATTGGTGAGCTCCAATCAGTGAATATCAATCATTAGAATGAAATGTCTCCATGACACATTTCGTACTAGCGGGGAAAAAATGTATTTCATTGCTCTAAGTTATCATAATAGTAACAGTGGTTTTTAATAAGAAGCCAAATTTGATTGATCTGGAAAGCAGCTCTTGGGAGAGTAGCATCAAAACACAAAGCAAAAATTTAAACATTTAAAAAGAAACTTCAGGAATAGCACGGCCACTTAAAATAAAGATTCTTTTACGCAAGAAAATAAAATATCACTGCTCCTCCAAACTTAAACGAAACTATAGACAGATGCGCTGTTAAAATGAGAAAGCGCTGTACGAAAATTGTATTCCCCCCCCCATGAGTTCAAAGGCACAGATATTTCTCGGAAGTCATCTTCCGGTAATAATCAATGCTTTACATTATCAAAAGCTTTTCATAAATGTCAATGTTTACCTAAACCTCAATCAAAGAGCAGTCAACTTGTAATTAAGGAAAGGACAACCACGAAAATCATGATAACCATCTTCACTGGTCAACTATTCCGCTATAATAGCGGGAGGCGAATTCGAACAAAAGAAAGGGAATCAAGTCCAGCGGAACGCGGACATTCTCCTCCGTCCCGTACATCAACCACTGTTAAAAGGGCTAAAGAACTAACGGCAAAGGAAGTTGTAAATTTCCTGTCCGCTCAAGAATGCGAGGATGATAAGTGCTTTACCACATTTTCTTTGCACTGAGATATTAGTGGAAAAATTCCAGAGAGCTTCTTTGCGCCTCATAGATGATAAACAAAACTCCGGATGCAAAGATATAGCTACCACGAAGAAAATTTTCGTAAATTAAGGTAAATTCAACTTTACACAGATGGTGGTTTTGTAAAAAATATTTATGCAGTTTTCAAGATACTCATCTTGTTCAAGAAACAAAAATATTTTACGCCCTTTATCGGAAATACATTACGAAAAGGATAAATAAAAGTTGATAAATACTAGCTAATTACGAAAGCAATAATTTCAGCGTCATCCACTGGAAAAGAAAATGGAAATGAGAGTGCTAAAAAATGAATGACCTCGAGAAAAACTGATTAATTATGACACAATCTTAAAAGTCAAACAGTGGTTAGCGGGATGAAAATACAATCTTCAAGTATTATTTTAATTCTCAAGTATTAATATTAGCGGAATATTAGTCAACTTACGAGTTGTTATGTTGGAGTTGTCAACCTAAGAACCTCATCAAAATTAATGCAATCGTTTAAGTAAATTACATTTATTGTAAATTGCGAAAAGTGGAAAGTTTTGATTAATCAACAGGTTTCAAAAAAATCTTAATGCATCTTAAAGTCTTTTAGATAATTTTAGCAGAACTTAATTTTAAATTTTGCATGAAATTTTACATTTCGTACAATCCTTAAATGCAAAATTGATTTTCATTGTGAAATTTCTAGCTGTATTAGTGTATATCCTAAATCATATGGGCAACAAATTTTACTGCTAGACAAAGAGGGGGAAAAAAACTTTAAAACAGAAATGGACAACCCATATATAATTTTGCAATTTACTGAAAGCGAGTATTAGATAACGACAAAATTACTGTGGTTGTTTCAATGGCAGAATGATTCTTTATAAAAATAATTATTATTTCTATGTATGATCTAGTATTTTCAAACCGAGTAAACGAAACTCCACCAGATGGGTCGAAAAATTTTGGAATTTAAATGCCTTTTAGAATCATTCTCCTGCCTTCAATGAGTTGCTGCAAAATCCAAACACATATAGACAAGATGATTTTGCATGCTAGTTTATGTCATCTAAAAGAGACGCGTATAATGGTTCCTCGTTATAAATGTGCCCGCACTTTTATGTAGATCGATCAGTGTTCGCCTAAGCACAACCCATCGCAGTGATAAGGCTCCCATTATAAAAATCAATTCGTTTGAAAAATATTGCTTTAAGGTCGGACCCCCGTTATGCTGAAGCAACGCTAATAAACAAAAGCGATAAAATAAAATCCTACTATTGAAGTACAATCCTAGTTCACTAGGGTTGCTTTTGACACTAGGTAAGGTTGTTAAGGTAGAGTTTCGATGGAATAAAAAAAAAGTATAGCATATGTGGGGGCTGTTGAAATCTCGTAGTGATTTCTTTGAATACTTATCTAGAGCGAAAACTATTTTTCTTATCCTATATGGCAATTCAGAGTCTCATTATACTTTACCTGCCTCCACGGTCCAGGTGATTAACCCCTATGAAATAATGTTTCTGGCGAAAAATATCGCCCCCAAAAATATACCAACCTGATGGATTGCCCCTCTTTTATACCAGTGGTTATACCATATCATTATTTTCAATAATTTGTATGTTCGATAATTCAGAAAACGTTTATTTCAAAACTACTAATGATATAAGCATTCCGAGACACCTTTGCAGTAGAATTCACTGGATGGTCATATGACTAACGGCTGTTCTGTCCTATCTCCAACGCAAATACGTGTCTTTTACGCTTTTTCCATTCACATTCGCCAATAGATACTCCACAGTTTATCACCCTATTCCACTTCGACGTCAGGCTTTTAAAGATCTGTTACTGTTTTTCCAACGGGCAATCAAAACATATGACATCCGCTCGGTGGTGGAAATTATCAGAAGAAAACTAACACATATACACACAACCACTTGCACACCTGATTTCGGTCGCATACTCGCCAGCAGTGGGGTGCCGTTGAACTTCGTGGAAAAATACGGGAAGCGGAGAATTCGTGCAGCAAGTGTTTGCAGAGCTGAGAGCCCACATTCGTAGCGTCTTTACGCTTTCGATTGGTCCGAAGAAACTGATCAATGAACGGGAAATGGGAATCGAAAGAACTTGGAAATAAACACGGAGTGCATGACCCAATGGAACTTGGTTGTCTTTCCTAACCCTTTTCTCTTCGATAATTGACCTAGACATGATGTCATTCGTTCCCAATTTCAGCACCGATTCGATGAAATTCATGAAACAGATATATCAGATTTGGTTCAAAGGATATTAATGCAGTTAGTCACCTTACAGTATATGTCTCTCATTATCGATGGAAACGTTTGATCTTACAGTTCTCGGAGCTTGTCAGCACCAAAACGACGAAATTTGCGAAATAAATATATTAGATTTGGTTCAAGATATGGTAATTAAATTTGTCACCCTACGATACATTTCTATTATTAATGTTAAAATCGTTTGATCTTACAGTTCTCAGAACTTGTAAATAATTTATTTATCAGAGTTCCCAGTTGGTTACATTAATAAAAATATTTACTTTGTAGTTTTTTAAAACGTGTAAACTGTTTAATAGATGGTTCTCAATGGAAACTCCGGCAAGTGGCCAGCTATCAGTAAATAAATTAGCATATACATCTTATGGTTCTCCGATGTTGTTAACCATTTATTTACCAATACGGAATAGTTCTTCTTTAATGTTCAAAATGTTTCATAAATGCTCCTCACTGGGAACTCTGACATGTGGCCAGATATAAAATATACAGATTGGCAAGTAAATCTAACGGTCCTCGGAGATCTTGTTAAACCATTTACTTATACCATTATTTATATAAAATTTTTATATTTATATTTAGATATACACACAAACATATATATAAGATAAAATAAAACACGATGGCTGCTTAAGAAACGATTGGCGACCTCAAAATTAACTATTCTAGATTTGGTGTTTTCCCCCTAAGTTCATCTGTTCTCCCAAATTCTAGTTCTTTCCATGATAAATAACAACCTAAAATTAACCAATCACAGATTAGCTATACTTGTGTATCATAACTTAGCATAAATACTCTTCGCAAGCAACTACGTCGTTCCTTTTCGTAACTTCTCTGCGACGCCGTCCTGTCTAAAATGCTTCCGTCGTACTTTTAAAATCAGTGTACATAAAAATAATCGTATTGAAATATGATTGGATAAATTCCTTGTCTACAAAAATGATCTGATGTGAATTGTAATGGAATAAAATTATGTTTTGAGACAGCTACATCTGGAAGTTTGTGGTTTATGCATCCATCTAATCTAACAATGTAGACTTCAAGCTGCAGTGCATCAAAATAATAATATATAAAATTTTAATAAATATTTCGTACAGAAAACATTTTTATATGGGGAAATTTATCGAGCTCTCATATTATAAAATTTAGCAGTAAAAATTGTTAAAAAAACGATAAACCCTCTTTTAATGTGATAGCAATTCGGTACAAAGAACGTTGCTGATTATAATTGTAAAACACAAACTGCCACGCATTATATTCATGAAACTGAGATAAGACTGCATCTAACGCTGGGAATCGACTAATTAAATAACCCAGGCGAAGCTGCGCCATTGTTAATGAAAACCTAACGTACTGATTCAAAGTAAATGAACGTAATTCCACTCATTCACAGACCTGTCGCACGAATTTCATGAATGAATATGAGGATGCCAGTTGCAGTTAACGATAAGAAGCCATCACATCACACCAGCGGACCAATTTGTTTTTACAACGGGTTAAATTTGAATATAGAATAAACTAGGCGTTACCTTGATACATGTTCGACATTACGTGATCCGCCCCGGAAACTTAAGACAAAACGTGGGCGAAAGAATTATTTTTGCTTTTTTAAAATAATTTTAAGATTTATTTCATTTTATTTTATGGAGTTCCTAGCTTGTTGGGTTTTCGCTGATACTATTTCTTGGAAAAGAGAATTTAAAGAATGTATAGCGTGGGTTTAGACACAATTTTTTATGGATGAAAAAAAGAAAACGATCGCTTGGAAACTAGATATGTATTTTGCGTAAATTGGAGTTAAATCTGAATAATAACTGGCAGTTCTACAGGAATTTATATAATTATAATATAACAATAAATTTATCGTGCGACGATTCCGTGATTATATTCGCGCATCACAGATTTCTCAAACATCAGACTTTTCCACGAAAGTTGCACAAATCTACGAATTAAGAGTTTTCTTAGACTTTATTACTATTATTATTATTTCTATTGTAACTACCGAGCTGTTTTGTATTTCACTGTAAAATAATCTTACTGCAAACTCCAAACTAGAAGCACGAGTTCTGGCTGGTGCACAAGGCAATCTTTACAGAAGTTACGTAACTTTATCAAAATTTACCCCTCTGCTGCCTATAAATTCCGATAAAATTTTAATTTCGAATGTTACTTTTTTTTTAATTCGCTATTTAATAAAGAAAATCTGTGTGTGTACAATATAACGTATAAAAACGCCGTCTAGTTAAAAAGTAATTTTGGTCTAAAAAAAACGATGTAATAGAGAAATTTCTAGAATTTAATGGATTAAGTAAAAATTTCAATTAAAAAAGTATAATATAGGTCATTTGGTACAAAGAACATATTAGATATTTGGGTCATTCTTTCTAGCATACAACCCCTTCAGATATGTTGATGTAAATCAATGACTGAATCGTTGAAATGCTTGTTACAGAGGCTATTATAGGTTTCATCCTGTCGAAGCAAGTGCTCTCGATTAAAGCACTCATAAGTAAATAAATAACTTCTCGCAGTGTCAGGACTTGAGAAATTTAGTTTTGTTACTTATTAGGCTAAAACACACGAAGGCTAAGGAATATAATTTTGAAAAACAGAACATATTGTATAAACACATATTATATTAATAATTGAACATATTGTAGTAACATATTGTATAAAAATCATTAACTAGCATTGACTTTTGATGAATATAGAAGACTTCAAAGAAACTTAATTCACAGATTTTTTGATAATTTCAGTGAAGCCAGAAGATTAAAAAAAATGGTTTAGAGACCATCAGTGATTAGAGATGGAAAATTTCTCCAATTATGACTTGAGCTGTATGCTCTTTTGCAAATGTATTATTTAAAAATTTAATGGCGTTTAACTTGGTTTATGTACTATGTTAAAAGTATCCGTAACTAAGAAAGAAACACTTCCTGGAATCTTCCCTTTTGAGATTATCTGACCGAAAATTCATTCTTTGAGGAAAACTTACGTAGGACAAAGCTGCAAGCGAAATATTTTCGCCCAAAAGTTGCAAAATGTACTGCATACAAAGGGGGGACATCGCTTCCAGCGACATTGTTTCGGGTAGGAACCATTTTTTTTAAACCAATGGTAAGAGATGAAGAAACTCGTTTCTCGGAATATTTTCGTCTAGCGTCGCTAGATGTGATATTTCCATTAAACCAGCCTAAAAACAGTACTATCAAGTGCTATGGTACAATAAATTTCTTCAGAATTAAAATCAGATAATAATGACTGGCACTACGACATTTATTATAGGAGACCAAATAAACTGTATATTTAAGAGAACTGAAACAATCTTGTAATTAACAGAAGAGAGGGTAATGGGATGATAACACATTTTATTATGTTTAATGAAAGGAAAGCCTTTGACAAAAGTATAAATTATTAAGAATTTTATCAATGACATTAAGAGGAGAGTAAATCGTCCTTCAAAAGAGCACTTACCCCTTCTTGCGAAAAGGCGAAGTTTAAAAAAGACAACTATGCATACATATCACATTTCTCAATTTTAATATTAATTATTACAAAGGTATATTCAAGTATCACTAATTTATCTACTATCATAATACTTCTCAGGTTGAGTTTTACTAATTCTGAATTTGCTTTTGGTACGCTTTTTTTTTTTTTTTTTTTTTTTTTTTTTTCTACCCCTTGAAAATGCTTTAAGAGCTTCCTCATAAGACATTTGAATAATATATTTTAAATGATAATAATAGTCCTCAAATATACTGGCACTGAAGTATATTGGCGTCAATAAAGTACATATTTCATTAATCAATTGCTATAATGGCACGAAACTTAAATGTGTTAACGTAGTAACATATTGTATAACAGAAGAAAACACGTTAGGGATGAATTTTCGTCGCATTAATTATACAAACAAAAAAAAGTCATACGACACAATTTCCGTTTTCAATATTTAAAACGTATAAAATTAAAAAATAAATAAATAAAACGTATAAACTATACGATATAAAATATAAAATTAACATGAAATTTATAGTCTAAAATATTTTTAGAGCCCCATATGTGTTTTTAAAAAAATCCACAAGCTACCTTCCAACTACATCCTTAACAATTAGTAATTACCTTTTGGCAACACACAACACTTCAGAAGCATCGGATTCTGATCCACGCATATGCGGGCTCCCGTCTACTATTTATGAATGGGAGTAAAGAGAGAGGACACTTATGAATGAATAGCGGCCGCTCGAAAAAGAGGAGGGGGGATGCTGGAGCAGGTGGCACAGAGAAGGCTGAGGTTCTGACCCTGAAAAGGGGACGACTAGCGACACCGTGAGACTCGAGAGGGGAAATCATATGCACCCAAAGCTTACGGAATTCAGAAATTTTTCAGAGGGTTTGATGAAGTGCGTGAGAGCGGAGCTTGGAATCTGGCGCACCAGGTGGCGTGCGCGTCGAAAGATTGTTCTGATGGGAATATAAAATGGAATAAGCGATTTGCTTTTCTATGGTAGCGGAGACATTCGAATCCTTTGATGATGCTTCAAATCCTTTCCCGTTGCTTCTGAACGTAAGTTACATATTCATGTGGTCGTTTATAAATGCCATCATTTTATTAGTAATCATTACTGCGTTACATAAAATCAGTTATAAAAGCCTGATTTTCTCATTGTATCAATAAAAAGCGTGCATGTCCACAGGACATTTTCCGAAAGAGGGAGAAACAATATTCGAGACAGAGAATTACATCGCTAAATTTTAATTTAATTTTTTTTCATTCGAGAGATTTCAGTATTGGATTATAGAATACAGTACTGCATGAGTTAAATTTTGATGCAGTATTAGACATTGCTAAATTTTGATGCAATATTAGACATTGCTGGGCGTAAAGCATCTTAAGCGTTTTTCAGCATTCAACGACAAGCTTTAAAGCTGCAAAAGGCTTTTCACGAAAATATGTAATGCTGAATGGCAGAACATTTAATGTCATTTCAGAAATTCTGGGGTATTCATTTCTAGCTACGATCCAGAATTCAGTCAAGGATTTTCTGAGAACCTGAAGCCCCTCCTAAAAAATGTTGTAGCAAAAAAATTAAACTTTGTGTTTAAGAAGCAAGGAATATAGTTTTCAAAAATGCACCTACATTTATTAAGATAGTACGAATGAAATTTAATATGGTTTAGTACCATCTCAAAAGGTAATAAATAAACTGTAATTGTTAAACAATCAAGAATTTATTTGTGAAAGGGAGCTTCTGTACTGCAATTAGCAAATCATGACAAATCTTCCAAAAATATTTAAAATTTCCGAAGTTTCAACTATTTCAGAAAAACTGTTTTTGGAATTATATTCTACACTGCATTTGGCAGAGTCGCCATTTGTTCACCACACCAAACCACATAAGACTTTCTGATGCCACACCACATTCACCAAATATGTATGAAATATCGAACAGTTATTTTGAAAATTTCGTCAAGTCAGCCTGATGAAACTCTTACCTTTACCAAGAAAAACCTGACATACTGCGGTAGCATAAAATAAATTCTTCAAATACAACAACGCCCACCTATTTTTGTTTGTTCAACATCATCATCGGAACACTTAATTCCCAAACAACTCGCTAGATGTCTCTGAGTAACTAACTCATCGAGTTTTTCGGAGTAATTTTCTTTTTCCTATTTTTTGTGACGTAAAAAAAAAAATGCGTCCAAGGCCAGAGCACGAACGCAGAAATTAGCAGAGACGTCGCAATCGCCAATCCAAGAGGAAAAGATAAGTATCAATAAAGAAGTTACTTTCAAGAAAAATTCGCCTATCAGCAAGGTACTAGAAATTATGGAGCGAAAACCTCACTAACAACCTCCTTATCGCTGGAAATGATCGGGATGCTTTAAAACCTCACTGACAGAAGAATTTCAGAACCGTGCGCTTTAAAGCACTACTCTGTGGGATTTTATTTAATGATATAAAGTACGAAGAGCACAACAAAAACACAATAATGGTCAATTTGTTTTTGTTGTCATAGCATTTTAATAAGAAATAACCTATTAATGAGGACATACGAGCATTATTTTTCCCTTCTCGAGTTGTTCATGTCAAGAAATAAAAAAAAGGATAATTTTTATTCTCAGCAACTTCCTATTTTGATGCGATATTCGAAATAGGAAGTTGTTACAAATCTAGGCGGCATAAAATGTCATTTAATTTCCGAATTTAAATGATACAAACCCTATTAACGTAACAACCGGAGTCATTTAAAGGTGTACTTTAGTTCTACGTTCCCACTGAAATTTAATTTCTAATTCCCTTGATTTTTGTTGACTAAATTCGAAAGAGCTATCATCAAATTAAGCACCAGTAATTGAATAATTTTACACTTTTACTACAAAATGCAACGAAACAGCAACATTATTCAGAACATATTCAAGGCCACTTTTGAGATTTAGACTATTGTTTAATGAACGCTACAGATTTTCTTCAAGTGTTCCTTCAAAACGTTACGCTAGCACTGATAGGCAACGCATAGCGACTTCGCAACTTCAGGAAACGGTTCATCTTATATATTCCAGGAGTCGAGGAAAAGAGGTAATTCACAAGTTCTGATTTTGATTTTGGAATATAATTCATTAACCGTGTACTTTTACGGAAATTCTTCCAGAATGTAGCATTAAAAAATATTTCAACATAAAAAACTGACAATAAAAATTCACGATATTCGTAGGTTCATTGGACATTCGCAAAAAAATATAACAATCACGAAATCTTAGATGCCCCTAAATTGCGCAAAATTAGCCGCGAAAATTTACGACGAATTAAATTTACTGCTCTAATTAAACGAAATGGCTACTAGTAATTTAGTTACCCCCACATGCACATACCCCCATTAACTATCCGCAATGCGTCTGTTTAATGCGATATCACAAGAAATCAGACTACACCACATTCTTCATCTACAGATAGAGTCTAACCAGAGTACGCTGTTGGCCATATGGTTCGGATACGGATGAGTTCGCAAAACATTCCATTCCGAAAAACGGACCAGCAGCGCAGCCGCTGGCGATCAATCAACGCAGGCCATAAATTCTGGATAAAAAGCGTCGATGCCCTCTGCAACCAGGCAAGCCGTGAGTAAACAACCGGCCAGGCATCATGCCATATGCAGAAATTCGTAAACATTTCAGAGGAAAAATGAAAAACATTGAGACGTGCACTTTGCTCAGCGGCATGAGGTTAAAGCTGCCGATTGTTCCGCAACACGCACAAGCACTGCATGCATACATCGTTGAAGTCCATAGTTTGGCCGAGAATAATATTCACCAGAACCCCAATGATTTGAGAATGATATTCAGCAAGTAACAGCAAACGCGTGCAAGAAAGACGCCATGCACAGCCATTCATTGTGCAACCACCAAATAAATTCTTAACCTTTGCACAATTTTGTCTGAAGCTTTTGCGTTTCGCCACTGCTTTTTATGTACGAATTGTGACTGTTGACTCCCACACGTTTCACTATTTTTATTGCTTAAGTAAAATGAGTTCCCCTCCCCTGAAATCTGCAATTAATATCGCTTAGATCGGAGCGGTTATAAAAAACCATGAAGCTAAAAAATCTCGTTCTAGATACGATAGTAGATAGAGTTGATTCCAGATGTCTCAGTAGCGGCACTGGTAGTATTGTGTATGTAAAGATTTGGTTCAATTAAAAAAGCTCACAGAAAAATTTCTAATTTTGTAGCTTACATGAGAGTATTTACATGGAATATTGCTCATACAGAAAAATACTATAACCAAAGTAACCATTTCGTTGAGCAAGGTGCCAACAAGTGCTATACCATAAATAATTTCAATCAAAATACGAGCCGTTATAGTGGTTAGTGACTGATTATACATTCAGGTTTTTTTCGATTGCAATATCTCATTACACCACTATGAAATCTTTTTATTACAGCAAAATCGAAATTTGATTTTTTGTAAATAGAAAAATTTAAATACCTTGCAGCACGGTAAACATTTAAAGAAACTTTGAGAAAATTTGAATCCATCGCAATTACCTTCTTGCTGTTTCTGTTGCACTTTAGAAGATTTTTTTAGCGTTGCCGTTTGCAAGAAACAAACATTTTCAATCACTATTACAGAAAGCCACGCAGCGTTTTATATAAACTGCGAAATTTGCTGGAACAGAACCGGAGAAATTAAAAATGACGATTACAACGCAGCTTGTAATTTAAAATAACCGGCAGCTCAATCCAAGTTTTTCTTAAAGGCAGTGAATGTTTATTCAGTATTAAACCGACAAAGAAATACTGATTGTTGTTTTCTTTTCTTTTCACCCCTCCAAGACCAGTAGGACTGGTTTTGTATGGCAACAGCATGAATTCGCGCATTATCCCTTTTTACATTCACGGCGGCTACTTTAATAAATTTGAGCTGCAAACACCAAACAACCAACAAACAAAACGCTTAAGTCTTTTCAATGTCTCTCTGATTTCGAACGGAAAGTTTTGATAATCCATCGTGTCATCATAAGCAAATAAATCTAATACTGTCTTCAGAAGGAACGCTCACACATGTTGTTTTGATTCTGATACATTATATGTATGAAAAATGATTGTGTTTGATCCGCTTATAAAAGCACTGAATCGCCGCAGATATCAGCAGCTAATTAAATGCGTGATAATGAAATGTTCCTTAAAAAAAAAGATTCTTTTAATTAATTTCAAATCTAGTAGATGTAAAAGGCGTACACATTTTTCAATCAGGCAAAATTTGCACTTCAATTGTTATTGGCTTTGTAGATGTATTTGGAGTGGGACGCTTTTCTTCAATGATTAAAAATAATTCCACATAATTTTGCGGGAAAATAATGAAATGTCATAGCCACTGTCATTCAAGTAGACCACCATTTCTGAACACATTAGTAAACATCGCTATTTAACACTACAGTGATCATGTTCTCTAAGGCGTCCACCGAAAATATTTCGAAACTTGCTAAAACTAGGATTCCGAAACTTTGCAGATAAGAAAAGCATGATCCACACGGTTATATTACTGACTGGAAATACCGCCGGGTACTGCTAAAATGGGAATTTAAAAATAAAACATCTCGAAGACACAAAATCTAAGAATATGAATCTTGAAGTCTTCAAGTTAAACCATGATTATACACAGACATATCACGTTTTACTATATTCTCTAAGCCGATCACCCAAGGTTACACACAGTTTCGGTTTCAGTGGAGGTGGTCGTCGTGTATTATTTATCCTGTAAAAAATACTCGTTAGTTTTAGAGATGGTAGTCTTAGAGAAGTGGTCGCGACAGGAGGGCTCACTGCAAATTTGTACGAATTTGGAAATACTGTGTACTTTATCAAAAAACAATCACAGGTTTCAATTTTGATTTCTTTGCTTCGAGTTTAGAGAAACATTAGCAAACATAAAAATTCATTGCTAAATTTTCCCAGAGATACCGGAAAGAATATATCCTCAGTAGGCTGGCAAGAGGTTGATGATGCTTCGGAATAGATTTTGGCACTCAGATGTACTGTAACAGCGAAATTAAAAATTAATAATATCTAAAAGATTTGTTGAATATTAAAAGTCTTTAAAAAAAGTCTTTCCATATCTTTTACTAATTAAAACTATTACTAAGTTTAATAACAGTAAATAATAAAAGGGCCATACGCAAAAAAATAGCGCAATTAACTTCGTAAATAACGAGAAAGACACTGTATTATCTGCGCTAATGATATTTAACACTGCTGCCAGTTTTAAGATTAATTATTCTCTCAAACCACCGAAGCTGAAAATGAATAAATCTTTACAACCGAGGTTAATCATCTTCCATGACCCCCCCTAAAATTCACATATTCCCGGACATATTCCGTACTATCATTTGTCCGGGAAACGACGTACGAAAAATCGAGGAGGAAGTGACGGTCAGAAAATGCGCTAGTGTATGTATGTATGTGTACATGGGTGCGTGGGCGGAACTAGGGTGCCAGACGGTCGGCGGCTATCGAATGAAGGGTGGAGAAAGGGGGGAACAGATGGAGCATTGAACTGTACGCGCATAGGCAAGTTGCGAATTCCCCCCCCCCCTCCTTTCCGTTATTTGGTATGCAATTCGTCTTGTTAGCAGTTGCTGGTGGAGAGCAAATCTTCAAAGGGATTTCCCGTTGTTTGTAAACTTGTCTCTTCACTTCGGACTCATCCGCCTCATTATCCATGAGAAGAGATGAAATGCAGATGCACGCATATCGAAATATGTAAGTTTATTCCTGTAATAACACTTGAGAATCGATATTTGAACGCCGTTTAATCGATACAGGGGGATAACACTATCGTAGTTTAGAATCTCCTGAGGTAACCTTTCCTTTCTTGAATTTAATAATTAAAATACGGCATATTCCCCCCCCTCGACAAAATGAAAGACGACTTGTTTAGGTAAGTAATGACGCACGATGTAAACAAAGCGCTATAGGCCTGTATAATCCATGATGACTGTTCAATTAAAATACTTATAAGGTATATTGCTTCGAGGTTACCGACATTTGCCCAACATATTGAATGCCCAATACATAAATGTTATGCACATTCATCTAAATTATTTAAATTAACAGCCTCCCTAGTACTATTATCTTTTGTTATCATTTTGAATGAAGGAAGGAACAAGCATGAAAATTAATTAAGTTTTAATTTTATTTGGTCTCAGACAAAAAAAAAATCTGGATAACTCTGAATTTGGAAAATTTGGAGTCTTGGCAATTATTCGCTTGGCCAAATCAGAACAAATCACTTGACCAAATCAGATTTTACAAACGTAGACATAATTTAAGGAATATATAAAAAAAAAAAAAAAAAATCATTTATTTCTTATCAGTAGGTAACAGCAATGCCCGCGCGTTTAAAAGGAAAAAAAAAAAAAAAAACTTTCAGTTTCCCCCGGCATTTTAAGTTAAGAACAATCTTGCTTATATAGCGGAAGATGACAATTTGCATTCCTGCAAGCGATAAGAGGTTCTATACACCCCAAAACCCAGGAAAACAAATCGCTTGGCCAAATCTTATCGTTTTCCCCACAGAGAAATACCCCATAAACTAGTTCGTCGTATACGCTGTTTAGACGCAAACATCACAGCCGAGATGACACGACTGGCCACAAAGTATCACAATCTAAGAGATAAACGTCAGACGACTTCGCTACGTAGAATGGAACCAGCTCGGATGAACTGATAAAAAGAGTTTGAGTATCTTTTTAGAAGGAATGAGAGGAGATAAAAAAAAGTTTAAAGAATTCCGAAATTTGAATGAGTTCTTTCAGCAGCTGATTGATTCTCTCTCTCTCTACATATATATACAGATGAGTCCATAATGCCCAAGCAGCTTAAAATTCGAAAACATTTGAAAAGTAATAAAAATATTAGTAATGATTTCTTATTTCACCATCCATTTATTCTTTAAGTTACTTGCCATATACTCCGCGAAACATAGATATATAATTTACTTTCTATGCATCTAAAACCCAATTCTCAAAATATCGCCATTCTCTAGTTTCTCTTCCAGATTTATTTAATATGTAACTGATTGTAAAGCTGAGCAAATTTAAAGACAATATACGTATGTCTAATTATTTTAAATTTCTATTTCATTTTCTACTTTTTAATTAGATATCTGACTGATATATTTTTAAAATATTTAATTTAAAATGAATCTAGCTGGTAAATTTAGAAACATCTGCAACACTTTTGTAATTCACAAAAGATGTTTTTAACCGCGTATATTACGTAGCTTGTTTGGTTTTACTATTTGCTTGTTTGTTTTTTTCTAGTCTGACAGTTAAAAATACTAATTACCCATCCATTGTTTTGAATTAGGTTATGTAACGCTACTACAGCATTAACTTTCTAGCGCCTCGTAAACTGTCATTTTTTACAGGTACTGATATACCTTAAGCATGAGATTTTTAATTTATCTTTCAGTACATTGCTTATCTGTATTGAAAAATAGCGATTTAAAAACAATACATATAATTCTTCATAATTTGTAAATTCATATTATTTATTTATTTATTTATTTATTTTTCCAAATTACAGCTTGTCACAGTTAAAGAGAAAAAAAAAAAAGGTGCTGCTTGAAAACCAAACAATTCCGAATATTTTAAGTAAATATCATTTACAAAATACTTAAACTGTTTTAAACATTACACAATGTGTTTAACTGAAAATATGTATAAAAATCACACCTATAGTGTAACTGGAGGGGGGGGAAGAAAAGTACTCAGTTTTAATGTTAGATCGATTATGGAAAAATCATTTGTTTACGCAAATATTGCATATCTAGTTTATCAGTATGTTTCAAAATAATATTAGAAATTAATATTAATTCCCATTCAATTTAAAGTGATTTTAAATATTTATTATTTTTCAAAACACTACAATTAACATTTTAACAGCAAAAAAGGAAAATATGAATTTTAAAAAATCAGCGGTTTAATAATAAAAAGGCGTTTAAAATATTAAAGTCTCCGAATGTTTTCAAATTCGCAACACGTTACGAGAAAAACCGGTTAATTATGATAATAAATTCCCTTGTTTATATAATGCTATCAAACAGGAAAACAGGCCCAAATATCTCTTGTTTGTTTTTTAACACCAGGTGGCAACACCTGTGGGAAAATTTGCCAACATGAAAATTATCAGGCAAGCGAAAAGAAAAGCTTCTGCGATCCTTTTCAGCTTAGCGAGAGTTTAAGAGTCTCTTCTCGAAAACATTTCCGAACTCGAGCTCAGCTTTATCAGTCAGCCGGTGAAGACAGTGTCACTAGCACTCGAACCTGCAGAAGAGCCTAACTGATAAGGTCAGCTGCGGAATGGTGGCGGCTCACCTTATTGTCGGAAAGAGTTTTCTCCCACCGAATCGACATCGCTCTCCCTCTCCTCTTCTCGCATTCCTCGGAGGAACGACCCAGCACTTCGTATCAGCTAATGTTGCCATCTAATGAAAACTATAGTCCCATTTGTTGTCGTCTGTTCCTCGACTGCTTGAGCATATTAGTGACACAAGTAGATTTAATAGATATAGCCTAATTTTATAGCATATTTCTTTCGCCATGGCCTTGATACAATCGCAAAAAATTAGATAGTTATAGTTAAAGATACCGTTAGTATACCATCTTCAGTTTCAGAAAAAAAATCTGAAAGGCTTCAGACTTTACATTACGCTCAAAGAGGCCTTTTTTAACGTTTTGTGCGTTACCATTATTTATTAAATATCATCTTCTTCGCACTTAAATCACAAAATTCAGTTAAACAGCGCTATCGCGAAATATAAGCATATCTTTAGAATTTCCGATACACAGTCTCGCACACTGGAGATTATTCTCCCCCCTCACAGTGTTGCCATTGCTCGACTTGAAATCGTCGAGTTTGCTAATCAAAAATTCGTTAAAGTTTTACAAAATATGAAATACATAATAAAACAAATTCCAAATTAGGGCTACCAGATTCCCATATTCGGTGAAATGGGAAATTTTTTGGTACCGTTGTTTTATCACAATGCGAGAAACATACAAACATTTTATGCAGATTCTTCATTATTTAATTTCTTTAAATATAATACAGGGCTCTAATAGTTGGTGGCAACAATCTGAAAAGTGAGTCAACGTTTATAGTAAATCGATGCAAAATGCCAAAACGAAATTAATAGTCCTTCTGGGCCCCTAGGGACTAAAAAATGGCCAAAAATTTCCAATGGCGAGTACTAGCCATAACAGACATTGACCACTCTTAAGGCCCGAAGCGGTGGTCACTTTATTATGAAGGTGCCTAACAGGTGGGCCACCGTTGCCTTCTATGAGGGGACAGACAATTTAGATCCACGCCTTCTCCGGGATTCGGGCGGAACTAATTCGGATTCTGAACTTGAAATTTCGATAACTAAACCTTTCTCTTAATAAGCACTCTAAACCGAAACCTTCTCTTGGTGATCCATACTGGATATTTACGCACTTTTGCTTCTATCTGTGTTGCCGCTAGAACGTTACCGCGCTGCTTTCTTCCTACCGCAGTATTTTCAAGCATGTAAATATTCTCGAAACAGGCACGACTTGAGTGCCGAGTGAATTGTGGCCACAAATGTCAACTGAAATAAAAATGAATACTTATCTTTCTCGGCTGCTAGGTTTGCTGTTCACTGCGGATTTAAAATCTTTGTTCCTTCATTTTCATTCGTCACGTCATATATTATTTATATAGTAAAAGCATTAAAAATATTCAGTTTGCTTTCGAATAAGAACCTAGCATTTTATGCCGCAAATTCTGGCAACAGCTCTCAGAACCGCAATTAGTTACGCAGCGAGTTCGAAACGAATGCGTTGGTCGCGAAGTGTAATGAGGCTAGAACCTTTAGCCAGGCGCGACGCTAGAAGAAACTTTTCCGAGACACGACATTCTTCTGCTCCTGCAAAAGGTTTTTCTAACCAAAAAAAAAAAAAAAAAAGTCTCGCAGATATCGCGGATATGTAAACGGAATACGAACCGAGGCTCTTTAAACTCTGTTCCTCGTAGGTCCCGTACCTTAAGAGCTGGTATTTCGCGTAGGTCAACCAATCAGATAAGACGAAGATTCCCGGAAATGTTTCCTTCGACGATCTGTTTAAGGTACCAAGTAGATGTGACACCGGTTTAACACACGAAACGAAGGAGAAAACAATTCTCCAAAACCTATAAAATAAAATTAAAAAGATAGAAGGTCAAAAAGCAATATTACTTTCTTTTACTGCCTATCTTTTAAAGCAACTATCAGATCGACGGATTTCAACTTCCCTCTGTTTTGCGAAAAGATACACCAGTCAAAAACGCCTGCTATACAATACTCAGAATTTTAATCTGATTACTTCGCTTTAATAATTAGTCGGCAATAGCCATCATGCCGTTGAGGAGGGAGAAGCACATACTGATAGCTTAAACAGACATGTATAATTAAAATTTAGCTATGTAATTCCTTGCTTGCAAAACGTAGTATTATATCTTATAGAGACTAATGATTAGATAAACATTCACATAAACTATTTAATCGAAACAAGAAAGTAAAAATGAATATGAAAGCATGAACAAAAAATAGTAGTCTAAAATGTCGGCAGGAGAGACATCCAGACATGAAAAGAAATAACTAGTTCCTTAAAACATCCTTCTACTTTTTTCTGAGAATTCTTTCCCATCTTCGCTACTGGTCCTACTTGTTTAACTTGCTTTGCGGGAAAAGTGCGGTATCTTCCTATTTAGCTCCAACAGATATATCTCACACACATTTTAGATAAAAGAAATCTGTAAGTGCACCAAATAACACAATAACTTAAACATCTAATGGGAAATGTACTAAATGCAATTATTAAATGTGTTTTAAAGCATCATTAATCACGATTCTCTAAAACACAATTACTAACATAAAAAGAATAAATTCTCCGAGCCCGGAAAGCATGTTCAAAACTAGTATTTCAAACACTTACCCCCTCTTTTGTAACATGCATTGCTTACAATAAAATTAAAAAAATAAATAAATAAATAAAATACTATAGCTTATCAGTCTTAGGTGTTTTCTAACAGGTTAAAAAAAGGCTAAATTCTGTCAATTATTGAAATTCAAATTTCATTAATTTATTAATCTTAACCGGGGACCCAAACTCTGCAGTTCTAGATACAGCATCCTTTCGCTCACTTGCTTGTTTTCGTGGTTTTCGTCCAGGAATATGGCTGTGGAACCCGTGACGATTTGGACGTTACAAGACGATTTGAGGGGCCCCTAAAACCTGAGACCCTCGTCATCAGCATGGTGATCGACTAAAACTTATCGACTTATCCCAAAAGAGCCCTAGCGATTTTATTCCCGATTTAACCTCATCGGAAATGGTTGTTAACTAGCTTTCCCATATCAGCCTTCGTTTTCACACCGTCGTGTAAACTATGGAGGTAAGAATAAACCCATGGAGGTAGGAAACTATTCCTTCTATTCCTTTAACCTCTATGGTTATAAACGTAAACGAAGGTGATACTTCGCCCTCCGTTAATTATACCAAAACAACCACGGGTTTTGCATTAGGTTATCTTCGCATTTGACCTTTCACATCAATTTCTAGCGGCAGTTTTTTACCATCTTTTTTTAACTTCGCCATGTACTGTGCCAGTTGCGTTAGGAGTTTTAACAAAGTTTCAGCAAAAATAGATTATACTGACACTTATAAGAGCTAAAAAAGTTTATGATGGCAGATCTTTTATACTGAAAATTCATAGCGGAAATACACACTGGGTTTGCCGATCTGACAATTGCTATGGAAGCAATCTAGTTAAATCCAGAAGAGAAAGTCATTGACCAGAAAAGTCGTGTGCACAAAAGATGAAGCAAAAATATAAACTGAGAAGATGTCGGGATGAATTAATGGCCATTCCGAAGACATCTAAAGAAACTTTTGCTCATGCTTTTAGGCAAAGATTCAGCTTTCGTTCCCGGACTTTGAATCAACAAAATCATCAATATAAGAAATCGCCATAAAGCTCTTGGGTATCAATCATTGCATAAATTAACAAAATCGTCAATATAAGAAATCGCCATAAAGTTTTGGGGTATCAATCATTGCATGAATCAACAAAATCATCAATATAAGAAATCGCCATAAAGCTCTTGGTTATCATCATCAATATAAGAAATCGCCATAAAGCTTTGGGGTATCAATCATTGCATGAATCAACAAAATCATCAATATAAGAAATCGCCATAAAGCTCTTTGTTATCAATCATTGCAAGATGATGTATGGGAGATCCTAATCATTTCTGACAGTTACAATAATTCTTACAAAAAATTGCACGAATTTATATGTATCACTTTCAAGCCTATTTTTCGTAATTTAGTGAGGCTATTTAAGCGAGTTTTCTAGCGGCGATAATAACGTGTGGTTCTGTGCATCATTTATTAACTATCTTAGACCACATAGAAACAACATTTGTTATATGCGGTAACAGTTCAGTAATATTCTTAAAAAATACGCATATTATTTTTGAATAACCCAATTTGTTAAAAGTTCTGTTAGGCCTTGTTACAATTTTTTTATATGCTGTTTCTTTTTCATTATTTTTATTTGAATTTTAGAATGAACATACTTAAAATAACAGAGTAATACGAAAGTCAACGTGAATGACTATTAAACGAAATTATGTACTTATTGTTCCTAAACCGAAACATATCTCATTTGAAAATTTTCCATTTTTGTGGTTAGTACAGTCAGAGATTTTTTTCAAAGTGTTGTGAACACTGGGAAGTACAACTGCTTGATTTTTTTTTTTTTTTTCAAAGTGGTCTTTAACAGCAAACGTAATGTAGACTTCTATGAAAATGCTCTTAAAAAAACTCGACATTGTAATTTCGAAAAAACGAAACTAAACAAATTTATTGCTTCAAAAGTAGTATCAAATAAACATTATTAATGGCTAAGACTTTTGAGAGCCTGTAATAAGCTGTCTTATGGATATCTTGGAAACATGCAAAACGAGGTTAAAAGATTCCACTAAAATAATACAAAATAAAAAATCTGATGTGTACACCACATGACTTCCTAGTACGGAATATTAAATTATACGCATTTTTTCTTGCATTTTATTAACCTTATTAGACTGAATTAAACCTACTTCGCCGACAGCACATAAACCACAATAGAATAAATGTATTCTTTAAAATTCACTTTGTTTACCATAGCGACACTCTGGCGCTAGGTTTACTTAACAGTATTATATTTCATTCATATTTTAACTCAGAATGCACAAAATGTATATCATTTAAAGAATTATCTAATCGTTGCCACATGTTCTATTCAAATACTATAATAAAGCTAGAACTATGTATAAAAGAAATTAAGCAAACAAAACAAAAAAGAAACAGTTTTTCACAGACAATTGAGTATTTCTCATTTAATTAATTCAGTTCACACTTCGCGAGAAGGCAGAAATACATAAAAACTCAAAATATCTATATTAAAAATTACGAAATAAATCTCAAACGCTTATTTCCTCGAAAAAATTCCAGAAAGAATTAAGCATGATTTAATTGGCAATAAATGAATGCGTTATCTTTGTTGTTGCGAAGCTAAGTTTCTCTAGATTGGCAACAAATCCACTAGTCTCCTGTTTCAAATGTAAACATCAATGGCCGCCATTAAAAAAAGGCTTATCGGCAATTAAACAACTTTAAAATTGCTGATAATTCTAAAAATATTGCACACAGATTTACTAAAGGCATAAAATCCTTGACCGGAAGATAAAAACAACATAATTCAATCATTTTTAAAGCAAAAAATGTACAATTTACAAACATATAAGAGTAAAGAAACTGAGATCACTGAGCCGGGTAATAGAGTGGATATATATATATAAATATATTTATATACGTTTGGTGCGGCCGATTGCAACCAAAATATGAGGTGCACATCTACATGTTATAGCAGTCCTATATACAAAATTTCAACGTTCTGAGGCTACTCGTTTTTGAGTTATGCGAGATACGTACGTACGTACGCACGTACGTACATAAGTTCGTACAGACGCCACGAAAAATTCTCTTCAGAATTAATTTTAAAGCAGTTTTATAATTTTTTTTGAAGGAAATGAGTATTTTATTCTGTCCTTACGTACAAATATCACGCAAAAACATCGTTAAATAGCATTCGATAGCGGTCAAAATGGATATTTTCGTTGAAATATGCTGCCTGAAACTTTTCGCGATTACAATACTTCCTTTTTACTTTGTACAAGGAAGTAAAAAGTACTATGCCGTTGAAAACACTAACTTTATCTTTTCTTATTTATAGGAGGGGACACACTGACTGTGTTTAAAGTAACAAACACAGTTAAGTCATTCTATAAAGCCATAAACTGTGTTACAAATGTAATGAAGGTGTCTCTAAATCGAGCTCAAGTGGAATAAAACTACTGAATACTTCCCTCTAAGGCTCAAACGGGAACAAGAGAATTAAGGCTCTTTTGGGAAAGGGCTCAATCGGCACTAAGCCCCTCGACATTACGGGCTTGATTTTTTAACTCACAATTTTACACTACAATCACCTAAATACCTTAAAGACACTAAGATCAAAGACGGGGTGAAATACCAGTGTTCAGAAGTTTTGGCTCCTCGCCTAATTATGCCTCACAAATATTCCATATGAACTGAATATCTTTGTGTGCTTCCCCGAAAGCAATAACAATGCAATATCCTATAGCAGGAAAAGACGGGTTGCAGGCTGTTTTACGTTACCGATTCTTAATCACGCTATCTCAAATTTTTTACGTAGTTATTTTAGTTAACTAAAGAAGAGCTCGTCCATTTTTAGGTTAAAATTGTCATATTCTGTTAAAAAAATAGGAAGAACAGAATCAATATATAATTCGAATAATATGTCTTCAGGCTGGAATAATGGCTCTTTGTGAATAGATGCATTCCAGTAAAGCTACCCAAAGAGAACTAGTGTTTCGCATTTATAGTATAGTATGCAGAGGAAATATCGCGGAAATCACATGTGGCCCATACGTTCAGGTACCAAGTATCCAACCTGGAGTAAAATAGCACCGGTTCGTCGCTTTGGATAGTCGTCCACTGGTAAACTCGACACTTGGAAATTTTGAGACACAAATCAGCTGTGTAAACTAACAAATTTCGGCAATGCAGAAATGTGCAAGCAGAAAAATATCAAAACAAAATCTACGACAACACCCCCGCTGATGATCAAATATGATAAATAATTCAATAACTTTTTAGCACGTAAAAGGGACCGCACCCCTGCCACCAGAACTTAGCCAGTAAAGGCATCTATATTCCTCTAACACGATATATCAGTATGTTAAATCATGGAACAAACAGGCATCGCATATTCCTCAGAATTAATATCTCCAACACACCACACCCTGGTGAAAAACATCCCAAACCAATCGGGTACTACCAGGACCGAGGTAGAGGGCGATTACTAAAAAATTTCTCGCCAAGACGCCGCCCTCCTTGCTGCTGCAAGAATGCGATCCCTCAGATCGTGAGAAAAGCTGAAGAAGCGGGTGAGGAAATATGTACAGAAGGATAATAAAAATAATAAGAAATAAATGAGACACAGATGGGGAGGGGGTGTCGAGGGGTTCCCCTTCCTCATCTGTAGCCGGATGTAAGGACGTTTGTAATTTGGAGTGGACTAGTCGGTGGTTATGCACCGTCTAGTTATCCGTGGACCCGCCAAATCAAGGGATGCCGACATCGTCCAGGGAACAACTACACATCACCAAATTGTAAATCGTGGTTTAGCCCCCAAATTGAGGATTAGTGCAGTCTTTATTACAAGCTTAATTACCTTACGGCGAAAGTCTATTACAGGCGGCAGTAAATTGTTCAGACAACGAAACAAACATGATGCAGCAAGTTTATGCTGCTTATAAGACATGATGCCTTGAAAAAGTGCAAAATCCGGAAAATGATGTGCGATAAAAATGAATTTCTAGCTTTCAGAATTACGATAACAAAACTTGAAGTTTAAATTCTCTCTCTCTTTTTTTTTTTTTTTCCCAGCGAACAAAATTACCGGTTATTCTTCTTCAGATTCCAAACCTCAACGTAATTTCCGAAATTCAACCATAAGTTGTATCAGCAAGTAGAAAAGCAGATTTATCTGAAACAAATTCCTTTGTACTCTGACTATCTAATTTCTTCTTTGTCAGTTTTGATTTTTAATTACTACTGTTGGCTAAAATTTTAATAAAAGCTAAAATTTGATAAGGATGTGGTATTACACACTTCATCATCCCCTCTCAAAAAGAAATCCTTTTTGATAAATTATCTGTAGAATAACCAGTCATATCAGTTCAGTTATCACTATCCATAGTAATTGCTGCTTCATATTTAATATCATTTCGGTTGTCGCATAAATCCCTATCAATCGTTTTTCTAACAATTACGCTTGTGCCACCCAAAGCTGGACCCATAGCATACTTTCACATAACGGTCGGCTACATTATTCATCAGATTACCACAAATATAAATTTTGCCTTCTATTTTTTGAAAGCAAAGCAAGAGTTCAGGTTTATTCCATTTCTTAATACCTACTGAACTTCTACATGGATGAATGAACCAGTTTCACACAGTACAAAAAAGGACGCCTTTTCTAAAAGAATTTTAAGTTTTAATCGTGTTTTTAAATTTCCCTCAGACAATTATTCTACAGAGCAAAGCAAAAAATTATTTCAAAGAGCAAAACAATAATTATTTAGTGAGCATATAAACTGATTAAGCTATCAGTTGCATAGAAGTATCCCATAATATTCTCTTGCACCCTAGCGTTTCCTTTCGGTTTATTTGAATTATTTATCCTAACCAAAGTTTTATTTAGCTGACGCAGTTCGGGTTCAGTTTGATTGTAGATTATCATGTCCCCACGGAAGGTTGACTCAGGAGAATTCCTGAGAAGTACTGGCTAGGATCTGTACTTAAGCAGTCTCAACCACTGGAGTATATAACCAATCTTCACAGGACTACAGCCCCCGTTCACTCGGAGGTTGGTTCGGGCTTGGGAGGGACCGTACTGGTACATTCATGTCCGTTCCTTCGGCTGTTGTGGAGCTAGGTCGAGATCACCGACCAAGTCCTCGGTTCAGTTCTTGACTCTATTCAGTTCTCGTGACGGGGACTGACAGAGTGGACAGAGCACCCTCTAGATGTATGTTGCCGATGAAGTTGTGCTCGGAGGCAAGATGACTAGCGTAATCAAACTTTCTTCGTTTTCATAGCTTTCAAAAACGGGGAGGGGAGGGGAACATACGTTCGCAAGCTGAGAATTTCCTGTTCTTAATATTACAAACATAATTCCTTATTTTACAAACTTGAATCACTAGCGCACACTCGCAAATACATCTATAACGGCTGGATTACCGTATTTTAATTAATAGAATTTACTATTACTCCTAAATTAATATTAATAATTAAAAATTTAAAATAAAAGGATTAATTTCTATTCATGACAGCAATTTTTTATCACTTATAACACACTTCACAACCACGGTAGTTTTGCAAAGTACATTGTTATCTATCATTTTCCATTTACTGATCCTAGTTCTGGCGCCCCTTATTGATAACTGGTTAGAGGCTTTCCGACCGACTATGAAAAACATACCAACCTCCTAACGTTCAATTAGATGGAAAGTGAGACACGAATCATTATTGCTGCTTAACTATCATTAAAACACGTCCGCCGCTATCTACTTACTGAAGAAATTTTTCCCCTTCCCCCTTTCTTCTAAAAGTTGTTAAATTACACACGTGATATACCCCCATCCACTTCGCTAAACTTTTTTTAATGCAGTTCCGCTAACTTTTCTTCACGTCAAATGCTTCTTGCTCCTTTTCGTCATTCACCCCCTCGCTTTCCTCAGGTTCCTGGTGTTTTGACTGGAACAGCACAGTGCATGAAAGAAACCAATGCGCCCCCCTTTCTCATTATCTAAGGTGTAAGGGATATTTTGTTGTTTGGCATCACGATGCGATTTGTTTGTTTATCACTTTCTGAAGGTATCTTCAACGCATTACCTGAAAAACATATGATCTGAAAATAAGGGGATGTCTCCCAGATTAGGGAGGTATTCCAGGAATTCATAAACAATAAAGTGAAGACGCATAATTGAAAGGCGGTTCACAATACATTACGTGAAAGCAGATGCGAACAAGAAAATTAATAATTTAAACCAAATGTTAAGACAGTCGATGAAATTCATGATAAATGGTCGCATTACAAACGAGTTAAATGTTACTACGAATCTTCTCAAATCACAAACGCAGTTTCTCAATTAAAAAAAAAAAAAAAAAAAGCTGGCTGTAAAACTTTTACGAACTACGTTTAGTCTGAAATATTTATAATAGTGCACTTGTAAAACATTCCACTTATGTGCCTTTGTGATTTACTGAATATTATACATCGAATAGTAACTGGTTCGATTACAGGCAAGGACTGCTACACTCCAAAACTCATTTTTATAAACGACGCCCGAATTAAAAAAATGATACATGATAGCTCGTCGCAGGATTCGTTCACTCTCAGTCATGCCAGGGAGATGGAATGGGTTAGAGAACTCCTTCTATATTCTCTTGTGCTGTAATCCAGTAATGATCCAGCAATCTAAATGTTTGCAGCTCGACGAAAGTAGGATCTATTTTCCTGCCATATTCTCGCTCTAAAATTCTTCTTTGCAAGCTTTTTAATACTCTTAAACAAAGAGAATTTTGACCTGCATCTCAATTCATTCTTTTAGACAGTAAACATAATAAGCGCGAAAGGATAATCTTCCTCTTTTTTTATACACGTGAGAGCCTTGATGATCAGAAGAAACCAAAAATTAGCCTGCAAATCAGGGAAATAAACTGAAACTAGAAACAGATCGATTCTGACGGTCTTAATAACAGAATCATCATGATCATGTGTTTTATGAACAATGCGCTCATTTTCTGAAGAAATGTGTCAACAATACCGGCAATTAAAAAAAGAGATAACAGGAATCTGGATAATAATAGTGATGGACGACTGACCCTCCTCAGTAAAAAATCATAAACTGACCATTTAAAGTAAGTAGATCAGAAAATTAATCGATTACTGCGATTGCCCAGATAATATCAACTCAAGCTGATCGCAAAAGACAAGTAAAATTTAAAAGATATACACCTTCAAAGGGTATATTTAAAAATTGCTAATAATTACCATATGCATTATTATGATTAAAAACGGTGATGTCAGTGATCAGCTATGTTTATCCACGTGAGCCAGAAAAAAAGAAAAAAGAAAAAATGAATAGAAAGACAAACGTTCATGGTAACTAAAAACGGAATCCTTGTTTTCATCGACTGTCACAGAGACATGAGTTTTTTACAACGGAAAGGATAGGTACTCACCTGTTGTACAAAGTCCTATAAATGTGTGCGCGTGCCTTTTAACAAGGTCCATCTCCCGGAAAATAGGTAATCTCCTTAGAATGTGGCCAAGGAAGTCAAAAGGTGTAATGGCTGACAGGTCCCACTTTAATGTGTTTAAAACCAGAAGTTCCCAGCTCTGAAATAAAACAACCTATTAACAAAGGGCATAAAACGTTATCTCTGCAATTTATTATTGTTAATATTTCAAAACGAGGGAAAAAAATTATAATGGCAAATAAATATAACAAATGCTTTTCAAGGTGTGCTCGCACGTACAGCATCGTTACTAGGCAGCTACCCAACATTTAAACCATGATTCAAAAAGCAAGTTCTTTGACACTGGAGCTGCCTTAAATTATGCAATTATGTAAAAAAATTTTAATTTAACTCTTTTGTTATACTGCAAAATCCATCCACCAATCGATTTAAGTCACCCTATTTCGCTAATCTTCAGGCTATTCCGAAAACATCCTCTTTCTTTAACCATAATCTCGTTCTAGTTTCAAATTTTAAAAAGCAAAGAATTAATTTCGTTGACTATAACATGAGAAGTTAGGTAATGTCAGATTGGTTATTCTTGTCTAATAGCCTTCGAATGCATGAATACTTCGGAAACTAATGATTCACAGATCAATGAGGCAAAGATCACTCGATCACTAAAATTCTTTACCAAGTACAATATTATTTTGCAAAAATACATCGCTTCCCGTCTAATTTTTGAATTACAAAGAGTGGAATTAATTTCTTTGACTACCATATCTGCCTGTCTGTACGACAATGGCAACAATAGAGATTAATCTCAATAACGGTCACACAAAATTCTGAAATGAAAAAGGTCAATGTTTACCTACCGCGCAACAGGTTAGAGAGGACAAAGAACATTCTTATGCCAGCTGAGTTGGAAAAAGGGTTCATCGGCGACATGCCAAGACAGAATGCACAACACACCCCACATTCCACACCTTGAACCTGATCTAAATCGAAAACTGCACAAATGGAGGAAGGAATCCACCAAGTAATAGCAGAAACCCGAGTGCTGCATGGGTAGCGAACTACCAATTCCCCAATTCCAAGAAAGAAAAATTACCAGAAAAAAGCCCACAATGAAAGAAATCGGGGAAAGTACTACACAGGGGGGTCAGGGTGGAAAGAAAGGAGGGAGGACCATTCATCTGGTGCCGAAATTTCAGGAAGGGGATAAAAGCATGACTTGTCGGCAAAGCGCCGAAAAGAGCGTTCTAGGGATGAGGGTGAATTGTTGAACAGCGGGAGCGATGAGTTGAGAAAGAAGATCGCCGATCATTCTTTGGCGCAGTTCTGGCCCATGCATGGTGGAAATCACCGCAGGAAAACCTTTGTAAAATATGTACTATCCAACAATGCATCAACCGAAAGGGGGAAAATAAGACAATGCGGAAATATTTTAAAATATGTACAGCTTAATATTTGAAATAATTTAAAATGTGGTCGGATAAAATATTACAAATTAACTGCCATCAGCAATATATCCATATACCACATAGGGTCTTGTTGGTTTCATTATAAGGATTAGAACACTTCGAATTACCAGCAAATACAAATAAAATAAGCTCAAAAAACAGGGAAAGCTTAAAAGCATACGAATAAAAATTAAAACACAATACAGTTCAAAAGTCTGAGATCCATCTCGATAGCCGTACGGAAAGGACAAGGTTAATCAAAAAAAAAAAATGTTTTGAAAAGAATGACGGTGATACTGTCACATTTATTTGTCCACTAGAATTACAAAAAAGACCGACACCATCCACCCACAGCTCAAAGTATTCCCAAGATGCTCATAAAAAAGCTGATATAATCGGTCTTCGAATTACGTAATTGGACAGCATCTCTATGGCAATGATGATATTTTTCTCGACCACCAGCTTACTGCCTTGAAGATACAAATGTTAGCAGTGATATTAAAACAATAAAAACAGTATATAAGCAAATTAGCCAAGCAGATTACTTCTTGCTGTCTTTAATGCCAGCAATCACATCGATTAAGCTTTGTATCATAATCGTCTTCTATTTACCTTAATCTTATTTCTGTACTGCGTTTTTCTCGATCTCTGCAGTACAGGTCTGTCTTTCGGTACTACTGCTAAAGAAACGAGAAAAAGCCTAGTCTAGTAGATTGGATTAGAGCTCGAAGCCAGAGAAATCTTAAAGAATCCAGTTTTGTATAAGAACGTTCTGGATGCTTCCTGATTTCTATAGCTTCCTTCACTAACTTAGATAGGTATCATCATATATTTCGCAGTTCGTCAACTTAGGTATTCGCTTCTTTAAAAATTAAATTTCATCATAGTTAAAGCGGTAATCATTCTGAAAAAAAAACGTAGCAAATTAGCCAATAAGTTGCAATTCGGATCGTCAATCGAGAATAATTACTGACAAAAACTTCTCATGTGCGTCCAGAATCAATCATCAAATACTAGAGAAACGTTATACAAGTTACTCTCTGAACTGAAGCAAATGAACACATTCCAGCTTTGGCGAGAAGTTTCATCAACAGCCCACTCAGCCTTCGTTTGCACCACATGGCGTGGCAACCCCTCAACAAAAGAGCCGAAAAACGATCTCTGTCTGATTCCGGGGGATGGAGCAGGGAATCTGCCAGCCAGACGACCACCCTTCTCAGTATTGAAATGGGGAGAGAGCAACAGGTTCCCAGGGTGCTCGGAGAGCCCCGAAAAGCAAGCAAAAAAATTTTTGATCCTGCATTTTTGCTCAATTTGGCACTCTTCCTATGGGAAAAACGCCCAGTCCGAAATTTTTTTGCCACGGATATTTTTTTCCTTGTCTTCTTATCGGGGTTCCTCAGGCAGCACAGACAGAAAAGCTGGTCATGTCCACGAAAAGAAATTTTTTCCCCATCGCACTCTTCCATGACCTCGTTTATTTTTATTTTTCAAGTTCGTGTGGAACAATGTAAATTCCCCTTTATTTAAAAAAGCACCTGCTCTGTATTCATTCCTTACTTTTCTGTTTGATGTGCAACCTGCCCACATTCTTCCAACTCTTCAAAGCAGATATTTTAAGGAATAAAAGCATAAGTTTTCTACATAAACTTCAGGTACAAGAGAAGGGCAACATTAGAGCAATGAAATGAAGAGCAGCATTATTAATTCCTTCATAATTCCACAGGTAACTTGTGATTGACATTTTTCAGGGGTCACAAGGGAAAACTTTCAAGAGTATATATAGATAAAATTTTAACAAGCCACGTCGTGAAATTTCCAACTCATGGAAACTTTTTTTAATTCTACAGTTACAAAAATGGGGAACTGTTGTGATTACGACTAAATGACACTTAAAATAATCATCTAATTTTTTTCTACAGCTACGTAGCGCAGAATATTGATGACATTATTTTGCATATTATTTGTATCATTATATATCGATAAACTTTAGTCAGCTGTGAGCACAAGAAGTAAAAGCACAAGTACAGTTTCATTTTAAGAAAAATAAAATAGAATGTCGCTAATTATCCATAAAAGGCTTATAAAGGTATTTCTCCAGCATGTCTTCATGGTGTAGTGGTCAGCACGCTCGACGCGTATTCGAGAGGTCCGTGGTTCGAGTCCCAGCGAGAGAATTGCTTCTTCTCATCTTTCCTGTTTCGAAATAACCTCATGTCTCTACACGCTGCGGTAATAAAAGAATATCTAAACTTTTCTATTCTGAATAAACCGTTTCGTAAGAAGGCATGCTGGTGTTAGTAACTCATCGAAATTCCATCAACGACTTTTATATGATTATGTTTGCATGGTGGCAACACAACTATCTGCCTTAAGATGAACGTTTTATGGAGAATTATTATTTAAGTGAAAAAAAGCCCGTATACATGATGCCAGTCTGTCCAGTCACCAGCTACTGAAGCCACGACAAACTACCGCTAATGTTTAATAGCCTTATCCAATAGGGGACGCAAATAATAAATGAAATCATTTCTACACATAAATGATGAGGTTTCTCTTCTTCAGAGTCTTAGTTAATCTTCTGATAAGGCATGACGGCCCTTAACCGGTAATGAGATTTTTTGTCATTACGTATATATTATTTGTATCATTACTAATAATATTGTGTTTTCTTATTTACATTTAATGATCTAAATGTAATCTTAAGAATGAAAGTTTAGGGAAATGAAGATAGTAAATGCTGTTTAAATACAGTTCTTTACAAGCAGATCCAAACAAGTCGTGCTAATGCAGAGTTAACTGAGTGGATTATAAATTCAAAATAAACTTTAATACCTGGAATATTTCTAGTAGAAGCTTAGAAAAAAATAACTGGTCAATCAGAAGCGAGCCTAAAAATGAATTAATACTTAAATATAACACAGTTTTACTGGGATAGTAGCAGTGTCATAAATCCATAAATATTTAAACTGTGTTCCAAAGAACTAAATCCTTCGAAGAATTCCGAAAAACAAAATCTAAATACGAAGAAATTTTTAATACCACTGACCCCAAAAATTGCTCATCTAAAATAATGTAAAATAAATTTGTTTTTATGCGCAAACATCTAGATCATATCTTTTTATGAACAGTAATGAAATAATGCTTTTGAATCAATGCCTTTTTTAACATTTCTTTTTTTTTGGGGGGGGTGATACGGATTGCACAAAAAGTTTTAAGGACTCTACATAAAAACAGTTTTAGGGGATTCTTGAGTCAACATAATAAGAAGATCATTGCCTATGTCAGTCTCTCGAAATGCATGTTCTATAAAACCAAAGTCGACAACGTATGCTAAATTATACTAATAGATTGTTAAAATGTATTCTATAATACTATTAGACTGTAAAATGTACTCCACAATTAATATAATCACTGAGTATAATTTATAATAAATGACATATAACAACAATCCTCACAGATAAAACTCCACACAAATGAACACTTTCCCGAAAAAGTGTTATTCATTTATTTCCCAATGCATTCCTTGGGAATCGCTTAAGGGGAGGTCAAACCTTATGCCCCCCCTCTAAGTCCACAGGCAGCTTCCTCAACAAAAGCACTGATGTCCTACTATGGACCTTGACCTCTATTTCTTCAAAAGGTCAAAATCATCGTTAACAGGTTTATCCTGCTTCAAACACTTACTATCAGTTTACAGGACGCGGATACTTTCAAGTGCTGGCGATCACTCCGGAACACGATCTAAAAATATTTCTCCTCCCCCCTTAGCCTCTTTTACTTTTTCTCTTCCCCTGCGCATCTACAAAAAACCCTTAACGCGTAGATTTATTCACGCTCATCTCACAATTCATAAATGTATTCATTGATAGATGAAAGAATGTAATTCCGTGTAATACATCGCTTCTGCCACCGGACGGGACGATGCATAATTAAAACACGAATTCCAAAATATCTACAGATGTTAAGAATAACTGTAACTGAAATCATTCGAAGTGTGATTAGTGTTTATTATCTTCACTAAAAACCCTGAAATCAAAATGTTTAAGTCCTTTTCAACACCAGGACGAAGTATTGTTATTTTCAATTTCCCTAAAATTACGGAGGACATAAACCGCAGTTACTGTCAAATGACGATGGATAAAACTCTTCATACATTTTTGATAAAATTATAGTGTGGTGCTTATTTTGGATTACATTAATCATTTTAAAACAATCGTTTTATTTGGATTTCTTAATAACATTCTGCAAAAGCTTCTACACCTTATAATAGATCGATTGCATTAAAAATAAAAATGCAGAGAAAAATTTTACTTAAAGAAGAGAGATCTCTACCAGAATCTCTCGAAATTCGGAAATCTTTCCTTAAAACCACCAAACTGATCTGAAACTGCGTTCTGACTAATTTTAAATTAATGCTTTCATTCAACAATCACTTCATTAAGGAATTCATTAGCGTTCAGTAAACTATAAAAAAATGCTTCCAAAAATATATCGAAAAGCGTTTCCATCGAGGCGTGGAATCTTGCCTTTCGAAGATTGCGTCAAGATTTGGGCTGAATCCGCGCGATTTAAAAGTTTCTTCAGATAAGCCACACTTCTCCGATGGCATCAGTTTCATGAAAGCCGATTTTCCATGATAGAGAAAGTTGACGGAAATATTAATTTGTTTTGCCGAGTGTTGTTATCATTGTGAGAAAGCTTTAAGTTTCCGATTCTCTTGGAGCCCGAAAATCCCTTCTTTTTTTTTTTTTTTTTTTTTTTTTTTTTGTTCCTTGTAATCGCGAGTGCTGACTAAAGTGCGTGAAAATGCTGATGATGTTCGCTTATGCTGAAATGTTAATCGTTCAGATGAGACTAAAAGTTGATGACTTACCATTCTGAATTAATGCGTTTGAATGAATTGAAGGTTACGTTCTTGACAAACATGCTGTAGATTGTTTCAGTAGTTGATTGCAAGGTTTTAATTGCAAAGTACTTTTTTATTCAATAGCAGCTAGTTGCAAAAATAAATGATTTCGTGCATATAATGTACTAAACCTACTTCGACTTACACGCACTGACTTCCAACGTGCTTATCCTAAGCATGTTAGTAAGTGCTAATAAGTCGACACAAGTACCGATATACGATCGAAGCGATAAAAAAATAATAATAATGATGATGATAATGACAGTGAAGATTAATGTATAGGTAGATGTAGACAGGACACGAATTTTACCATTGGTCGTACAGGTATAGTCCCGCCGCATTAACCGAGCAATTTTGACAGAGAACGCTCAAAATTGGGGCATAGGTCTCCCACTCCTCTTCCTCTTCTAACCTCTCGAAAAGACTCGGCTCGGCGAGTATTTTGAGTGCCCCTTTACCGCACAGATATTATACGCTTACAAACATAAAATTTTTTTCTCGGAGCCCATCGTTACGGCAGTCAGCGTCACCAACCACTACACCAGCTGGGCGACTTGAAGATTAAAGTACATTTGTAACACAGCAAATTGAACAGTCTTCACAGGCATTTGATCTAGACTTCGTAGGGTCCACAGCGGCATACCTATTGGCAGAGCTTAGAATCAACAGAGCCATAGAAACACTGCATAGTATCAACACCTAAACACTGTAGCAACATTTTGTTCATTTAAAGGCAACATTTTATTTATTTAAACGCATTCATTTAACATTCATTTTAACACATGCGATCGATACGGCATAGGATCGAAAAGACATACAATAGCTAGCAGATACATACACTTATAACAGCGTATATTGAAGATAGAAATAAGTTGATTAAATTATTATTTTTCAGGGTACCTGCAAAGGGTCGAAACCAATTTCTGAGTTGTTGTGTCAATCGTGTGTGGTTACAGAGACGGTCATTTTTAGGATTCTTTCATTTTTGTATTAATCGTGTGCCGCATTCTCGGTAATTTTCCCTCTAATTTCTTTTTTTACGGGATTTGGAAGCTTTTGATTTATTTCGACAGTATTCCCTTGAACCCTGACTTCGGGAAACGGACGCCAAACAAGCAGATTTTAGAATTTCTCCGATTAGTATTCTTTACTACATGCATTCCTCAAGGCCCATCATTTAAAACTTTAAAATCCTAGCCAAGATCATTCATCCTCTACCCCCATACAGATAAGGCAAAAAAATCGCGGACGTAAAACGTCGAAAAGAAAACAACGCAGAACATCGCCATACAAAATATCGTGAAAGAAAACATCACAGATCTAAAAACATTAGGCGTAGCGTTTCAAAAACATCGCAAAATAACGTGTTAAACAATAGAGCAACTACAAATTAGATTAGTTTATTGTGTGTGTAGTACTCAAATAAATTCGTTAAAACATTCCCCCCCCCCAACGGCGGGCGCTTGCCTATGCCGGCATTGGCCACTCCTAAGGCCAGATGTGGTGGTCTCTTTATTATGGAGGCACCTAACAGGTGTGCCACCTTTGCCTCCAATAAATGGACAGACAATTTAAATCCATGCCTTCTCCGAGATTCGAACCTGGGCCCTTCGGTATCGTAGTCAGGCTCAAGTAGTAGCCTGGTTATTTTTTTAAGACGGAATTACCACTGAACCACTATATGCAAATTAGATGTGTATATTAGATTTATCCTTGACTTCGGAGATTTGCGACGACATTATTATTCTCAAAGCTTTTCCCTCTGCCTGATATCGATATTAAATATTCTACTTGCAAAATTTTGCCAAACTGACTGAAGACTCATTTTTATAACTCGGTCACTTTCGCCATCCGTCAAAGAGTAATCTTTTCCAGCTCCCGTTTATGTTGCTACTAGTATTTTACGCTTCATTCACCGCTTAGCCCATAAATGGAGAAGTTCTCATGGAAGTCAAAAAGCAACGGGAGCATCGATGCAGCCATGCTGATCTTTTCCCACAGGAAGTCCCTCATCAAACCAATTTTACTTTTCGCTTACCTTACTTAGATAGACGCCCCCTATTTTTCTACTTTGCCTCTTGATAACTCGAGTGCGACAATGCGTAGGCGGGACAAATTTAAATCAAAAAAGATAAATAAAACAGAATCGAAGTTGTGGCAACATAGTAGCATCGGGTTCGCGAAGTAGTAGGTGGACCTACCAAATGCATAAAGGACACAGCGTATCATTTTCTTGGATGCCGTGTTTTCTACTTTCAAGATCAAGGTTAGGAAAGGAAAAAAAGAACTTGAACGACGAATGGGATGTGGAGCGGTCGGGGAGGAGAGTCGTTTTCCCGTCTGGAGTCGTGTATTTTGGAAAGGGAGAATGCGAGGATTCTTTTAGCTGTTTCCAAGACCTTCGGCAATCGACCTTATTCATGCAAATAAATGGAATCGTTTAATCTTGCGATGTTTAAAAGGCGATTTCGCGAAATTCTCAACCATAATATTGATATAAAAAGAACTTTAGCGCAGTGACTACGGAAATAATGACGCGCTTCCCGAAATATAACTTATGTAATCTTCATTCGTATAAAGCAAACATAAAATTAAAATTTTAAATTTAATTAAAAAATTTTAATTGCAAAGAAATAAAAATAATTATAAATTTAGTTTTACTTTATTTTTTTCTTGTGAAACAACTCTAATGTATTCAATGCACATAACACGATGTGCCACTACTCTTTATTTCTAGAATAATTTGCGTCATTAGTATGGCATATGAATATGAAAAGTACTACATTCGCATTGTGGACTTAAAAGTATTTTTTGTTTTCATATCACGCATTTTTCATTTCGCTCGTATGGAAAAAATTAAAAATTGTTGCCGATGTTATTTATTTATATTTCGAATTATTAATATATTGCTAAACAAAAGAGCGATTTAAAAAGCAATAAACAAAGTTCTTAAAAATTTAAATCTTAATTTTACTTTTTTTAGTAACGTACCTTTGATATAAAATAAAATACATTTAAATATTGCAGCAAACAATTTTTATGAATATTAGCATTATTTTAAATAAATTATATTTCTAAAGCCATATGTTACATGCCTGAATAGAAAATAACTGTTTCAGCGTCGTTCAACTAGTTTGTACTGTTCTTTTCTTTAAGCCTCCTTGTTTTCAAAATGCTCATGTTTTCACACACTCCTGCTATTTTTAACTTTTCAATTATACCTTTCATTATTTTAATAGTGCGATATTTTTAAAGTATCTCGCATAAAAATCACACACAAAAATCCAACATCCCTCTTCCACACGCACGTTTATTTCAGTGCTAGAGCTGCCATAATGAAATCAATTAGAAACCCTCTTGGGAAAGGACAGAAAGGAAGTATCACGTAAATTTACAGCACAGTAGGTAAACCTAGAATCCCTTGCTCTTTTCTTATCTCTAGTATACTTTCCTGAACTTCCTACCACCATGCTAAAGATAAATTACTGTTCCTGCAATGCATCCCATGAAAGCAGATGTTCGACCAAATGCATCATCCAGAAGGCAAAAAGAATCATTCACAAAAACACCCCTCCTACGATGACAAAAAAGAAAGCAACTAGTTGTAAAACCATAAAAATCGAACAACGGAGGGGTGGGCACACTCCCACAAAGAGAACTGTTTTATTGTTATAGTCATTTACACTTCAGTCACACATACTCCGATAATTCTTACAAGGCAGTAAGGATGCAATCAAATACATTTTAAGTTCCAATCTCATAAGTAAGTCATTGTGGTAATTTTCAATAATTAGCAGTAAAAGTAATTTTAAATTATTAGCAGCTTGAAGCCCAATGTCATTAATAATTATAATGTTTCCACCTGAGCTCCAGTATCATTAAATAAGACACTGTAGTCTGAAAGTAATCTTAAATTATTAGGGCAATTGTAAGGATTTAACATTGGATAACCATAAGTATTTTTAAGGATCAATAAGATAGTTCGGAAGTTGGAGATTCGTAATAAGGTGAGTCTGATGTACTTATTCCAAGAGTGTTGATAGGTTCTACAGGCTATATCTTTATAATTTTTTTTTTTTTTTTTTTTTTTTTTTTTAATTTCTTTTCTAAAAGGAAAGAATAAAAAAAAAAAAAAGGAGAATAAACTAATTTCAGGATTTCACTTAACAAAATTACCTTTTCACAGCCACAAAAATAATAGTAAAACATTAAATTAAGCAAAGCTCGTTAAACTTATACCAACTTACAAAATAAATCACACTTAGCCGAAGTTAATTTGAAAGGATTCGATAAGCTGGAAATTAACTGATTCATTTTTACTTTCCCTGCCCTTTTCGACCTGAATATTGTTTTAAAAAAACAATGTATTATCTGGTATTGTTTCTACTATTCCAACGCAAAACGCGCTCGACGCGGATCGGCTTTATTTATAGTTTTGCGAAACGATCACCAGTCTTTCTTTTCCTTTCTTGTTGAGACGGATGTTTTTCCTTTCGAATTTAATCACATTCAGAAACAATAATCATTGATAAACTCTAAAGGCTTTCCAGATGCATGTCGCTGGAAGAGAAACGTATGCAATTTGCACAACATTCCAGTTCAGTTTTTCACATTTACCTTCAGTTTCGACATTATTAAAAGATTAATTGGCCTCAATAAACTTTATAAATGAAAAATTCCAAAACTCTAATTCGCCCTGGGGTGGAGAGAGAGGTTTATAGAGCTGCTATCAAAATTGGCTGAATCAACATTATTGGTAGATCCTGTTTAAAGAGTCAAATTATGAATTAATAAGCCAATTTATTTAATGTCTTTGTGTGAAAAGTTCTTAAACGATTTGCAAAGCGAATGATACTACATGTACTATAATACATACATAGATATACTATGCACAAATACTGTAACATACACTGTACATAAAAACTACACTCACTATGTTCTATACCCATATACCATATTATATACTACACACATATATAACGCATACATGATTTGCTGCTACTCTGTACAGAGCATATCATTTGCACACTATATACAGCTTCTACTTTCCCTTCTGCTTCCAAAAGTTAGCTCCGCTACATAGTATATTACTTTAACATAGGAATTTCAATATTATTCTTCCCCCCCTCCAGACTTGCCTCGTAACCATGGGAATAACAACTGCAGATTTCAATCGCTTACTGTTTCTCCTCCACTTCATTTCCCTTTAAAGCGTCTCGTTTACGAAAAGCGATTGAGTGAAGACTTAACAGTTTCAGATGGGATGGAGAAAATAAGCGGTGATGACGATATGATATACCCAGTAGCAAATGTGGGAGGGTGGTAATGGCCTTGAAGTGCTTATTTTAAAGAAACAAACAGCAGAATAGAAATGTTTCTGAATCCTGTCAGGTGAGAGCTTTTCTAACTGAAACCTCTGCTGCACTGCCAACAAAAGTTGCATTTCCCATGTTTGGTTTACAAGTACTACATAAATACAAAGAAATGAACCAACAGCAGAAGTTACTTACTATTAGCTGCGAAACTGTAATGGAGTGGTCGGAATAGAGGCACAGCCTCTCCGCAGTTAGTGGCCTGCTTTGGCGCAATTTGGAGGCTAGAAAGAGACAAACAGCCCCTAAGAGCTGTAGTTGACTTTTTTGTACCCTGACCAGAGAAAGGAACCTGTCCAGGCAATTGACGGCTAAAGGGAACACTTCATCTTGGCAACGCTCTTCCTCGCACACCTGAAAGACAAAGTTCAATCAATTGACGTATGAAGGAAAGCAAATCAATTAGCACATGCAAGAAAAACGTTACATAACTATGCCACACTATAAAAACCAAATCGATCAGTTTTTCTCTTCGACGCAAATGCTACCTTCAGCTTTAAAGGTTTGAAAGGGTGATTTCTATAAAGGTCCCAGGAATGTCACGCTTGTGCAATGCTACACAAACAGGATTTTTCTTCCTTTAATCACTATAGGAAACTATAGCCCACTATCTGCAAAGTGATACCTTGGCACGTAAAAGAAGCTGCTAGTTCTAAATGATCTTCATAAAAATAATAGCTTATTTATGCCGAAGCGAACACTGGACAGCCTGCGTTAAAGTGCCGCTGATACTGATAGGTTCGGCCTTTCTTCAACTCAGCGCAGACAAATTTATTCCCATTTCAGCCCGATTCGCATATAGTCCTCCGTTCTTATACCAAAATAATTACGTGTAATATTTTTTATCTCCTGGTTGCCCTTATATGGTTTTTATAGAAAACTAACTAGCATTCAGTCAACTTACAATGGCATGGAATTCAAAGCCATACGAAGTATACTGTTCATTTATCTACAGCACGTACGAAATTTAAGATTTGTATTTAATTAACATAAGTTTGCCCAACTTTCAATTTATTCAAGTTTGGATATCCACTCATTATCACTAAATAGGATATTTAAAATTATCTTTTTAATTCCAGCATTCCACTACAGATGAATTTTGCCTTTGTGTTACAAAAGTCCTCACACATATCCACAAAACTCGCTTATGGAAAAAATATTTAAAAAAAAAAAAATGTACCGCAACTGGCATTGAAGCACTTCAGCAGTTGACAAACGAACGATTCTTTCTCACGTTCATCCGTTCTCCGCGGAAAGCGATGAAAATGAGACAGAGCGTATTTTAACAGCGGAATTACGAGAAACCCGGGAGTATATCATATCCCATCTTGACGGAGTTAGACGGAGGAGTGGGTCATAATTACCCACTTCCTGGCGGCCCTTCCATTCACAACATACTCCACTTTCACACAGTGGAACATCCCATATTTTGGCTTCATTACCAGTCATTCAATTGGACAGGATAAATATTTCGATTCTCTTTTTTATTTTTGTGTTTTTTTTAAATGAATATATCATCTATTGTCGACATCTAACAAAATCGATTATTTTGCAGCATAGCATAGAAGATATTGCGTTAAAGTGTATTAATAACGCCAATTTTAAATATTAATAAAATTGTAAGTTATAGAGTTAAAAATATAGCTGTTTCTAACGCCAAAATGAAAGACATACGGACGATAGCAACTAAATTTTTATTATTAAAATTCTAGAATTGTATTTTTCATAATATATAAATAGAAACATTACAAAGACGTTTAGAATCGGAAGTGGTAAAACATAGCGCTTTAGACATGTCTTTTATAATATAAACATTAATAAAACTTTTTGTAATGTATCATTACGAATCGCTTACTCTATTTTGCCTTGATAAGAAAAGGAGTTATATTTTGGAAAATGGAAGATCTTACACCACCTTCACATTAAATGCGAAAAGAGAAGACAATTTCATTACCTTCCTTCTTCTTAAATATCAAAATGACTAATAAAATAAATAAGAGATAAAACTCCCTTCAGAACGCAATTTACATATTAATATGGCAGTTCCAGCATGCTTGAAAAAAAAATTCCATTGAAATTGAATGTGATTTAAATATCCGTTTACAAGCTGTTATTTTAATTCATAGCTTATCAGAGGAAAGAATAATCAAATTTGGTGACAACCCCTTCACTTCGAGGGGGAAAAATCCCTAAAATAAAATAAACTTTTTAATCGAAATATCCGTGATATTAGTTAAAAGAAAAACGCTATCACTTTCTGGGTAAACATGTCGACTTAGCTACCGAGTACGTAATAAAGCTTGCGTTTGTAAAATCGTGACAAATGCGTGTTCTCAAAAAGTTTGTATTTCAAATTACGTTAAGCACTTCCCGTATTTAAAGGAATAAAACATTGAATTCCTGCATTTAAAGAAACAAAGTAGACTTACATTTATGAAGTTACGTGAATAAAAATAAATTAAATTTGCTCAGCGATACTTCTTATCTGAGCTTGAAAGCAGAAACACGACTAAATTGATATGTTTTTCAGCATAACATGATACAGCTCATTAAAAAAAAAAAAAAAAAAAAAATTCCCACAGAAGTCTTGGGGGAAAAAAAAAGATGTGAAACATTTACTCTTACATGTTAACTGAATATGACGTGAACAGTAATTGGAATTAAGAAATTAAATTTCCTAAAATACAAAACAGTTAGGTGGTTTTTTATTATTATTGTTATTATACTATATATATATATATATAATCGGAATGTTGGCTTACAATGAATACTATCTATGTGCAGAATTATAATAAATAAAATGGGCGAAAGAAATGTGTAAATGAATGCAATTTATATAGTACAGTTGAAATTTATTGTTATTTATCCTGTGGTTAAATTTGAATTCACGCGATAGCGTGTAGGTAGGAGAATCGCATAAATTCTGAGCCCACCAGCGGCCGAGCGGTAAAGTCGCTGAACACTGGTAGTTCGGTCCGAGGTTCGAATCCCGCGAACGGGCTGGCTGCATGGGCGTTTTCGTGGTTTTCCACATGTGTAACGTGTATACGAGCCAGTTTCCCTTAGAAAGTCCTCCACGAAGGCATCCCTCCTCTTAGGCAGATAGCCCTCGAGGCTTTGCCATAATTACACACACACACGCATAAATTCTGTAGTCTAAAGGTATTTGTAACATTTATGAAATTGGTGAAAGGAGTTGAAAACGCCTAAAAAAAATACATATAAATGATTTTAATGAATTGTGCTAGTGTAATATCGTGGTTCCAAGTAATCTTATATTAGAAACGATTAAAGTAGAAAAAAAAAAAAAAAAAAAATTGTGTGTGGCGTGGACGCACTCAGCTAATCAACATTTAACAGTATTTTTATCCGAAACATTGTATACAGTAAAGTTTTTGATTAATTTCATGAGCTGATTTACTTTCTTAACTTTTTTGTTCATTAACGTACAAAGTTTGTGTTATTAAGTATGTGTGTATTGTTAAATTAAACAATAAAATAACTTATTCACCTTCGTTTAATCTTTATTTAGTATTATTTATTTATTATGTAATTTCTTTTAAATCTTATCGCAAAGTCTCAAAATGTATGTACAACTTTAAAGCTGGATGTTCCCCCTAATTTCGACTCTCCCACTCGTACTTTCATACTATTCATACTATAGACAGTTTCACGTGTTCTCTTATTCGATTCGTTTAAGAATCGGGGGCTTATTAGTTGATGATAACAGAGATCAAAAACTGCATTAATTGGTTTTAAATCGCTTATTCAACAGCAAACAGGTTAAAGTTTAAAGAATAATTAATATTTTACGGTTTGCGGAATGGCAACACAGTGCAGGGAAGAAGATGAAAATATTTTATTTCGGAGTAGCGGCTCATCTCTGTTAAACTGCTGAACTTTGTGATATTTAAAGCATAACTATCTTACGTTTTGTCGAAAGCAACTCATTGCCTTCAAATCATCGAATTTGTTAACCAATATGCCATTAAATTCGCCCAAAAGCTGCAATGCGATGAACATATAAACATACATACAGATCCTTCGTTCTTTAATAACACAGATTAATGGTACAGCTGCCCAGACAGTATAGTGGTTAGGGGAGCCTACTGCGGTATCGAAGTGCCCGGATTCGAATCTTGGAAAAGGCATGGTTGCAATTCGTAGGCAGCAATGGTGGCAGCCTGTTAGTTGGCTCCACAATAAAATGGCCACCATTTCTGGCCACTTATAGGCATGTGCCCGCCATTAGATGTTAAAAACAAAAGACGAGAAAAAAAAAAAAAAAAAGATTAATGGTACTTATATTAGGAAACTGTGTTGCCATCGAAAAGCATCAAAATATTATTAAGAAGTACATAACAGTTTTTAAATTTTACATTCTTCAAGAATAATTTAATATCTAAAGCCAAAACAGGAAAAAACATTTCATTTGAAAACTAAAGTAATATTAAAAAATAATCGATGCAGAAAGTGCATATCAATCTTGCTATTAAAATAACTTTACTGCGATTGCTTTCGAAAGAAAAGGCTTGATATGAATTTCGTGATACATTCTTTAACGCGTACGCAAAGACTGCGAACCAGTTCAGCGGAGACGTTTATTAAATTTACAAATTTAATTCATCCATTCAGGGTTTCATCCTTAATAAAAGCAATATTTTCCTTAATATTTTCTATCTTTCAAAAATAATTCTCAAGTGCACCAAATTTTGACATAGGGATGGATATGTTATCAAATCATTCAATCTCAAAAGGTTATAAAATCATTCGATTATACTTCAGAAGAGTAATTGAAAACAAAAATCCAGACCTCTTATACAGTTTCGGCAATAATCATCGACCAAGTTTTATGTACGAAGCAGAGGGGGGGAAAAAATGATAAAAACTGAAGTAAAAAAAAAAGTCTGGATTCAATGATCGCATCTATAATAGAAAGTTTTGATGCGTGTCCCACACAAAAGACGGAAGTTCCAATTCGACGTACGAAGAAAACTTTTTTACGAGAGTGCCGTGAGAAAAAGGTCTCCTTTTTAACGAAAACAAAACTAATAAAACGATAAGCTTGTGAGAAAACTGTCCAAAACTGCATTTCTACGAAGATTTAACATCATAAAAGATGGCCGACAGAGCTACGGCTAGGGTACGGTCACGGTTAAGCTGCGCATTGCATCGTCCGTGTCATTCATTTCGCTGAGTAGAAAATCACTTTTAAAGTACAGTTATGGAATTCATTGTTAAAGCTTGGCTTGTGGCGTGTGAAAATGGCCATAAATTCGTGAATTGAAATGTTATACTTAGTACTTACTACAATTCAAAAGCACAATAGGGATAATAAAGGAGACAAGAAAGAATTCGTCTGCTTCGGCATGGAATTCTTTTGAGACAGCCATTTAAAGCGCCACGCCTGAAGTGTGTGGTTATCATCGGCGAAAATTTATTGTTGAATGCATACATTTATGAATAGATATTGAAATTCTTTTCGGTAATACACAGACAACCATTTTCTTTTTATTCTCTAAAAAAAAAGGGCCAATGACACACGTTGTCATCTACCAAACGTAATCAAGGAGTATTAAATGCGTAGCCATCTTATGAAAGGAATTAAGCTGCACTGCTATTTTAAAGAAAATGACATATTTGATTAAAGAATTTATCATCTTCACCGACCTTTTCACCTATGATATATGGTATAAAATCTTTTTTAATGTATGTTTAGTTAATCGATGATATGGAAATCAAAGCAGAAAAATATATGATAACGTAATTAAAATAATTTTTAATTTCAGACGCACAATTTAACGGCATTTCGTTTGGCAATGTAGAATTTATAAGAATCTTAAGAAGTTAAAATAAATTGATTAGCTAAAATGAATAATATAAATAAAGAAGTAATTTTCATGAAGTTCGAAAAATGAAGACATCGTAAAATTTTACTCCTTCTAAACGTGAATTTTGCCAAGCTACCATTAACTGCTACATTACCAACGTAACTGCTTTTAAGTGCGAATTATTGTTTAATTTTGCTAAAAATCTTTACAGGAATACCTTGTCAAATAAGGTGTTCAATAAAAAATTTAGTTACCAAATATCTTTGACACTCAATACGATAGTATTCCTCATTTACTGCTCGACAATTTTGCAGAGCGTAAAACCAAATGAGCGTAAGTGCGCTTTTGATAACTTCAGAATCTGATGTACATTTTCGACTTCATTGCTATATGAACTTTTTCAGCATCTTTATATTATAACTGTAAAGAAATAAAAAGGAAATCAGCAACAGCCTTGTCTTGACAAACGATTTTTCGAGATTTATTATTTTTTATTGATTTTACAAAACATGACTTGCGAATTTAATGCTACTGTTTAGGTAAAATTTTTAAAAAAAAAAAAATCGAAACCTCGAATCGAAGTAGGGGGAAGTCTGCGCTTGTAATTTTGCTATATTATTTGAAATGAGGGGCGGCAAGACAGCAAAGGAGAAGTAAGGCATAAAAATAAAGTTAATAAAGAAATTTAAAATGCTGCATGAAACAACAATTAAGGAATAAAAAAATATCTCCTCGTAAATTATTAATCATTTCGTAAACTTCGACGAACGAAGTTCATAAAACGAACATCATGGCCGACATCATACAATCATAGGTACAAATTTTTCTTCCAAATTTAGACTAAAACACTAATTTACTTCACCTTCGACACAAAGCATAATTTACTATAGAGATTACGGATTATAAATTCGGAGATGGTTTGAATAATTACATTCTATTATTCCAAGAATTAATTAAAATTCTAACAAAAAAAAATTTATTCAATTTTGTTGCCATTTCCGTGAAAAATTGCAATAAAATTATATAATCAAAATTTATAAATCATCTCATAAATAATTCATTAATGAAAACGGAATATGTATTTTAAAAAAAAATATCTATTTCAAAATAACATTTTGGAATGACTAAGATTTTGTTCATTAAAGTTTACACAGCAAATCATAATTTTAAATTATAAATTATAAATTTTAGTCATTTACTAACCATGAATACTTAATTCATGCGAAATAACTGTCATTTAGATACAACTAATGGTAAAAAATTAAATTAATAAAAACTGCACAAACGGGAAAATATGAAAGTAAAACACAGATTTTTATGAAAATGCTAATCAAAGGTATAAAGCACTATGAATCCTATTTCATGATGGGTTTTGTATTCTTAAAATTTTTAAGTATTTTTAATTTAATCATTTCTTATGATTTAAAGTAAAATCCGTTACTTACCGGTAAATAATTAAATCAGAACTTAATTTAGAAGTTTAAAATAAATGTTTTGTAGGTAATAAAAGTTTTAGTTTGAATAATCATATAGTTCTACCATACATTTGACTCCTTTTTCACAGTGATAACGTATCAGATAAACACATAATCATTTAAAAATTGCTAATTAGGATTTGTATATGTTTCTTTCGCTTTAAGTCTTTTAATTATTTATTGAAAAAAAAACACGTGAAGGAAACTTTTGCTCCTTTGTGTTAATTTCATTTAACATTCCAAATGCTCAGTATCTAAATCATCTTACCTAAAACTAAACATTCTTACCGAAGCTTCACTTGGAAATATATTTGGAAAGTGAGGAATTAAATCATACATACTCAATTGCGTCCTGAATTCCCATAGCAATGAAAATGTTTCGTGAAATTTATACGGTATATTTTACCTCAATATTATTAATGTAGCATTAAAAATTTTTGTCTCACATATAATCTCCCTTAAAAAATAGTAATAAAAAAAGGGAAAAGACATTAATTCTTGCACAATATAGGATTTAAATATATCAAATATGACATTACAAATAAAGCTAAAATACAAACAATAAGAAGTTATGTATTTTTACATCTCTCTCATACAACATCGCAAAATTTTAAAAATTTCGATTTTTATTTCTGTTTTATCTAGTTCACATCGAAGTCTTGAATTAAAAGGCAAAAATATAATTAACTTACGTCTCAACGCAAATTTTTCCAACATAAACTTAAAATTAATTAAAACCTCTATTGATTTCTGTAGAACGAACAAGAAATAAAGTTCAGAACAAACGGCAGCCATGACAGTTTACGTACTAATTTTCGAGCCTCAGCATACATAAAACGCTAAACATCATTAAGTATATGATTTTAAATTTACTTCTAAATCTAAAAAACGCAAACAAAAAACTCTTTCTCAAGAGAAACATCAATTAAAAGCATTCGGAATACACTTTCTGTGAGTATGAAGTTTTAACTCGATAATACTTTTTAATAATTAGTTGATTACAGCTTAATACCAGAATTTAACATCAATTCCTATTCGATATAAATGAAATTTTTACGATACGTATACGTTAATTAAAACAAATGCCTAATCAGAACTCTTAAATTAATGCACTTCAAAACTAAAGCATATGATCGGATGTAAAAAAAAATATTATCATAACTATACCTCATTCGCATTAAAAAACAAATCGTTGACATATATCCAATTCATTTTCCGCGAATTAAATTGAAAATTCATGCAATTTAAAAGGACTGCACTAAATCAGCTGATTCCTTACTACCGGCATGTCAAGCAGAATAACTACATGATTCGAATCACAAAATGTAATTATTAGCATGTTGCAAATTTATGAATGCAATAGTGCAATATTTTACTCACTTCTTGCATCCATTCAGCAACAATTGTCCTCATATATGGCTTTAGATCAGTCTGTAGGCATTTAAAATAACATGATGACAGTACATAACGGTCTTCTATTTGCAGTAAATTTTCAAAAACCCTAGAATCTTCTAATAACACAGAGTCCTCAGAAAATTTGGTGACAGATTCTGATTCACAACAAAACAGATCCATGACAGATATATGTATATATGGATTTTTAACTCTTAAAAGCACATTTTTCAGGAATTCAAATTTTGTAAACAAAGACAAGTGCACTATATATAAAAAGAATGATTTGAATACTTCCTTGATTCATTTATATTCCACTGATTACAAATGTTACTAACTAGCGATAAGCTTTCGATTATAAATAAAATAAAAGTGAATTAAGAATAAATTGTCGAATTTAATTCGGAATGCTAGTTTTAGCGTGCACTGTCTTCTACCGCTTGTGACCGAAAGAAACAAACTTTTGTTGGTTAAACACCAGAGGCGAACCTAATGGCTCCAGGTAGGGTTGCTGTGATAGCGACACTTCGATTTCGCCAAAGAGTCGGTATTCTGCCAACGAAAACGTGCCATAGAAATGTTCCTTGTTCTGCAAAAAGCGCATAGCAACCGAGTTAGTGAAAATGCATCAGCATTCAGCAATGTGTGAAAGTTTCGCATTCACTCTGATAAGCACTCTGTAATACTTTTGAGTTTACTATTAATGTTTGGTTTTATAATGACTCACATATGTAATAACGTACGGTATTATATATGATTTTTCATGCTCGTTTATTTCTGTAAAAAAATACATAATTTTTAATTTATTTATTTATAACCGTTTTTACAAATGTTAACTGTTTTCTAAAATCTAAAAAATATCGCTTTAATAAAAATATTATATTAATATGAATAATAAAATTCGAGTTAAAATAAGAACAACTGAAAGGTGTTAGATCTCTGGATCAGAAAAATTCTGAAAATCATTATCAAACTTACAGGTATGAAATAAATCAAGAGCTCACATAAACACATCTTTGAAAATATTTTTGAGCTAATAAATCTATAAATGGAATTGTACAATTTTGTTTGCGCAAAACATATCAGAAAATACTTTTTCATTTTACTGATTGATATTAAGAATAATGAAAATTGATCGAAAATATTCACTGTAAAAAAAAAAAAAATGCTAAATTTAAGTACTGTACAGCAATCTCAAAATCGTGGAGCTTAGCGAAATTTATCTGAGATTATTGAGAACAAACTCAAAAGCGGATAAATGTCTTTGTTTCGAACAATATTCCTAGTTTACTTCTTTTTGCCAACAGAGCGATAAATGTTTCACTCTAAAGTAATCCCACCTCTAAGCGCATGCGTTCAAGCTTTGCACTTGAGATGCGAGCTCATTGGAGAACGGAGGGTCCCGTTGTTCTGTCTGCCCATTCACAAATTCTTGGATGGAGTAAAAAGTACGGTCGGCTCTATCTATATCACGTGACCATGAAACAATATGTGTAAGGTTATTGTTCGAAACAAGACTGTACGCGTCGATTTCTCTAGAATTAATCTTATTACTACTTTATGCTCAGTAATTTCATCAAAATTACTTCTTTAGTAAATTCTTATCAAAATAAAAATTCATCAGTTTTTATTCTAAATAATTAAATGCTGGTATTTCAGAGAATTCACAGCTGGGGATCCATTACCCCCTCCCTGGAACGAAAATATGGCTAACTGCATTTAATCAAAATTACGTAGACTAATAGCGACTACGTTTCCCATATTTAAAAATCACTACCTTTTTCTTTTTCTAAATTTTATTTCTCATACCTGTGCGGCAGTTAATAAATATGCAGAATTTTTTTTAAGTTTTTGATTAAAAAATACAAAATTGTAATAATACTTTTGTTACTATAAAAATGAAGCATTTAGGAATGAGTAGTAATTTTTCTCGCATTATGGAAAGATGATGACATTTAGAGACATCAGAGTTTGAAAAAACGAAAAATTTGCTAATGTTTTATATAAAATGTACTATATAAATTAATAATCGCAGGAAATACATGTACTATATGTACCATCTAAAAGTGAGACATTTCTATCTCTAATACACTTTTTTTTACCTTCATACTTAAAAAACTAACATTTTTTTATTTGAACTAGTGACTCGGCATGTTTTGGCAAAATGCTAATCTTGCTTGACATGGACTAGAATAGACGATTTTGCTTGCTTGACATGCTGTGAAGAAGAACATATGCATGTGACATCATGCGAACTGCAAAAATCAAAATATTCTACAAATTCACTATGCTTGGAAACTTTTGTGTTTTAAGATCTGAGAACGTTTTAGAATCGTAATCTGGTAATCGTTAAAAAATTCCTAAAACTACAAATATATATATATATATATATATATATATATATATATATATATTTTTTTTTTTTTTTTTTTTTTTTTTTTTTAGCCCAAAGGGCATTAGTCCAGAAGGGCTGTCAATTCCTTTTTGGCATTTTTCTTGGTTCACTATAAATGTCGGCTTACTTTTCAAATTGTTGCCACAACATATTAGAGCCCTGCATTATATTTAAAGAAATTAAATAATGAAGAATCTGCATAAATGTAAGTATGTTTCTCACATTCGCATAACACAACGGAACCTAGTGCCATCAAATTTTGTATAACACGAATATGGGCATCTGGAAGCCCAAATTTGGAATTTGTTTTAATATCTGTTTCATATTTTGTAAAACGTTAACGAATTTATGAGTAACAAATTCAACAATATCAAAGCGAGCAATGGCAACACTGTACGGGGGGGGGGAATTATCTCCAGCTCGCGAGACTGTGTATCGAAAATTCTAAAGATATGCTCATTTTAAAATTATTTTGCGATATTACTATTGGACTGAATTTCATGGTTTAAGTGCGAAGAACGTGATATTTATTAAATAAAGGTAAAAAGTCCCTTTGGGCGTAATGTAAAATCTGAAAGCTTTCAGACTCTTTTTTTTTTTTTTTTTTTTTTTTTTTTTATGCAAATAATAGTATGAATTGAACACATGCCAATACTGAAATCTTTCAGTGTTTTCTAGAACAGAAATTCTCTAATATCCTATCAATAAGATCACCATTTTGAATAAATTAACAACTCTTTTCATTATAATCTGCTTAGAAATGCTCGCCACTTAATCTCCCGAAGTTAGAAAACCTTTTCCAACACTCATATTTTATTTTTAGTTATGTACAAATGCAAACATTTCGCTCATCAATTTGTGTCCGATCAGTAAGTGATCCCTGACTATAATATAAATGTTTTTGGTAGGGAGTCAAACTTTTGTGCTTTATTTACTATAAAGGAAATTATCCTAAATATAAGTATAGGAACCGGGGGAAGTATAAAATGTTCAATTTGCAAATTTTTGTAAAATTGATTTCTTTAAAATTAAAAATGCCAAAGCATGATTCTTTGCATCAGTTAAAACATTTCTATAACCGGAAATATATGTCTAAGAACACTAGTTTCGAAAATAAAGATCAAGTAAGGACGCGACCTCACCCAACCTTGTGGGGTAATGTGGACGCGGTGTATATATGAACACGTTCTTGAATATTCTTGCAAATGCACGTAATTCCAAATGCATTTAAGAAGAAACAGCTAAAGAACTCAGCAGGTTAAATAATTCTGTAAATTTTAATGAATTTCGGGCTTATATTATAAAAATTAAAAATCTCATTGAAATAACAGATGTTATCACCTCAGCTTTTAAATAAATTGAAACTTTTAATTAATGTATTACCGTTAGATGATCTGGCAGTCAAACACTTCTAAAATAGAAATTCCTGTTTAGAGCCATCTTAATAGTATTATAGCCATCCTGAACAAACCAGTGTGTTGAGGCCCGTACAACAATTCATAGAATGTACTAAATGGCCAACAATATTAAACATGTATTTATTAGCACGAGGTCCCTATGATCGTGAGCTTCCAAGCCCAGTGGGTATATGCGTTAAGACGGGTATTATTCATATTATTGTATTTAGTTGTTAATTATACTGCTTATCTTTCAAAAGTCGTTTGAGACAAAAATGAGTGAGCTTTCTTATCCTCATGTATTATAAATTCCAAATATACAATAAGCGCGGCTTTGTGCGACCATACTTGTTTTCGGCTGTTTGGATAACATTAATCGAATGACAACATTAAACGATGAGCAAAAGATATCCATCAAATGAGCAATAAAATTTAACTAATTTAATAAATCAAAGCTTTCAGATTTTACATTACGCACAAAGGGACCTTTTACCTTTATTTAATAAATATCACGTTCTTCGCACTTAAACCATAAAATTCAATTCAACAGAAGTATCACAAAATAATTTTAAAATGAACATATCTTTAGAATTTCCGATACACAGTCTCGCGCGTTGGAGATTTTTTTTTTTTTTTTCTGTGACCAATGCTCGTTTTGAAACCCTTGAGTTTGTTAATAAAAAATTCTTTAAAGTTTTACAAAATATGATATAAATACGATAATAAAACAAATTCCAAATTTCAGATTAGTGCTTCCAGATACCCATACATGGGGAAGGATTACGTTATTCAAAATTGGATGGCTCTAGGTACCGTTGTTTTATCACAGTGCGAAAAACATACATACATTTATGCAAATTCTTCATTATTTAATTTCTTTAAATATATTCAAATTTTGTAAAACTTTAACGAATTTTTTATCAAGTAACTCAACGATTTAAAAACGAGCAATGGCAACATTCTACGAAGGGGGGGGGAACCTTTCTATCTCCAGAGCGCGAAACTGTGTATCGGAAATTCTAAAGATCATTTATAATTATTTTGCGACATTGCTGTTGAACTGAATTTTATGGTTTAAGTGCAAAGAACATGATATTTAATAAATAAAGGTAACACACAAAACGTTAAAAAAACGCCCCTTTGGACGTAATTTAAAATCTGAAAACCTTTCAGACTTTTTTTTTTTCGCAGTGTACATTAGTGGTTCTCAAAGTTTACTAAATTTTTTCCAAGTAAATAAAAATGCATAAATGTAAAGTTTTAGAAGTATTTTCCAATTAAACATTCGAGCTATTTTACATTCATTTTAAGCCTTTTTTTGTAAAAATTGTACCACCCAAAATAATGTAATTATTAATTAGTGGTGCATGGATTTAGGAAATCTTAATGTGCACGGTTTTTCATTTCAGTTAGCGTGTCTTTCGCCTTAAGTGTCCTTAACTTTCTTTCACCTTTATTCTTATTTCAAAGGACGTCCAGGTTTCAAGAAGCTATCTAATATATTTCTTCTTCAGATGGTCCTGAAGCAGTGTATGGCATTGTCACTGAAAAAGCAACCAATCTGTTTGCTCATCTCAGCTATCAAGCTGATTGCAATCATGAGATGTCAAGGCTTAGCTATCCCCGGGGCATTTCCAGCTGCATTAGAAAGTGTTGATGGTTTAGTAGGGATTGTAACCTTTGTGTACACCTTTTCGCAACCAGTAGAAATTTCCCTTCAAAAAGCCCATCAAAAAGCAAAACAAATTTAAATCCGTGTTTAATGTGTGATTGAATTCGTGTCAGATTCGTAATATAGGAAGTTCGTTATTAGAGACACCAAAAACAGAGCCGTCGGCCAGAATTTACGAGTGTCAAATTTTTTAGAATTTAAAGAAGCATCGAGAGTAAAATTTTTAGAATTTAGGACAGGTATGAAGAACGCTCGCCTTTGATACCAAAGCATGTAATAAGATTTTCTTCGTCATTTCACATTTTTGTAGTAAAGCATGTTTCTTTTTACGGTTGGGAGCTGTTTTTGGTACTTTTCGTCATGTACATATTTTGCTCAAGTTTGGATAAAATGTTTACATGACGAAACTGCTCTCTTGGATTCAAAATTGGATGGCTCTAGGTACCGTTGTTTTATCACAGTGCGAAAAACATACATACATTTATGCAGACTCTTACTTAACTCGAAGTTAAGATTTGTTTTTATGTTCATTTTATATTACGCATAAAAGATAGCGTGACAAAATATATATTTAAATGATGGAACAGACATAGTTCTTATTTAATAAATAAGCTACAGTTAAGGTTTCATGTAACACTTTCTAAGTAGAAATGCCTTTTATATACTATTTCATTTAGAACTTTCACTTTAGAAAGTCTTTTCACGTACTACTTGAACAGAACTTTCACTTAGAAAGGGTTACATGATCAATTATAACATTTAAAATGTGTTAGATTTTAAGATTTTAAAAGTGTTATATAGTCTAAATCTAATTTAAGACGTAAAGATTTTAAAAGTGTTACATGACTAAAATCTATTTATTATTTGATACCAAAATCTAACAAAAGAATAATTTTTAACTTAACACTTTCTAAGTGTTACATTTTGATTATGTAACACTTTCTAAGCGAAAATGTACGAAGTTAAGATTTGAATGCGAGATATTTAGAAATACATTTTAAGTAGTACATCAGCTCCCAATATTAACTAGGCTCGGGCGAAGCAAACGCTCTGTAAAATAAAATAATAATAATAATAATAAAGTTAAGTTTATTTTACTGCGGAACGATGGTAAAACTACTGTACTAAACCATCGGCATAAGACAAAAACTTCCTACGAAAAAAGAAAGAGAAAATTTGCTTGGTTAACAGAAATGATAGCAGACGATGTCATAGTAATTGGGAATTGTTTTTATCCTTCAGCTGTTCGTAAATTTCTATGTAATGCGGAATACATAAACATTGCACAGTAAAAAACAAACGTTCTAATCGATTCTTTTAACGCAAATTTATATTCAAAGACACTGAAGTCTCTTGCAAAGTTTGTTTTTTAATGCCACTTTGTTTCTTTATTTTTAATTATGTTTATTCTTTCATTATATTTTGTTGTATTTCCTTACTTCCAAACCAAATGATTTATTCTTCAGATTAAATACACTTGAAAATACAAGCAAACTGTCAGTATTTTTTTTTTTTTTTTTCGATTAATACTTCTATGCGTTATTTCTCTTTTCTGTATTTTTTAAGTGTCATATGATTAGCCTTGATTTTGGTTTAAACATTGGGAGATTGAATGTAAGTTTGTCCTTATCCTACTGAAGAGCTTTTAGAACAGGTTCCTTGAATTTCATAACACGTCTTGGAAAATATCATCAAAATTAGTAACTTAAACCAGTGCTCTCAAACTAGCGGCCAGCGAAGCAATTTTATATAACGCACGAACACATTTCAATTTTGTATTTGTTGTAAATACGGTGTTGCAAAGATTTCAAGATTTTAGCTAGTTGAAGACCAAGTTTATATTATTTTCATTTCTGTTACAAACGAGCTTAAACAAAGCACCAAAAAATCTGTAAATGGAGCTAATTAATTTACAGTGTGATGCAGATATTATTAAAATATTTGACGATACAGATTTTATTAGTTTTCATTCATGCTTCTCAAAAAATAAATGAGCTTAGATACGAATTATTGCACTAAGAATCATAGCTTTCTTTAGGAATACACCTTATATGTGAACAGTTTTTTTAGTCCAAAGGGATTTGAATCCCGAAGGACTATTAGTTTCGTTTTGGCATTTTGCGTCGGACTCATAAATGTCGGTTCACTTTTCAAACTGTTGCCACAAAATGTTAGAGTCCTGCATTATATTTGAAGAAATTAAATAATGAAAAATCTGCATAAATGTATGTATATTTCTCGTATTGTGATAAAACAACGGTACATAGAGTCATCGAATTTTGAATAACGTAATCCTCCAACGAATATGAGCATGTGGAAGACCAAATTTGAAATTTGAAATTTGTTTTATGATCGATTTCCTTTTTTTTAAAACTTTGACGAATTTTTGATTAACAAACTCAAGGATTTCAAAGCGAGCAATGGCAACGTTGTGCAGAAAAAACATTTTTATCTCCAGCGCGTGAGTCTCTGTATCGGAAATTCTAAAGATATGCTCGTTTTAAAACTATTTTGCGATATTGCTGTTGCACTGGATCTTATGGTTTAAGTGCGAGGAACATGATATTTAATAAAGAAAGGTAACACACAAAATGTTAAAAAACGCCCCTTTGGACGTAATTTAAAATCTGAAACATTTCAGATTTTTTTTTTTTCCCATAATATGAATTAATAGGAAAAGAACCGACTAATCGATGAACATATATATTCTGTGATGAAAATAATTTCTTTTTCTCACCAAGGTTACAAACTTTATCACAATCGAAACGCCGTTCATTGTCAAACTAGACTGAAAAATAAAAATAAAGTTATAATTATTTACATATATAAATAAATGTATTTTTATTTATGCGTACTATGAAGAAATATTTAATAAATAAAAGAAAAGAATTATATTGTTATTATTACTACTGGTACTACGTTGTTATAGCTTAAAATAAGTTATTCGCTATGTAATTAGATAGGGTTATTTACTGATAAATTATTTACTGTTTAATAGAAAGGGTGCTATGGTACTTTTGGAAAAAGAGCATCCTAAAGAGTTCTTTAAATATTACACTTCTTTATAGAAATAAATCTATAAGTTCACTGTAAAGAGGAAAGAAAAGAATTCGAACGTTGAAGAATTGGAAACATCACCGAAGGGATTAAAGCAGTGTTGCTTAAACTGTGTATCACAACCCCGAATGGGGTTGCAAAATTAACGCGAAAATTTCTTTTGGATACATACATAAATCTGAAGAAATTACATTAAGGACACTTTTAAAGAAATTACATTAAATAACATTAATAAGATACTGCCATATCAAGTACAGAAGGGATTTGTTGAGCTATTGAGTGGCTCAAAACTTGAGTTTCGCAAAAATTCTTAACTGTAATTCTAGATTGGAGGAAGAACTGAAATTACCACGATTTTTTTATATTCAGTTTTTGTCATTCAATACCACGCACTTATATGAAACGACTTTTTTTTCGTGTTGCGATTTTGCGTCGAATCACTCTGAATATCCGTTTCACTTTTCAAATTGTTGCCACCAAATACTATCGCTCTGTATTATATTTGAAGAAATTAAATAATGAAGAATCTGCATAAATGTAAGTATGTTTCTCGCATTGTGATAAAACAACGGTGCTGTTTTGAGGTCGCTGGTTAGACTGTAAAGAAAACAACAACAATAAACAACTAAAGACAACTTTACAACAACAACAACAATTTTATTTCGTGGACTGTATCATAACTAAAAATCTAAATCGAAAATGATAAATTCCCGACCATACGAGATCAAAACACGTATGCTACGCTAGGAGTTCGAATCTTAACTAACTAAAAATAGCGCAGAAACAATGCGCTGTACATAACTTTGAAGTTGCGCAGAAACAATGCGCTGTACATAACTTATATTGCCGCGTAGGAGGCAACAGGTACCTAGAGCCATCCAATTTTGAATGACGTAAACCTACTGCGAACATGTGCATCTGGAAGCCCAAATTTGAAATTTGGAATTTATTTTATTGTCTACTTCGTATTTTTTTTTTTTTTATTTTATTAACAAACTCAAGACTTGCAAAGCGAGTAATGGCAACGTTGTACTGAAAAAACATTTTTATCTCCAGCGCGTGAAAGACTGTATATAGGAAATTCTAAAGATATGCTCATTTTAAAATTATGCTCTTGAACTGAATTTTATGGTTTAAGTGCGAAGAACATGATATTTAATAAATAAAGGTAGCACACAAAATGTTAAAGAAACGCCCTTTTGGACATAATTTTAAATCTGAAATCTCAAATTATTTTAAATTTTAACGTTGATTAAATCCAAAATTCAACACTGAAAATCACCGAAGATGTTTTATGTCCAGTAGTATCAAATATTGCAGCAAGATTTAATTTGTTATACAACGAAAAACAAGCACATTCGTCTCATTAAAGCTTGGTTTTTCTTTCTTTAGTTTTTTCATACTAAAAAAGAAAACTTTTTCTTGCTAAAGAGAAAAACAAACTACTTCTTTTCATGTGTTTATTGTTTACCAAATAAATAAATTATTTATTTTTATATCTTTATCCTGTTTTTAATATCTGGGATCATAAAAATATCTCTATGATGAAAAGGGGTCAAGAAAAAAAAAAGTTTAAAAGATACTGGATTAAAAAAGCAATATTCTGCAATTTTCTTATATTCGGAAACCTTTTTAAAATTCATGTAATCAAATTTAAGTGGACAACTATCTTAGATCCCAATAAAAATCATAATAAATAAACAAAATATTTCTTTCTTTTCTTTTTTTTTTTTTTTTTTTTTTTTCTGGAATGAGCTTAAATTAAATTTTTAAAAAATTCTTAAATCTCTGAATTTAAATTTAGTTCAACTCTGCTTTAGAAATTAATCTGCTATATCCCTTTTTAATCAGTCCGCAAAAAATGACTTTATTAAATAATGTGATATTTTTAAATGCCTTATATGAGTTCTTTCAGGCGAAGCTAAAAAGCAGTTCTATTTTACAGCAGTAAAACGAAATCTTAAATGTGTTGTACATTCTGTCCTTCACTTTAGTGAGAATGATAAGATCTATTGTGTTGGACCGTGTGAAATACTGTGAATACAAACTTACATAGAAGTTTGTTTGCGGTTACTTGAAGGTCATAAGAACATTAATTGTCATGTAAGAAGGTTTTACAAAGCGTTGTTGTTTCATATGCTCATGGAGCAACGAAACATTTAACAACCTGATAAGAAACGTGATTTAAAACAAAGAAACAAGTATTAAGCCAAGAGCTTATTATGTCCAAACTGTGATCCTGAACTCGAAAAGTGCAAGCTTGGAAATTTTAATTTTATGTCCATCGTATTTTGTTTCAGCTAAGATGATAAAGTTTAAAAAAAAAATAAAATAAAATAAAATAAAATAAAAAAAAATATGGAAGTCCCTGAACAACTTGAACATCTTATTGTTTGGGAAAGGAACAACTTAAATTTTTGGTACTGGTCACATTCTCACAGGCAAAGCTCAGAGTTTTTGTGGCACAAGTTGCAGTGGAGCAAGTTACAGATGCTGGACATGCGTACCAGCGTACCATTGGCTGCACGCAAAATACCAAGCCAATAACGCATTATTAGCGTTCAACGCTATTATCAACTCGGCATTTGGCGGGTATCTAAAAGATTTTAAGTTAATAACATAAAAATATATATGTAAGATAAAAAATATGTAAATTAGCTTTAAAATTTCATTTAGTAATAGTCTCTTAATTCCTCATTTTTAATTTGGGTATTTCGTCTCTTTATTCTAGAAATAATAATAACATTTCTGGTCTGCCCCATATCTATATTAATCTATGCCACAGAGCTTGCGTAACGCTGATGACGTAGTTATTTCGGAACGTAAACTCTGAGAACTGAAACGTTTGTAACCTAAACCAAGACCTCTCTCTTAACAGACTGCCATATTTGATAAATGCGTACTTTTACCTTCACCTTCTGTACTTTTTAAAAGTTATTTAACTATGGCTCTCTTCCTACAGCAATAATATCAAAAATGTAAATATTCCTGAATAGGATTAGAGTGTCAAGTAAACTGTGGCCACAAATGTGAATTTTATTGAAAATGGAATTTAATGCGCCTCGACTGCCAAACTTCTTATTCATTATGTATTAGCATTCTACGCAACTACCAAAGTGCTTCGCCAAACAACATTGCTACATCTTTTTCGCTTTTTTGCCATGCAAGCACGAATTTTGAATTTCCAATTTTATATTTTATATTTAGTAAAACTTTAATTATGATTAACAAACTCAGAGATTTGAAATCGAGCACTGGCTTGTACGGAATAAAACAGTTGTACGGAATTTTGTCTCTAGTGCCCGCTAGACTGTCTATCGGAAATTCTGCTGTTTCTAAATATTTTGTGATTTTGCAGCTGAACTGAATTTTAAGTGACATAAGTGCGAAGAACTTTATATTTAACAAATGAAATTAACACACGTAACGCTAATAATAAAAAGATATAATATTAATAATAAGTATTTTTTAAAAAATCTGAAAGGTTTCAGATTTTATATTACGCCCATTTTTTTTTTTTTTTTTTTTACACACGCACGTTTCGAGAGCATTTGGGCTTATGTCTATTAGAGCTAAAAATATTTAAATACGGCATTAAGATTTTTATTTATTTATTTTAATCAAAATCTTACTCGGAACTGTAAGTTAAAAGCATTTACAAAAACAATCTTAAGTTGATAACGACATGAAAATCTAGGAAAATTTGGTTAGTAGAACAACAATAGTCTTAAACACCTAGTTTTTTGTCATAGAATTAAACTACAGAGAATTCTCCTCAATGCTATTCTATTTAGTTCAAAGTTTTCATTTTCTACATAAAATTAGAAATATTTCTTTTAAAAAAGGAGTTTGGGGTATGATACAGAAATACTGAACTTAAAGCTCTCATTACAAATAAAGATTTGATTAATTGTTTTTTAAATAGCAAATTAATTTGCATTGGGTTTCACATCTGAAATTAATCTTTTTATTATTTTTCATATACACCGCAAGTTTCTTTAATAGTTCGAAGAAGTGTTATTATTTTCAGATAACAATATTGTTTGTGGCTAAGACCAGAAATACAAGAGTATACGGTTTCCGTTTAATGATGAGTAATATGTATGTTTTATTTACCTCTGACGTTGGTTAAAGTGTCTCTCATCGGCATAAGAAAGATGAGTCATTTAAAAATTATTTTAAAATAAATTTCTTGATAACATTTGTCTTATTTTGCGAAAAATTATTTTAAAACATAAGCCTGAAAAACAAAACATGTTTCGAATACAATATATCCATTGCAAAATTTCTGGCTTTGCTTCATCTAAACACCACCCAAAATAAAGCCGGATGATGATGATGAACTTTTAGAAGGACTCTTTCATTCATTTATTTTTTAACTTTGTTTTAATTTAACGTTAATGTATTTTCTTAATACTGTGATACTTTTCTGTGTGTAACATTTTAATTCGTTAAAAAGAACACAAAAACTAAACGTGGAGCTATTAAAATTAAAAATCACTTCGAATTGTGTTTTAATTTTGCTTACAATAGAAATTTAGTTTCATCACTTAGCAACAATAAAAGTCATTTTAATTTGAGAACAAAACGAAATATTTGCATGACCTTTTCATAAAAATATTCTATTTATTTATCGTATTTAAAAAAAAAAATTAAAAGCAAGATTTTTTTATAGTCTTACAACATGAACTAAAGTTTTCGTATTGCATTCCCCCCCCCAAATCGTATATCATTATTCTACCAAGCGCTATTAGAAGTTTTATAAAAATATTGTTCAAGTATTTGAATCAATAATAAAATGAAAGAAATATGCAACCAATAACAATTTATATTTTACTATCAAATTTAATGTAATTTTTAGGCTTATTTTTTATACAAATTATTGTGACAAAGTTACGTAGTATGCTATACAAGAAAAAGCTTTTAATACCCAATTAATAGTGTAAATATGAATTAGCATATATAAGTAACATAAATATACCATAATTATTCGTGAATCTTATTAAGACTTACTGCAAATATTATTAGCCCAGAAGGGCTATTATTTTCGTTTTGGCATTTTGCGTCGAAAACTTTAAATGTCCATTTCACTTTTCAAATTATTGCCACCAAATATTATCGCCCTATGTTATATTTAAAGAAATTAAATAATGAAGAATCTGCATAAATGTATGTTTCTCGCACTGTGATAAAACAACGATTCCTAGGGCCATTGAATCTGGAAGTCCTAATTTGGATTTGTTTTATTATCGGTTTCATGTTTTGTAACACTTCAACTAACGAATTTTTTATTATTAAGCTCAACAATTTCAAAGTGAGCAAAAAATAACACACAAAACGTTAAAAAAACGTCCCTTTGGGCGTAATGTAAAATCTGAAGGATTTCAGATTTTTTTTAATCTTTTTCTGAGAAATGAATTCATTTTTAAATTACTTTTCACTTTGCTACGCTAATAAGCAATCAACTCTTATAACACGGAATATTAATGGAAGTTATTGCATCGTGTGAATTGACAACAGTTTTCTTTTGAATTCGGATTTTGATCTCCGTAATCAAAACGAAACAAAAAACAACAACCTCCTCTGAGATGTTAATATTATCCCAAAACAAGAAACTGTGCGCGTTATTTAACATTCTGTACGCGCCATTATCGTTCGAATAACGTTTTTCCCAAAATAGGCATTTGTTTCATTCATTGATAAATGAATAGCCCAAATGGTTCTAAATGGCTATTAGGCTTATTGTGTAACTTTCTTTGTTTTTTCATGTTTGAACAGAAATAACTTCTACATTACTCTCATTCTAATCTGCAGATTACGCACCCAGTCATCAGTGCTGTAATGATCAATTGCGAGAAGACAATGAACGACGTTTGTCGCAGTTCAATGTCATCTCGAAGGACATTATCCCGACTCTATACTGAAGTCAATTCATAAGGAAAATTGTCGAGCGTGTTTTGTTCGTTCGCTTTCATGAATGAAACCGAGAATGCTATTAACCGTTAAGTACATAACTTTTGGTAAACAAAAACAGATTTCTCGATTTTCCGTCTTAGTTCTTTTACGCAGTAAAAGGATTAGATAACTTTTCTCTCCTGCCTTTATAAAATGATATTTATTTTACGCATTTATTGAAAGAAAAAATTCGTGTCAACATTTGATTCTACATTTCTTCTTGCTTTTAATTTACTTTCAGTTAACCTTTTTTTTTTTTTTTCCCTTCCCATTACGTTATGCTAGGAATTCAAAATTTCTTGACATTTTTACAAATTTTTTTATTTCATTAAAAATGTTTCAATATTTTTATCGATTTCTTTTACTTTGATTATATAGTTGTGATAGGGCGTGTGTGGGAAGTTAATAAAGTTTTTAGATTGTTTATTTTACAGTGTTTACGACATTTTATATTAAATATACCTGGCTGTTCAGACGGGAAAGTGGTTAGCGACTCTGTCTGTCGTACCGTAGGGCCCGGGCTCGAATCCTGGCGAAGGCCATGGATGTAAATTATCTACCCCTTCATAGGAGGCAGCTGGAGCCCTTCAACATAACGGCATTATTTCTAATATAATCGTTGATTGTAAATTTCTTAATGAATCACGAAGTTTTTAATATACCAGAGAGATTTACAATAATGCGGAGAATTTTAGAGTAATTGGAGTTTTGCAACTGATGGAGAGTGGGTTTTGCTGCTTTGCCTCAGATTGGGGATGCATATAGAAGAACAGGGAGGTGAACAGATTTGCAGAAGATGGCTTTGTTTTTAAAGCAGAGTTTGCTGTATCACCCAAGAAGCAGCAACGCGTTGAAGATGGTGTAACTGAATTTCTCACGCACTTTTTTTAATTGACTTTTGAACTATCAAGATACACTAAGGTAAGTAATATTGTTGGTCCAATGTAATGATTGATCAAAGAGTAGGAGAATGTCGACAGTCTTTCTGGAGTTCTCTTTACGAAAAGCTATGACAGAAGAGTTTTGTGTGTGAAATAAAATAAATCAAAATAAAATGAGCCGAGTGGTAAAATCGCTGAACACTGGTAGTTCGGTCCGAGGTTCGAATCCCGCGAACGGGCTGGCTGCATGGGCGTTTTCGTGATTTTCCCCATGTGTAACGTGTATACGAGCCAGTTTCCCTTAGAAAGTCCTCCACGAAGACATTCCTCTTCTTAGGCAGATAGCCCTCGAGGCTTTGCCATAATCCCACACACACACAAAATAAAATGAAACCAATAGTAATGTATTAATTACTTATTTCTTAAGATTTTTCCTGAATACAACGGGGAGTAGTTAAAAGTTCATGTAAAATTGATCAAGATTATTCCTGAATACAATGTGTAGTAGTTAAAACTTTATGTAAAATTGGTCATTGACCCGAAAAATGAAAAACATAATTCAATACTTCTCGTAAAAGTAAGATCACCCAACTTTACGAGAACTGAGTATCAGTTACTCAGTTCTCGTAAAAGTGAGAATTTCTTGTACAAATGAGATCTGCATATGAAGTATATGGATAATTGATTAGTATCATGGTAAGATTAAAGTGCTGTTTCATTAAAACTGAACGCTTTTACGTCTTCTCATTCCGCACTTGTGGTATCGTCAAAATACTATGGACTGTGCACTTTTTCTAACTTTGAGATTCTACTGTGACCCAATCACAATTAAAAAAAAAAATATGCGTGTTTGTATGTTTTGGAATGGTATCGTTTAAACGTAAACGAAAAGCTTTGGGGTTTCTGAAATATAAACGTTCTACTAAGACATGTTTTGCACCTTAAAATTTTTTTGTCCCCGTGAGCGTCAATGAGGAACGTAATCCTATGTTAAAAACAATGTCGCGTAATGAATGGCAACATTCTTTTGATTATTTTTTTTCAAGCTTGCGGTATCGTCCAAACACTAAAAGTGTGTGCTAATCAACGAGTTTATATTAACTCTGAATAATCCGAAATCATTTTGAGTATAATAAAACCTGAAGACAGCTAATTTTTGAAAGGGGAGGTGGTAAGAGATACCTTCTTCCCCCAAATGTTCCTTCCCCCTTCAAATCAGTTAAGCAGCAAAGAAACCCATTCTATTTTATGCTTATAGTGTACAGTGTATCGTGTATTTATGTCCAATTCCAGATTAGTTTCATATTGGAGCAGCGTACACAAATTAAATATAAACGAAGATACAATAATAACACACGCAGATATTTAAAGTAATTTGTAATTTACATTCTCCTCAACTGAAATTGCGAACTGTGAAGTGATATAATAGCGTTTTTGAATAAAACCGTACCTCTCATTAATCATTCAGGAAATATATCGGGCGTCTTTCCTACTACACACAGGCGACGACTCGGCGAGGAGAAATCAATCAGCTGGAAAGCGGTTTTCTTGAGTGAAAGCTATCTCATACGAAATCAAACATGAATAAATAACATTTAGATAAAATGGATACGATATTTCAATTTAGCGTTTCATTAAACTAGATAAGAGGGCTAAAAAAAACAATAAGTATGTTAAAATGCGCCTCGAAACTTATCAAATTACAGCACTCATTTTATGTAGGACTGAAATACTCGTACTATCAACCATGCTTACGCATAGAGCCGGATTTAAAGTTTCTAAAGCCAGTGGTTCTCAACCTTTTAATTTAGGTGTACAATCTAAACAAAAACTGGAAAAATTCAGTACCACCACTACATTTTACAGTGATTATTTTTAAATTTCTCAAAAAAAAAAAAAAAAAAAAAAAAAAATCTGAAGGGTTTCAGATTTTAAATTACATCCAAAGGGGCTTTTTTTAACGTTTTGTGTGTTACCTTTATTTATTAAATATCATGTTCTTCATACTCAAAATATAAAATTCAGTTCATCAGCAATATCGCAAATTAATTTTTAAAATGACCATATCTTTAGAATTTCCGATACAGTCTCGAATGCTGGAGATAATTTTTTTTTTTTTTTTTTTTTTTTTCCCCTACAGTGTTGCCATTGCTCGCTTTGAAATCGTTGAGATTTTTAATCACAAATTCGTTGAAGTGTAAACAAAATCTGAAATCGATAATAAAACAAATTTCAAATTCAAATTAGGGCTTCCACGTGCCCATATTCTATGGAAGATTACGTTATTCAAATTTTGATGGCTCTAGGTACCGTTGTTTTATCACAGTGCGAGAAAAATACATACATTTATGTAGATTCTTCATTATTTAATATCTTTAAATATAAGACAGAGCGGTAATATATGGTGGCAACCATTTGAAAAGTGATACAGCCTTTTAAAGTTTCGACGCAAAATGCCAAAACGAAATCAATAGTCCTTCAGGGCAAATTGCCACTTTGGACCTAAAAAAAATACGTTCTGCCTTATGCACAATTTATGAGCGAATTGTATTAAAAAAAAAGTTTAAAAATTGGTTATCATTATAATTATCAAAATTTAAGTTATATTACTTTAATTATAAAATGTATTGTGAAAATTGAGCCTGGTTAAGAGAGATCAGTTTTTTTATGTCTGGTCTTATTTTACTTACTTTTAATCGTAAATTAAGATCCACTTTTAATTTTGTTCTGTATTTATTTTTCAAATATAACATGGAAGAAAATCCTTGCTTGCACAAATAGGTTTTGCAAAAAAGCAATAAAAATTTAATACCTTTATTTGAAATGCCTTTAAATTCTTTTTTTTAGTTTCAGTCAAAAGTTAACAAGAGTTATTTTTGAAATCTTCAGTTAGAGTTTGATCACAAGAAATTCCTATCAATTGTTCTTTTTGTTTCGGGTACATTTGAATAAAATGAATTTCTAATCCAATTTCCTTTTCCATAATCTTCGGGAAAATACATGCTGAAATTATTTATCAATGAAAACAATGATTTTTAATGTCGGATACTAATTCTTCTTTTATTCTCAAATTATTAGAATCAAATTCAAATTATTAGAATCAAATTATTAGAATCAAATTATTAGAAAAAAATTTTCAAATTATTATCGGTTAGAAAACGTTCTAACCGAAAATAGTATTTATAACCGAAAATAGTATGGCTCTTAAAATTAAATATTCTTAAAATAGTATTCGAGTTTTTTTTTATCTTTGCATTTATTTTCTCTGGAGATAAAATTTTATATTTAGAGATAAAATTATATATAGAGATAAAATTAGAGTGGTATAATTTATTTATATTTAGAGATAAAATTAGATATAAAGTTTGACATTTTGTAAACGAATGAACACTTTGTTCTTGTAATCCTAAATTTAATTCATTTAACTTTCCAAGAATGTCAGATAATTATGGTAAACGCGCCAACAATAATTCATTAAATTAAATTTTTTTTCAATTCAAATTTTGAATGACAAAAAAAAAAAAAGTTTGAATTTCTGAAGTTCAAAAAGACGATTTAAAACTTTTCTTTTGGATGACCATCTTACTTCGGAATGTAACAAAAGCATTTCATGTTCATTGCCCATCTCTGGGCATAAAATCGTAAATATTCTTGACTTTGAAGCTCCGCTTTTAATAAAATTAACAATTTTCACAGCTTGATTCAAAACGATTTTCAGGTTCTTCACAATGAATTAAGCAGTGAGTCAATTTAGTTTCAGATGCAACTTTCTTTTTTTGAGAAAAAAAACACCGGAGTGTTTCCCTGTTAAAGCCCGAGTTCCGTCACATAAAATTGTCAACTGCTTTGAAAAATTTCATTTGCTGTTGCTCTATCATGAAGCGATTCGCAAAATAAATACTCTTCGGCAATTCGTTTACCTTTTTCGAAACGTAATAAACTAATAATTGAACATCATTCGTTATATCAGTACTTTCATTCAATTGCAATGCGAAATATTCACTGTGTTTTATTTTTTGAATAAGTGTCTCTTTTATGGAATTTGCCATTTCATGTAGTCGTCAACTTCTTGTATCAATTGCTAAAGGAATCGCTAAAGGAACTAAAGTTCATTAGCCGCTTTTTCATTGAATGATGTTAAAGCATGATCCTTAGCTGGTGGTATTACTTGTATAATGTTTTCTTTCATTCAATGCCCAGTCTTGTCAATTCTTAGGCTTACTAGGTAGCTAGCTTCCAAATCTTTTCCACTTGAAGTAAGAGAACCTTTCATTACTTGTTTACTATTTTTGAATCCCGATAATTTCCTCTTAAAAAATATTCTTCTGATTTATCCTTTAAACTGGCACGCTTAGCTTCAAGATATCTTTTAAGAAACGATGATTTGATAATTTGATTGGATAGCAGTTCACCGCAAACAACACATTGAAACTGAGGGTCCATTTCACCAAAATTCCAAGTAAACCCAAATGATAAATAACTTTCATTATATTTTCTATGAAAATGTTTGCTTTTCTTTTCAGTATTCTTAGTGCTAGTAGATTGTCCTGGATAAATCACCTGTGAATCGTCACTTTTCCGCTTAGTCAATCCCGGCCATTTTTCCATTTTGAAAATCTAGTTTTGTTTCATTATTTTCTCATTAATATTTAAATGCATAATATATTACAAGGTTTTTAAAAACAAACAACGATATTCTCAAATCGCATAGAAAAGTAAGGAATACAAAGCAACAAGAAGACAAAATAGCTGCTGTTGGAAACAGCAAATCGATGTAAAAAAATTACTCTTATTAAAAATAGAGTAATATGAGCCCGGAAATGGTGGCGATATACAGAGTAGACATGCTAATAAATCGATCAACTCTAAAAGAATTAATGAGATAACTATTATTTTTTATAGAAACTTAGTTTTATTTTCTATTAAATACAGCATCTATTACTCCTTTTAAAAACATCATTTATAACAAATTTTGTTATGTTTATGGCTAAAAGAACATTTATGAAAATAAAAACGGTTTGTTTTGCTAAAGTATGTGAGCGGCTATTGAGCTTCTAAAGTATATGTTTTTAGAAAAGCTCAGACCGCATAAATTTCCGAGTGTTAGAGAAAAAAAAACTTAAATAGGATGATGGGTTATTTAAATTTTGAATTTAATAATCGAAAATACTTTGTTTCTTTGCGTACCACCTATTATTGTCTTGCGTACCATCAGTAGTACGCATACCACCGGTTGAGAATAGCTGCTCTAAGCATTTAAAAGATTTTTGTACCATTACGTACATTTATGACTGCTTTTTCTCGCTCCATCTTTCTTGGTCTTGGTTTAGCTGCATCTCTATTCCATAATAAAGCCGTCAAAGGTAAATATTTATGGTGTCTCCTTTCCTGAGACCCTAACAGCCTTTTTTGTGGTTCTACTTTGTTTGATGCCCTAAGTATATGCTTATTTCGTTTAATGATTAATCCAGCTCTGCTTGTATAGATTGGACAAAGTGATTATGTTGTATGATCTTAAATTCATTTAGTGCGAAATCAAGTTTTTTACTACTTGCGCAATTGCTGCAAAGTAAGCTAATAATAATTTATTTACTAAATAATATTGATTATATTATCTGCTAAGATTAATTATAGTAGAATTATCTGAAAAGAGTGAATCCATACTTAGTAAGTACTATTTCGAGAGATGTTTTAAAGTAACTTTAATGTAAATTGTTAAAATTGTTTAACGGGGACTGGAATTAAATCATGAATAACAACAACAACAAAATAAATAAATAAATAAATAAATAAATAAATAAAAATAAAAAAAATCTGAAATGTTTCAGATTTTAAATTAATTCCAAAGGGGCGTTTTTTAACATTTTGTGTGTTACCTTTCTTTATTAAATATCATGTTCCTCGCACTTAAACCATAAGATCCAGTGCAACAGCAATATCGCAAAATAGTTTTAAAACGAGCATATCTTTAGAATTTCCGATACAGAGACTCACGCGCTGGAGATAAAAATGTTTTTCCTGCACAACGTTGCCATTGCTCGCTTTGAAATCCTTGAGTTTGTTAATCAAAAATTCGTCAAAGTTTTAAAAAATAGGAAATCGATCATAAAACAAATTTCAAATTTCAAATTTGGTCTTCCACATGCTCATATTCGTTGGAGGATTACGTTATTCAAAATTCGATGACTCTATGTACCGTTATTTTATGACAATGTGAGAAATATACATACATTTACGCAGATTTTCATTATTTAATTTCTTCAAATATAATGCAGGACTCTAACATTTTATGGCAACAGTTTGAAAAGTGAACCGACATTTATCCGTCCGACGCAAAATGCCAAAACGAAACTAATAGTCCTTCGGGATTCAAATCCCTTTGGACTAATAAATAAAAATTAAATTAAATTAAATTAAAATTAAAATTAAATCAAGTAAATTTTTAATTTAAAATTAAAGATTTAAAATTAAATTTTAAAATTAAAGAGCTTGAAATTCCAAAAGTAACTGATTAATTTTGCGCAAATGCAAAAATAATTAAACTCATATATTAGCCCAACTATAAAATAAAATTTTAGTACTTTCCCCACTGAAAACAAAGATAAAGCAAAATAAAATAAAAATTTAAAGACATCAAAAGTATGGAATAAATAATACTTTTCAAACTAAATCAATAATATAAAAAATTTTAATTGGTTCAAAAATAAGAAATTAAATATTCAAAATCAATTAATTGTTAAATTAAAAATAGGAATAAGAATAAATAAATAAAGATTAATTCAACCTAGCTCTTTCTCAAGGGGACAGACCAGGCTGAATAAATCTTTTTACTTCCTTGCGTTGACATTCTCCAATTTCGGTCTTTCACAGTAACATATATATGATATCTATATATAGTAAGTGTAATCCATTTTTTAAAATACCCTCCATTTGATGACAAAATTTAGCGCCAAGCAAAAAGGGACCGTATTAATGGAAAGTACGGCAGCCTAAAATGCACTTAATATACTGTCTGCAAATGGCATTTCCAACTATGAGCACAAGAACGTATGAATGCGCAGTTTGGACCGACGTATCATCGCTTACGTAGTGACAATATTGATGGGAAAGTCTGATTCTATTGCATCGTTTGAAATTTTGCATGATACTAGGAGCTAATAGTTAAAATTAGAAGTACCGGAACTAAATAAGCCTTCAAAGTCTAAAAATACATTATTAGGTGGTAAACGAAGGATAAGTAAATAAAATAGTAAATAAAACAGCAAGAAATGAATATTAAAATTAAATGAAATGGAAATGTTAACAAATTAAATTAATAATGAATAGAATTTAATAAATTAATATATCACTGAAATTAAATGAATAACGAAACATATGAAAAGTAATTGAACTAAGTAATAGTAATAATATGTTTTTAAAAGGATAGGAAAGTAGTAGGTATTTTAAACAATTATTTTCTCGAATAAATTCTTCACGGTCACATAAAATTGCATCTTTATCTTGGTTTAGCCTTCTTGACTGAAGTGCAACTCCAAGCTTTCTTATCAGATAGTATGTTCATAAAATTCCTTTTTCTAAAAGGATCCCATTTCTATGAGATTTCCTTCCTCAGCTTCCAAATTTTCCTTTTTACTTTGCTCTTCCCAGGGAAAGTGAGGAGTGTTTAGTAACCGCCGCTTATTAAAATCAGTTCCGCTCCAAACATATTTGAATTTATTAAACGGCTGATTTTAATAGATGGCGATTTAAGCATTGCAAATTATGATATTATGCACTAAACTTAGCAAGAGAATAATTTACAATTAATCGAATTAATCAATATCTAAAATAATAATTAAAATGCATGCCAAAATTAAACTATTTAATTTTGTATGAACTCTTTTTTATAATTATATATCTGATAAAAAATTTAAAAAATTTCAAATAACTGATCTATCCGTGTTTTATGAACACTTTTTTTTACAACAAGAACTCTTAAAATTTGCAGTTCTTTACTAGATTCGACTGAAGCTGGCATATTTTCACTTTTTTGCGAGTCATTTTCACTGTCAGTTACAGTTTCTACAGATATTTCAAATAATATCGCAGTCAGTTTATTTTGCGTGTTGTCTAAATTTTATCGTCACTTGCAATGTATTCTAAAAATGAACCTTCATAACTTCCTTCACTGTGTAAAGACATTAGGTATTTTTTGAAGGAGAGATGAAAAATGAGCAATGCCTTCGCCGGGACTCGAACCACGGACCTTTCGAATTCGCATCGAGCGTGCTCGCCACTATACCACGAAGGTATGCTAAGAAGGCGGGAGAAATACCTTATATACTCCCCCTTTTAAAGGGCAACTAGGGATTAGGGGACCCAGTCGCCAAATCCTGGTGGTGGAGATTTATCATCCACCACCTTTCTTAGTTCGGGTGCTACTGTAGAGACATTAGGTTATTTCAAAGCAGGAAAGATAAAAATGAGCAGTGTCCTCTCCGGGACTCGAACCACGGACCTCACGAATACGCGCCGAGCGTGTTGACCACTATACCACGAAGGCATATAAGAAGGCGAGAGAAATATCATAACTGAAGTCTGAAACTTTGGCTATATCTTGCAATTCCTCTGAGGTTCGTCGTGATAAAAACCAAATATCTGAAAGTAATTTTTAATTTATGTTTTGCAAAACTGTTTCCGATGCATTGTCTATAAAATGCATAGCCTCTAGCAGAACGGATTTAGTTATCTCCTTCGAAGTGCTCGCCTTTTCTCAAGAAAAATTCTGTTTTGAACGTCGTTTTATAATTACATTTGAAAGCTGTTATAATACTTTGGTATTAAGGCTGAATGACTGAAGTTGTATTTGCAAGAAGAAACCTAAATTTAATATTTTCAGATCTAAGACAGACGGTAGCGCTGTACAGTTATATAAACGATCACGTTCCATAGTGTTCGGAGGAAGATTTCGCATTCCTGACTCCCTCCAGATGTAAACACGTAAAAAATGAGATATTGAATTAACCCTCGACTCATCAGTGAAGACAATATGGTACCATTGATGTTCACTCATGCACCATTTAAAGAGATCCCTTTTTTTGCCCTTGGCTTTTTGGCAGAAAGGCCTGTTTCATTAAGCCTTCTGGAGTGGTTAATGGCTTCAATGGCGGCTGCAACCTCTTAATTGCCGATCAGTAAACTTCCTGTTACGACGGGCAAGTATTGCCAAATATTGATCTTGAGAAGCAGTTGTTATTCGTTGATGGCCTTGTCCAGGCCTTCTTACAACAGTTCCAGAGTTCTGAAATTTTTTTCATAGCATAGTTTCCATGCCTGTCTGACTTAAAATATTTACACATTTCACTGCTTCCAAGACTGTCTGCCTTTTTTTCTAAATGACAATTGATTCGTCACGTTGCAGTTTCTTCCAAATGATACTTAGGAGCCATAACAAACCGATTAGATTCCTTATACACTAAAATCAAACGCTGTATTGCAGAAATCCACTCAGATGTTCACTTTGGGCAAAGCGGTTGATATGGCGAAACATTTTGATTTGAATATCAGAAACCGTTTGATGACTTTTGACTGGATAATGCTAATTAGACTTGTTTTTCCCATATCCCCTGCAAAAATAGATTAGAGTAATTGGATATATCATGGAATATCATTATTTTTGTGAATATAAAGATAAATTTGGACATGAATGTACTCACTCACATATTACACCGTGTCCACAGAAGTCCTTACGCAACCTTTATTTTCGCAACCTTTCGTCGTAGACTTACACAAAAATGTTTCAAATGATGCAAATATTCACGTTTTGACCTTTTTAAATTTAATGACAGCAATTTTATAAAATCTACGAAATATAGCTTTTTATACATTCTTCCTAAACTTATATTTAGGAAAATTTTGTGCTAATTATTCAAAAAAAAAAAAAAAAAAAAAAAAAAAAAGTTTGACTCCCGTACGACAAAATTTGATCAAGATATTCAATTCGAGATCCAAAACTTGCCCTTTCCGACGTCATTCTCAATTTGCTTAAGGGTTTCAATTTGCTTGAGGAATGCAAATTTGCATTTAGTTTGCTGTATGCCATTCAATGGTTTTCTTTGTGATTTACTAGTGTCTTCAATTTATTTCGTTGTTACATTTGGTATGCCGAAAGAACTTCGAACAAATAATTTATGTCTTCAAAGTCTAAAAGTGCATTATTAATATTCTCGGGAAGTTCCTGTGGATAAGATTTTCTTTTTTGAAAAAAATAATCTTGATAATAGTTTTCCCAAAAATCCGCACAGAAGGGCTTTTCATTTAATTTCTTAACAACAGAAACATTTCAAAAACTGATATTTACTTTTAATTAAGTACAAATGCAAGACATTTGGCTCTTCAATTTGCATTTAACCCTTGAATATGATGTCGTTTTTAATATCAAATATCTCAATCAATTCTTATTTTAGAGTCGTTCTTTTGTGTTCTGTTTCTTTATGATGAGTACAGCATTTTCCTAAATATAAGTATAGAGACCGAAAAAATGCATAAAAAGTTAGATTTGCTATTTTTTACAGAATTGACTTCTTTAAATTTAAAAATGCCGAAACATAAATATTTGCATCACTTCAAACGCTTCTGTAATTAGAAGTATATGTCTACGAACAGTAGTCAAAGATATATTGCTTAGCGATCTTCGTTTAGCAATTAGGGATATTACTGAACAAGTTTTTATAGCATTTGCTTTATATCAAATAATTTTGAAGAGTATTTGGGCTCGCGTCGCGTCGCTTCTCGTGTCGTTCCAATACCGTTAAATTTTTTCAAAAACAACCTGTTCATTTGGTCCAGAAGAGAGTTTCTCAAGGCTAATTTTCCTTAATACGTATTATTACGGGTGATTAAACATGGATCTATGCTTTTGGTACAGAAGCAACTCAACTGTCAAATGAGTGGGAGCCCAGAACGTGAAGCGAGACCGAAAAGACTACATCAAAGTCGGTCGTAATTCAAGGTAATTAATGTTGGCTTCAATTGTCGTGGTGGTTGTGCAATATGAATTTCTACCAACGAGCCAAACAAACTGTCAACAAAGAATATTACTTGTTTTTGAGTGCTTTTATGGAATTTAGGTGAAACCGTTCCTAGAAAACGACCTGGATAGGGATGTGATGATTCATGAATTTTACACCAAACGATAAGGCACATGCTTCATAATGTTCTTTGTGAAATTTTGCCCCCAAATTTAATAAACACCGTAAACGTCGCTTTATGTGATCGCGGTTAATGCTATTAATGGATATTGTTATAAATTTGCCCTTTTGTCTAAGAAAATATCTGAAACACAATCACTTATTATGATCAACCAGTCGATTAGTATGATCAAACTATAGAATAAATTTTAAAAATTAAAATAAAGTCGGCAAATAAAAGATAAATTTTCCAAATAAGGTCAAAATAAGTAAAAAATTGGCAAGTGATAGAGCAATATCGCCAGGTCGGGGGGGGGGGCAAAAAGCTTGGTCTCGATTTCAGCCAACTGTTTAAAATTTGGCAAAAAGAAACCCTAGTTTGACAGAGATTTTTAATAACTATCGATTTTAAGAGAAATCAGAGACACAAATCTTTCTTCTTTGATTTTTTCCCCCTGCAGAATTTTTATTTTCTCCTCTTGAAGAAAAAAGTACTTGAAAACATCCACGACAAGACAAAGTCTTTTTTTTTTTTTTAAAGGTCCAAAGAGGCTTTGTTCCTGAGGGACTATTTTTTTCGTTTTGCGATTCTGCGTGGTTTCACTATTAATACCCGTTTCACTTTTCAAACTGTTGCCACCAAATACTAAAGTCCTGCATTATATTTGAAGAAATTAAATAATGAAAAATCTGCATAAATGTATGTATATTTCTCACATTGTGAATAAAACAACGGTACATAGAGCCATCGAATTTTGAATAACGTAATCATACTGCGAATATGGGCATGTGGAAGCCCAAATTTTAAATATGGAATTTGTTTTATTATCGATTTCATATTTTGTAAAACTTTGTAAAACGAATTTTTTATTAACAAACTCAAGGATTTCAAAGCGAGCAATGGCAACGTTGTACAGAAAAAACATTTTATCTCCAGCGGGCGAGACACTGTATCGGAAATTCTAAGGATATGCTCAATTTAAAACTACTTTCCGATATTGCTGTTGAACTGAATTTTATGGTTTAAGTGCGAAAAACATGATATTTAATAAATAAAGGTAACAGACAAAATGTTAAAAAAAACCGCCCCTTTAGACGTAATTTAAAATCTGAAACCTTTCAGATTTTCTTTCTTTCTTTCTTTCTTTTTTTTTTTTTTTTTTTATTCCTTAAAATTTTAAGATTTTATGTTGGCATATTCTCTTCCAATAAGCGATGTCTTCCGAATATCAAGATTAGGGGTATATTTAAATTTACTTTATTTACTTAAATGTTACAAACCGTTCGTAAATGAACTTTTGCCTTAAAGACATTATGAACAGTTCATAAACAAACTTTTGCATGCTCTGTCAAAATGCTGTGAAAATATCTATTTATATATTTCTCGATATTTTTTTAATAAAATTAGTCAAATTCCGTTGCTGTTTTGAAGGATATTTAATTAATTAATTTATTTATTTTTTCTGTTTAATGTTATCACTCGATTAATATTATCAAAATAGCAAGCGAGACAAACGGGATTATATTAAGCGGCACCTTACTCCATAAGTTAGGCATTCACATGATATGACACCATATTTCTTTATTATTAGTGCTTATTTCCATGTTTAAAACTGCCCTTTTATGTTCATTTTTACATCTATGGATGCAGTAAAAGGAAATTTCGAGGACTGTAACTGTAAAAAACATTAACATAAATGCATTGCAGTCAAAGAACTGAATACAGCCCCTATTATTTATTTGATATAGAGAAATTTGTATACTTGTAAATCAACTCCAGAGCAATATTTAGAACAACAATAAATAAACTGTGTGTGCAAAATTTGAAGCTTCGTCTCTATTTTCACAGTCGTTTGATCGTAACCTATACTTCCAGTTAAACAAATGCCTTAAATGATTTCAAGACTCATGATCCGGCACTTTCTTTAAATTAAAAACATTAATTTTATAAAATTTATGAAATCTAATTTTTTATACGTTCCTCCGATTCTTATATTTATATTTAGAAAAGTTTTGTGCGCATTATTAAAAAAATAAAACACAAGAAGTTTAACACCCACACGACAAAATATCATTATTATTACTATTAGTTATATTATATTATTACTATTACTATTAGATATTTTATCTTAAAATTGGAGATCATATTCATGGGCCGAACACAAATTGAACAGCAAAATGTTTGCATTCGTACGTAACTAAAAATAACATACCAGTTTTGAAAGAGGTTTCTGATGTAAAGAGATTAGAAGTTGTGATCATGTTTATGCAGCTTATTGTGAAAAATATTGATCAATATAAATTTTTGTCCATCAGCGGGTGAGCGGTAAAAGATGCTGAACACTGGTAGTTTGGTTTCCGGTTCGAGTCCCGGCGAACGGGCTGTTTGCATTGGCGTGTTCGCGGTTTTTCCTCGTGTGTAACGGGAATACGAGCCAAGTTCTTTTAAAAAGTCCTCCACAAGGCATCCCTCCTTTTCCACGTAGTGCCTAACGGCGAAACATGTAATAAAAGGGAAAAAAGTGTAAATTTTATCAAAATTGAAATCTCATTTATAGAATAATAAAGCATCCTTGTTCAAGAAAACATTGGCAAGTTAACAATCATAAAACTATTTGGATTAATTAAAAATGAAAAATATGTGTATTTTAGTGAATTTTTGTGTGACTGCCATATTATGATTGCAAAATAATAAAACTTCAAGAAAATATTCATAACATATTTTTAGAATTTAAAAATATATAAATTACATGTATAGAAATTCTTTCGGCATACCAAATGTAACAAAATTATAAATTTAAGACACTGGTAAACCACAAAAGAATAACATTTAATAGCATTTAAGGGGAAAGGTAAATCTCGAATTATTCTAATCTAATGCAAATTGAAAATGGCATAAAAAATTTCAGACTAATTTTGAAATTAAATATCTCGGCCAATTTTTGTCGAGTCAAACTTTCCGTGCTTTACTTTTCATAAGGAATGCAGAATTTTCCTAAATATAAAATATAACGTATAACATATGAGGAACGTATAAAATGTTAGATCGCGTAATTTTTATAAAACTGATTTCCTTAGATTTAAAAATGCCAAAACATGAATATCTGCGTGATTTGAAACATTTTTATAGCTGGAAATATATATGTATATGACCAATGTTTGCAAAAACAAAGGCGTGGTAACGACTTTTGTAGACAAAGAGTATGTAGAACAATTCTACCGTCTACTTCATATGTCAAACTGAACCAGTCACAGTTCTTGACTTCCTTCAAATCAAGCTTAACGAACAAGGTCACAGGATTTTGCTGAAGTCTTAAGCGCTAATTGAGCTATTCGGCAGCACAGATGGCGAATGTAATTGATTAGTGGAAGATGAAGGCTATTTTGCCCGTCAAGAAAGGTGTCCCTAATAGATTAAGATTGCAACATCTGGCCGCTTGGTAAATACAGTTGCCCATTTGGCGTTAGCCGAACGCTTATGTACTACATTTTGCTTAAGCAAGTATACCTTATTTAATTGCACTTCACATGTACGGTGCATTTTTACGTACGGACAGTTTCACACCGAGTGACTCGACCTGCGCCATTTTGTTTCTTTGCCACATTCTGGTAAATTTTATTACAGTTAAAGCCTTTCAATTAATATTATATGCAATTAGGCTAAAAATAAATTAGGCTAAAAATAGCAATGCCATGGCTTCACATTATTATCATTATTCAGCGATAGAAAATGTCCTTTCGAACACCGAAATCTGCTAAAAACTACACCCGCTTTCGATAAGCATTTAAGCGAATGGTGAATTCCAGAAAAAAACTTCTCAAAGGAAATCAAAAGTATTAATACAATGAACATACAAGTAATAATGAAGTGAAAAAGCCCTTATTAAGCATAATATTCAGAATTATAATTAGATAGAATTTGTTACAAGCATATTTAATTTAATATTTATACTTAATACGAGGCTATATATTTCGATTATCCGAAAGCGGGTTATCCGTGCGTAGACGCACACTCGACGCTAAGCGCGACAGTAGCAAAGCAAAACTGATAAACCTGGTTGAATTATGGAGAAAAACTCTTAGTAATGCAGAAATCGGAGATTTATGTAATTGTGAAGAAATTAAATGTCGAAAAACTGAAAATGCAAAATTCTTCGAAAATGTCGACCGGGAAAACATTGAGGAATGTTTCAATGGGAGCGATTCGGCTGCCTAGGCTTTTAATGCTTGAGACAATGCGGCTATCGTTTCAAATGTTGTAAGAACAGAAGAGGCAGATAATGGATGCTGAAAATACAAGCGAAGGATATACCGATTATCAATTACATTATTAGTCTTGAATCAGCAATGATTTCTATTGAAATGTCTACTAGACTTTAACTACTAAAGAGTATCCGAATACAGTGATAAAATAGCACTTCGAAAAATACGCGGAGAAATTCGAGAAATATTTAAACGTTCTTTAAAAACAAAGTAAAACTGCTGATCTTTTAATACATAAACACATAGGATATACATGAAAATTGATAGTTTGAATTATCCGTGAGCTGCTTCCCCGGCTTTAGCCAAGATAATCGAGAGTACACTGTATGTATATTTCTAAATAAGATATAAAGAATTGCAAACAAGCACTGATGCTAAGTTTGTGATATTCCTTATATTTAGAATTATCTTGTTTCAGAAATGCTAATGCAAAGACATTCATTCTCAACTAGTTCAGTTAAACCAAGGCCTTGGTTAAACAAGCAAAAGTTAAGGTGACTGCAAAAAAGGGGGATTTTATCAATATACCATCTGCACGATACTAAGCTAGATAAGGAACAATGGACAACTTTTACAACCACCAACTTCGGACGGGTAGAGAAACTCAACAAAGAAAATTCTAGAAAAATTAGGAAGTCCTCGAATTTGCTTTTGCCTTCCCTTCCTTTCTAAGAATTTGAATTTTCAAGAGGAACATTGTTGGTACAAAAAGTCATTTAGCCTTATAAATGGGACATTTGGTTAAGACAGTCACTAATTTCATTCTTCAGATGCTGTGAAAGTTTTACATCCAAAATAATTAAATGAAGAATTAAAACGTGCTAAAATAAAAATTAATTATATTAACGCTCCAATTATAATAGTTAAAATATCCTTTCCTTCTCCGTGATTTGAACCTGGATCCATCGATACAACAATCAGCATCACTAACTAATATACCAACTGGGCGGCAATATCTTGTTACAGGTACAATGGCACCACACTAACTGCCCAGCTCTTCCAAGTGTTGAGAAAGAACACCACGGATGGGACAGTCCGAGGTTTTCCACCCTCTTTCCCTACCACAAACCACTCAAGAAGATCTTCGGCTTGCCGTGTATTTTGAATGCCCCCTTGCCGTACAGACACTATATACTTAAAAACAACCACGCCTCCTCCGGAATGCAACCGGGTCCATCGGTACGGCACACAGCATCACCAACCATTTTATAGCAGGCTTGCTTTCACTACATTTATAGTCAAAAGAGAATCTGCTATAGTAAATGTTTTCCCGCTTGCGACGAACCACGAGTCTTTGAGAGCAAGTCTGTGTTCATACAGACTATGAGCAGCATAAACCTCACCTTCCCTGCCATCCAGCTGAAAACAATCTTGCGAAGAGCATTTACCTTAACAGAACATTGCAAATCAGTGAGTTAGAAGGCGTATACGCTAATGGCTCCAAAACATCAGAAGGCAATGGGAGCAGGTTTTGTGACACATGTATGCGAGATGGGTCTTAGGATTTGAAAACTCCGTTTTCCAAGCTGAATTTACTGCCATTAGGGTTGCACTTTTATACATAAGAAAGCAGCTTAATGTCCCCCCCCCAAAAAAAAAATTACATCGATTCTGCATCGAGTGTAGTAGCAAAAGCCGAGGTCAGTTACAGGAATCCAACAGTAAAGAGGATTCAAAGCATCCTTTTACGAATGTCAGTCTAACAAAGACACATTCTTAGTTGGATTCCTGCTTATACGGGAATTTGAGGCAATGAATTAGCAAACACGGCTGCCAAAGAAGAGACGAACTCCACCTCACTAAGTGAAGTTCCATCATTAAAGGGGCGATCACATTCCTGAAGAGGCAGGCTTTTCAGTCTAACTGTCAAGAGCAATGGGACCAGGCTACGACAGGACGTCAGATCTTCCAAAAGCGTCACTGAAACTGCTTTCAGTGAGCAGTTTTCTTTCACACTTTTAATCACGAGACATAGGGCCTCTCAGAAGCTTTGATTTCGGAAAGGATAGCGGTTGCGAATGTGGTCATCAAGACCACTTTGTGTTCTCCTACCTACATATCAGACTGAAACATCCAAGCATAAACTTCTGGCCGCAATAGTTTCAGAGCCTGAAACATAACAGGGATATTCGGCAGAAGCTAGAAATATAATAGATAACTGTGCCCCAAGAAATATGCCTGCTCTACGAAAATACTTGTTCTCTGCAATTGTAATTAGGATTTTAATTAGTAGTAACTGCATTCATGTATTTATGCAGCATAAATATTATATATGCTTTATCTAGTATTTGTATTACATGGTAACCTATATATATGTATTTATGTAGTAATTAAAAATCTACCAATAAATATGAGTGTTTCCCAAAACTCCGTATTATTTGAGCAGTGCATTATTTTGATCGCAATTTATAAAAAAAAAAATTGACTGTTGCCAGAGCAATCTCTTATAAGTTTTACAATCGATATGTGAGAGGATATTTAGAAAAGTACTTTATACACATAATAAAAGCATAAACAAACGCTTATTATTAAGAAGTATAAATAAAACAACTTTATAAATACTTACTTTCCTTATAGTGATCATCAATACATTCTTTTTTGTTTTTTGGGAAGATAAGTAAAAGATCTTATGCATCTTTGTTAAGCAACATCTAGCTCTCGTATTCGGATCTTTATTTGTTATTCACAGGATTTTACCGCTGACTGAAAAGTGTTAAAAATGCAGACGTATTTGGAATTCCAGATATTTAATCGAACAGATTATTCTAGTCATTATAAGGTGTACAGGTATACTTGGTCATGAATGAATTAGACTTAATGCAAGAAAGAATTGTGCCGTTCTTATAATACTACCACTTTTTTGGAGAGAACTGTAATTTCAAAATACAATTTTCAGTTTATGAGTATCAGTTCATGTACTCTATATGGACTAACTTTTCCTCTAGTAATCATGACACAGAATTTATTAAACCCATTTATGGACATGATCTACGAAATTTACACAGCACATCATCAAGAATTTTGCAGATCTCCTTGAAATCAGATCCTTTCTTATGTAGCAGATGGTAGAACGGAACAAAACTTCTGTAAGATTGCAGCCGCAAAACTGTACATTTATTTAAAATTTTCATTTTGTAGCATTTGTTATCATATCATTATTATTTTTATTTAAATGTTTGTAGTTACCGGATAAATGCGAATTATTTATCAGTTTAATATTTCTTAAAGGAAAACTGGAGTGGCAACATTTTATTTCAGATTTAGTTTTCCAAAAGTAGAAATGTTCGTTGTTTTGGAATTGCTTATTGGCTGTGTGAATATGTAATCGCTCAAAAACGAAAGTAAGGAAAAGTTCTGTTATTATGAGAGATATATCATATATTGTAATATAAATTGTTGGTTTCAAACAGTGTCTATTTTTGTTATTAAAAGATTTAAATATCATCAGCAACAAGATCACGAACAAACATTGTGATGCAATATAAATAAATCGTAGAATGTTTCTTAACGTCACTTTTGTAAATGACAATATTCTTAGGATCCTATTTTTCTCTCATGTGCTATATTTTCTAAAAACTGTTTGACCAAAATAAGACTTCCTAAATTATCTATATTATCGTGATGGTTCACCAGTGTTTAAGCTGAATCACTGTACCAACATTTTATCTTATAGAATTTCAGTAAGCCAGCAGAATTATACCAGTCATGGTAATCAGTAAACAAAGGAAGTGAATCATTACCAGCATGTTATCTGATAACCGAACCGTCCTTTAATCTTCATCAACTTCCTTAATATAAACTAAGTATTTTAGTATTAGCAAACTGAAGGAGTTCTTAACTTCAGATTTATTTATCTTTTGTTTAATGTACTTATCAAAACTGAATGTTAAATCAAGATCTATTGAATCACTATAAACTTGTGTTCCGAAATATTTTAAATGCTGTTCAAAATTTTGCACTATATCGTCCATTTGACACCCATCTACTAAAACTGGAAAAAAAAAAAAAAAAAATCTGTCCCCTTTTTGGCGTATACATTTGTTAATAGTTCTTTTTAACCATATTTTATCTTTGCAACAGTGAAATATTGTTACCTCACTTTTGCAGTATTACGGTTGTGTTTTTGTTTGTTATGAAGTATCATAATAATGCTGGGTGCTATGTTCTGCATGACTTTTTATTGTTTTTTTCTTTTAACCTTGAACGCTATTAGTCTCGAACCTCATTTTTGCGTCGAATCACATTTGTTGCCAGTTTCACTTTTCAAATAGCCAGCCGCATAAAATAGTAACTATAAAAAAGAAATGAATAATGCTTTAAAAAAATCCAGTTAGTTTAATTTCATGAGTCCAGCTAGTAATAAAATATTATCAGAGATAAAAAATGCTTTTCTTGTTTTTAAATCGTTTAGTTTGTTAATTAAGAGACAATTTAAATTCAAAAGAAAAATTAATATTTTACGCTGTTCCGAATGGCAACAAACTGGCGCATGGAAAATAAAAATATTTTATATCGGCCAGTGGCAACATATTTCTTTTAAACCGCTGAGTTCTTTTATTAGAAAGTAGTAACATATTGCTTTTGAATCAAGTTTAATCAAAATGTTATTAAAATTGCAGCAAAATATGAAATAAATAAATATAAAAAATCTGAAAGGATTCAGATTTTAACATCGTATCAAAGGGCTTGTTAAAGTTTATTATCTCGCTGAGCTCACAGTTTACCAATCTACAGTTGGACTATCTCCTAACATAATTTTTTAAAAATATTTTTAACTTTATTATTAAATATTGCTTTCTTCGCACTTTCGCCATAAAAAATTCAACAGCAAAATCACTAGATTTTTTAAAGCAACATATGTTTAGAATTTCCAATATAGTGATAAGTGTTGTTATTAATTTTTTTAATCCTTTCTCAGTTTATCGTAACAATGTTCAGTTTTCTCACTAACATGACTTATACAATTGTTTCTATCTTTTTACTATTAACTTTTTGTCTTTATTTATTAAACATCACTTCTCCGCATTTAAGTCACATAAAATTCAACAAGAACATCTCAAAATATTGTACTACAATACCTTTAGAATTCTCGATATAGTGTTAAGTAAAACCATATGTATTTTTTTATTCGCTGTATTATTTCTTAAAAAGTAAACGCAGAAGTGAAGAAATACGAAATTTATTCGTAAAAATATTTTAATTAGGTCCACAAGGTTGTATTTTTCCGATTAAAAATGTTTCAAACAATGAAAGGAAAAAAAATATTGCTGATTATACTACCAAAATTAACATTAGTAAACTTATTGCACAGTATCATAAAGAAGTAAGTAACATTAGTAAACTTACAGTATTATGAAGAAGTGAACTATCTGTTATTAACTAACAAACGAAACATAAATACATATCTTAAAAATATTTTTTTAACTTTTTAATATGATTGTTTTAAATAAATATGCATTTATTTCATGATATATCTAATTAACGTTGTAGATTTTTATAGAATTACATACGTATTTTTTCACTTTCTAAATATACAGAAGACATATAACATTTCCGTGTTAGTCTAAATTCATATTCCTCTAATATACAATAAAACGTTTCGCTATTTCACCTGGACCATCTCTGTCGAAATTCTTTACTGATAAACCATGTTAAATTTTAAAAGAACCCTTTCGAGAGATTTTTAAAATTTGAACTTTTTCAGATTTTTTTCTTAATAGTATTTTTTAAATAGCTACATTTGTTATATTGATAAGCGAGATAACGTCATAATTTTGGAATGGTGGAAAGGTAACGTTTGAAAAACAGCTGCAATTTTTTTTTCCAATGATCTGAATGAAATAAAAAAAGGAAACAGCTGAAAAAGTATTTTCACGAATTAATAAATATAATCAAGCCCCTCTATGACAAACCTGGTCTGTAATGAACTCGCTGGTATAACGAAAGAACTTTTTGGTACTGTTCCCTTTTTTTACACGGCTATAACAAACTTCCAAACATCTGAAAAATCAGATATAAGAGTTTTATATATACCTTCTCTTGAAATATATTTGTATTTTTAATCTTATACTAAGGATTTGAAAGATTTGAGAAACTTTTAGGATTGGGATTCGAGAAAATTTAGAATTCATATCTCCACAAATTATTTCTTTATATTTTTGCAAAAAGCGATTACACGTTTTAAGAATGAATTCGATAAAGAATTGAAAAAGCAAATATTTTGGAAAACAATTTCTGGCTACAGCTTATTATTTGAAATGAAAAATATCGTCTGTTACTTAACTCTAAGAGATATATGGTATTAAAATTTCGAAATGCAAAGTTTTTGGTTTATTTGAATATAACAAGGCACTCGACGGCTATCTGCCTAAAGCAGGGTTTCTTAAACTGTGGGTTGCGACTCCCCAAGAGGGTCGCGGGACCTGCAGCAGGGGTCGCCAACATTTTTAGCAGTTTTGATATTGCTTTAACTTTTTACAGAATGTATCTGAAAATAGATAAAAATAAGACAATACAAGCAAAGAAAAAAACGAGAACGCTTCGAAGCATTCTTTTTATAATAGATACGTTTATTTTCCTTGCTTTGCACGTGACGCTGTCATTTCGTCGGTTACTTATTTCAAATTTTCACATTGCTCTATGGGCCCACCAGCGGCCGAGCGGTAAAGTCGCTGAACACTGGTAGTTCGGTCCGAGGTTCGAATCCCGCGAACGGGCTGGCTGCATGGGTGTTTTCGTGGTTTTCCCCATGTGTAACGTGTATACGAGCCAGTTTCCCTTAGAAAGTCCTCCACGAAAGCATCCCTCCCCTTAGGCAGATAGCCCTAGTGTGCTTTGCCATAATTAAATACACCACACCACACCACATTGCTCTATGTCTTAAAATTAGAAATTAAAGCTAATGACCTAAAACTGGACTAGTATATTACAGTACAAGCTAAAAAATTGACAGTTTCACTCACGCGTGTGTCGGATTTGCGCAATACTTATGGGGTCCCACAAAATTTTTGTAAATATTATGGGTTCCTGGAGGTCGCGAAAGAATCTCAGTGATAAAAAGGGGTCGCGACTGAAAAATGTTTAAGAAACCCTAGCCTAAAGGTTGGATGCCTTTGTGGAGAACTTTTTAAGCGAAACTGGTTCGTAACGTATTTCACACGGAGAAAACACGAAATGCAGCCAGCTCTTTCGCAGGATTCGAACCTCGGACCGAATTACCATTGTTCAGCGACTTTACCGCTCGGGCGCTGGTGGGCTCTAAATAAGCAGTAAGCAACATTATCAATCGGAAAGGAAGCAGGAGATAACTATTTAGCATGAGATAATGGAGGTTTTTTTTTTTTTTTTTAATTTTTTTTTTTTTTTATCCAATGGCGGGCCGTCAGCCGACTTCGTTTTGGGTACTACTAAGGCCAGAAGTGGTGTTCACTTTTATTATGGAGGCACCTAATAGATGAGCACCTTTGCCTCCCATGAAGGTACGGACATACCCGGGCCCTTTGGTCAAAGAACGTGAAACTTCATCAAGACAAAGCAACAAATCATACTTCAAAAAGCACCACTATATTCCTTGAAAAGAGGAAGAGTAATACAGGTATTGCATATTCAAGGTATTCCTGCAAATTTCCCTGGGCGTTTCGGCTATGATGGACTATTCTGCCTTTAAAGAAGAGCTCATTCTTAGCTCAAACCCATCAGGAATGATGGACTCTTCAGAGTAGTGGAAAAGGAAATCAATAACCTTGGAAATTCCATCCCTTCTATCATATAAATCGCAACGCAGACTTGTAGTCCAGAGAAAAAGGATATCACATGGAACATTTAACTACAATCATAATTTTATCCACTTTATACTATTTTAAGTAAAAGTAGCAAGAGAGACAAAAATATGATTTCAATGAAGCATTTTAGGGCTTCTTTTTTCTGTCCATTGTATTAAAAAATTCTTTCAAATTTTGATTTTTGACTTGCGGATATTATTTAAAAAAGTTGCATGAAACCCCAAGGATCCAAGATTTTGAAAGACCATCGCTCTATAGCGAAAGTCATTCCTTTTTCAAGCATCGACGGTTTTTAAAGGAATAGTTTTCTTCATGGACCCCCTTACATTTTCCCCTATAATCTACAGCATATAATCGCAATACTAATAATTGCACGTAACTAATTTAAGTTAACAATTAGATTAAGATTATAAACTACAGTTTTGAAAAAGTTGTTTATTAGTTTTATGTTACATTGCTTTTTCTATTAGTGTTATTTTTAATTTTACAAATATAAACAAGCTTTCAGAAATAAATTCACCTATTCTAACTTTTACAAAAGTCCGATTTTAATTAATGTGAAGGTGCAATGTATCGATGCAATGTTCTTAATATTTGCCATAAAATTTCTTAATTTAATTTTTAAATCATGCCGTTCAAAATCATTTACCTTGTTTCTTGTTTTCATTCTAATTTTCAGTTGTTCCTTGTGTTCTTGTGTTTTACATTTTTACTTCACTGTACGAAATAAAGAAAGTACTGTAATCGCGAAAAATTTCGGGTGTCAATATTTCAACGGAAATATCGCTTTTGACCGTTCTCGAATGCATCTGGAAAATTTTTTTACCTGACGTCTCTACGTACAGATAGAATAAAGAATTCTTTTTCCAAAATGTATTGTATGTAATGGATTTTTTTACGATGTCTGTACGTACGTATATAAATATCTTCCATAACGAAATTTAACTTTTAATGTGGTTTCCCAGTTCCTATACTTATATTTGGGAACGTTTTATATTTTATGTGAAAAAATAAAATTATAAGAAGTTTAACTCAAGTACAAACAAATCAAGTAACTCAAAAACAAATTCGAAATTCAAATTAGGGCTTCTACATACCCAAAGTCTATGGAAGATTACGTTATTCAAACTTTGATCGCTCTAGGTACCGTTGTTTTATCAAAATGCGAGAAACATACATACATTCATGCAGATTTTTCATTATTTAATTTCTTTAAATATAATACAGGGCGATAATATTTGGTGACAGCAATTTGAAAAGTGATTCGCCGTTTATAGTTTTCAACGCAAAATGCCAAAACGAAATTAATAGTCTTTCAGGGAAAATTGCCCCTTTGGACTAATAAAATAAAATAACATTTAGAAAGCGCCCGTTAGATTAAAGTAGCAAAACATGCAGACTCAGGTTTTCGGCGTGGGATCCTCGTTTAAGAATTCTGCGTCCTGTTCGATGAGAAAACTCATTTGAGTTGTTTAATCACAAGAACATGATGTTTGTTTCTTTGAAGGATACAAGAGAAGTATTTGGAATACTTTCACCTGTCGTAAGCTGCATCTGTTGTCTGCCATCTGGTTGCTTAAATCGTAAGCAGCTATTTGCGCAATAATTTCGTTTATCTGTGTATTTGAAGAGTGGTCTTTTTCTCTGACATCTCGCGGATCAATGTTCAGGACGTGGATGTCTGAGTAGAGCGAACTGAAGAAATGCTTTCAGAATAAGGAAAGCCTTCAATGCGTTTTTGTTTTGAAATGAATTAGCGTAATTTTTGGCATATAGGCTGAGGTTTTGGGCTAAAAAATATGCTTTAAAATGCCCTAATTAATTTGAAATATCGTGCACATAATTATGTTTTTACACGATAGATACGTTCCTGAAGAATAAGTGTTTTTTTTTTTTTTTAAAAAAAGACATTTTAAATAATTTTGAATCGTTTTACCGATTTTCTGAAAATCCACTTTTCCGGAGCATTTACGAATTCTAATCTGTTCAGACACTTACCTGATTTTGATTTTTAAAGCATATTTTGATTTCTGTATTACTTTCTAAATACATACTGTTTATTTTTTCTTTTTTCGCTCTTCGATAATTTTACTTTTATATCAAATTGTTTAGATGCTGCACACTAAGGGGCACGCTGGATATACTTAATTTTAATGATTATTTGGATAAAATCTCGGAGTCGACTTTCTTATCCGGTTTCACTTTAAAAGACTTCCGGTTTAATCAGCTACATTTTTGGCAATTTTTCCCCCCCTTTTCTTTTCTTGCGATCGTATACCTATTTCCATTTCTAAAAAAAGTATAATGTAATGTCAGAGGTAGTGTCGTCAAGAAAGTACGAGTATTTTCATATCATTGTTTTGAAAGTTCTCAGGCTTACATATTTAGTGGCTGGTATTTGTGCTTTTTGGATTGTAGTTTTTTTTTTTTTTTTTTAATTTTAAATAAGACTGCAGGGACTGGGGGGGGGAGGAATTCGACTACTTTTACAGTTTCCTCGAAATAACTCAAAAAGTTAATATTAATTTCGATTTCCTCACTTCGGCATTTATTTCGACTGTATCGCATTCGAGTAATCGAGTTTCAACTGTATAGAGTTTTCCTTAATTCTTGCTCCCCCCACAACTTCTTTTAGAGGGGAAACTAGCCGATTGCGCAACTAGCCGTCTAAAATTGTTATTACAAATAAGAAAAAAATATATAATATTTTTAATATACTCAGCTAATGTAACTTTCGCTAGTCCAAACAATAGTTAATAGTAATTGAAGTGAACCTGCGTTTATTGCTTTTAAATTGCTTAACTTGTTAATTAATAGCGGAATAAATTTGAATGAAAAATTAAATACTGAATTAATTTACTAAAAGACAACATACTACCGCATAGAAGAAATATTTTAATTCCGGTAGTGGCAACACGTTTCTTTTAAATCGCTGAGTTTTCTGATTATATTCGGAATACAAATATACTGCGTTTTGCCAAGCGGCAACCAAAAGCTTTACATTACTGAATTTTTAGTCACAAGTTCTTTAAATTCGTACAAAACATAAAATAAATAGAAAGCGAATTCGAAATTTAAAATTCGGGCTTCAAAGTTCACAAAATCGGAAGGAAGACTATGTGTGTTCGAAATTTGTACCCCCTTTTTTCTACAGTGGCAATTCAATTCGAAAGGCAAATATATTTCATTTTGACGAACAGTAATACAGTTCTTTTATACAGCTAAGTGTTCGAAATAAATTTGAAATATAAATATTTTACGTTTTGCAGAGTGGAAACACAAAACTTTTAAATCGCTGATTTTTTAATAAAAAGTTAATTAAATTCGTATAAAATGCAAAATGAAAAACAAATTCGAAATTTAAGATTCGAACTGCGAGGTGTGGAGGACTATGTGTGTTCAATATTTGGTGGCTGTAGGTGACGTTTTTTCTCAGGATGCGAGAAACATACATACATACGTACATACGTACATACAAATATACGTACATGCATGCATACATGCATACATATGTGCATACGTGCGTACAAACATTCACAGAGATTGAAAGCGGTGAGGCATACTGACTATACCAAAGTTACAAATTAGTTTAAAACTGAGCAAACTCCACGCTTCTCAACCGCCCCCCCCCTCCCGAAAAAAAAACAATGCAATCTTAGGAGTGATTTTAAATTATAACATCTCAAATAATAGTTTATAATTAAAAAATTTAAAAAGTTAAAATACAGAAAAATAATAATATATATATAACAGAATTATTCAAGTACGGGTATTTCAATATTTTCTTTGAATAAAAATTATGTCTTCTCCTCTTGGGAAAAATAATTCTTTAGTCTTGAATACAACTTTAGAACAGAAACTCAAAAAGAAATTCCGTAACAAAAGCTCTAGTCTTTGTTTCTGCTTTTTTTTTAACGTAAAATGGTACGTAAAACTGAATTAAAACCAGTTTTAACGTAAAACTGAATATAATAAAATTAAACTCTCCTCCCATGAAGAAAAAGGAAGGAAAGGAGAAAAGACAGAAGAAAATCTGAAAGGATTCAGTAGCTTTATTATTGAACATTGCTTTCTGCGCACTCAGGCCACACGCAATTCAAAAGTAAAATCACAAATATTTAAAAACAGCATATCTTTAAAATTCCTGATAGAGTGTTTGTTAGGAGGCTGCAATAACACTTTTTTTTTATTCGTTAAATCATTTCTCTACAAATTAGCTGCTCGAGCAGCCAGCCGACAACAACAAACAACTGCGTTTATTGCTTTCCAATCACTTGATTTGCTACTTAGTAACAGATAAATTAAATTTGAAAGTTTGAAAATCTTAAGATTTACTAAATGGCATCACACTAGTACCTGACGATAATAAACGTATGAGATAGTGGCAATACATTGCTTTTAATAACCGAATTATTGCTTTTAATATTTGTGGATTAAAACTGAAAATAAATATCTTACATTTTGCCGAATAGCAACAGTCTGGCACGTTGAAGATAGAAATGTTTTATTTCGAACAGCGTTCATATCTCGCTTTCAAATCGCTGAGTTGTTAAGCAAAAACTCATGTTAAGTTTGGACAAAAAAAGAAATAAGTCAAAAATAAATTCGAAATTCAAAATTAGCGTTTCGAGGTGTCCATGTTTATTCCTGTATTAAGAACTAATATGATGGCAATGCGCCGAACATTCATATATGCAGATTAATATAGTTTAATGGGAACATGAGATTAATAAATATTTTTAGAAAATTCAACATTTTTTTTATCACGAATAATAAAAGTGCAAGATACCCTTGATAGGTTTATAAGGATAATGGCTTACTTTCGGTAATGCAATTAAATGAATAGATTTTCGATATTTGGAAATCGTGATATAAAACTGTAGACGAATTTTGTAATAATAATGTTTTTTGTAGTAAGACGAATTAGTCTTATTTAACTCTCGCTTGCATCAAATTGTATAAAAAATTATTTTTCTAGTTTTACTTCATTAATTATCTTATGAGTTTTAAATGAAAGCTTATTTTATACGGAATTTATTACGAAACTACTATTTGTTTTTGCAACCCACCCAGGTTTCTAATTTTGTTGACCCGATTTCATTTATACAGATATTGCGCGGCAATGAGAGAGATGTCGCCAGAACCCACATCAGCTCATACTAACTGTTGCGTCTGCGCATGCGCCTTGAGCTCTTGACGTTTTGTTATGTGAAAATGTGAATTAAGAGTCTCTGAGAGAATTCACGGCTTCGAGTGGCCATGAACGGTGTAAAATTGAGAATAAACTGTCAAATATAGTACAGTCCACTGAGAATATATTATAGTGTATGTGTATAACACTAACAGCAAGTATTTCATGCACCCAAGCTTTAGAGTCATGCACTTAACATGTTTGTGAGACACGATGAACTGAAACCGCCATTGACTCGTTCGTATGATGGCCCATTTAAAGTAATAAACGGTTTAATAAAAATTTTACCCTTCTTATTAAGGGACAGGAATCAGTGATTGGCGTCTATAGCCTGAAACCAGCAATTTTTTGTTTCAGCACTCTTGTATCAGTTTCCGTTCCTGGACAGACTCTTCAGTAAATCCATCGGGCACCACGGTTAAAATACCTATGCCGACCAACCAAAAACCCCCAGCGCATACTCCTCGTTTTGGCAGAAAATTCAACTTTAACCCGAGGTATCTCTGAGCCTTTCTGCCTCTACGTGGAGTAGAGGAATACTGTGGCGGAAACAAAGAACTTGAAGAAAGATTACAGATTACTTACAGATTTTTTGGGCGGAAATCCTTATTGCAATGAGTGACAAAGTTCATCTTTGCCGGCATATGTGCTTGCCACAGAGCGAGAAAAAAACTTGAACGTTTTCAACGAGACTACTACTTATTTCTCTCCTTATTTTGCCTGCTCATTGCCGATGTCTGGCGTCGGCTCGTGTGTGTTAATGTTAAAAGTTTAGCCTCTTGCGAGATGTGATTTCCTGTTTTAAATCTTAAATAAAGTTTTGACTGATAGCTGAAGTTTTTGTGATTCTTTGGCCTTTTGATGACCTTCTGATGAAGTCTAATGGCATAAAATATAGGCATAAATCTAAATCGAATTTTGAAAAAATTGCTTTACTGCATGCATTGTCATCCACAAACAGTGTGTGCATAAAATTTGAACTTTATAGCTCAGGTATTCTGAATCAGAGGAGAATTTCCCCCTAGGAGGGAATTTCATAGTTGCAGGGGGTAATGCTTTCAGGATTTTATTTAGCTATTAAGTATTTAGTTTTGGATTATGAAAATAAAAAACTACTTTTATTCAAGTTTTCTATACTTTTTTATAATGCACTAAAAATAATTCGAAATCTAAATAAAAATATATACGGATTTTTCAAGTTTGGGAAAGCAGAGGGGAATGATCTAGCAATGGTGAAAGGGATGCATGGGACAAAAAAAGATTGAGAACAATTGCTATAGGTTATCCGGCAGTTAAAGTAGGTTAAAAACCGATGACAAGCTTCCGAGTTACTCACAGGAAGAGTGCATTAAATAGAACCTCGTGAAAAAATGTATAGTGAGGAGTATATACAGAGTCTTTTTATCTCTAACAGTGGTCTTAAACTTCAAATTGCATGCGGGCGGAGTACACGATCTGAAAACAGCTGACGGATAAGATCTTAGATTTTAATTTTTAATAAAATGAAATTTTTTTTAAGGGACACAGTAAAAAATTTTTAAATAAATTTCAAATTTCGCTTACTAAATTTTATTAGAGCACACGTAAACAATGGTAATGCTATTGCAAGGAAAAATAATTCAGATTTAGTTAATAAGTAGTAATTTATTCATTTTCCATCTCAAATTTAACGTTTGGTAAGACATTTTTCTTAGTTACAGCTTGTAATTCAAACAAATTGACAGCTGAATTTAATCTCCAGGCTTATATTTATTTAAAATTGTTTGAACAGGATTCATTAATAATTTTACTTTTATTTAAAGTAAAAATAAACTAATTATGGCTGACTGGACCGAAGAGTGTGTCGTCGAGTGCATCGCGAGTTGTAGCGTGAAGAGTCTCGAGAGTATGTGGAGTTCCGAGAACGACCAAGCAGAGTCGGGAGCTGTACTCTAGTGCTTTGTTGTGAAGCTGTGTCCACCGTGATAGCCTGATAACCTGGAGGCTGTGCCGCTGGTCGTGTCAGCGTAGTATACTACTTGTATAGTAGTTCATCGACGATTGTAAACGTGTTTTGGAGCTGCCCTGATTACTATTGTCTAAATAAAGTGTGTTTCGATGCTTCATCAAGTAGTGTCGTCGTTATTCACTCCAAATTCACACGAACCCCGTACAAACGTGAAGGAAGAAAATAACGTAACAATTGGTGACAGAAAAAAAAAGTAACAATATGATGTGCTTGGATTTGTTTCAAAAAGCGACAGGTAGATAATTTTCTTCCATCATTGAATCTGCAGCTTGTTTCATCAATACCCATACAATAAATTAAGGTAAATTAGCATTTCAACGTTAAATTCCTCATAATTCATTCTAACTGGAGACATTTTAATTATTCCTCTTTTTTATTTATTTTGTTAGTAAAAGTTTGACATGGTCTAAGCAGTTCTTTATTGTTTCTTCTGAGACGGGGTTCCAAGACTTTAATGTTGCCTTAAATAAAAATCAAGATGCTGGTGACTTATTTCCTTACATGGAGACACAACTCTGTCATTTGGTGATTTCGTTGCTTTATTTCGATTTTATTTGGCGACATTACATCAGTTTAAAAAGTTCATTCTATAATATTTTGATAATAATTGTTGATTAATCGAATTGTTGATAACGGTAAGTGATATATTTCCTATATAAATGCTTAAGCAATAACATTAATCGACATTAAACTTAATTTTACTGTAGTAATTTTTAAAATGTTAGGTACAATTAATAGTCTGGACCTTTCTCTGACTTGTTTTCCTGTTGGCTTGGTTAAAATTTCAAAGAAAGAAAAATTCATTAAGCAAATGCAACCGTTGAATTTTATGAGGGTAAATTTAACTCTGCTAAGCGTATAATAAGAACCATATAATTCAGGCCTGGCAAAACTTCATTTCAGTAACAGCCGCATGTTGAAATTCAGGACAAGTTAAATTAAGACGAAAGTCGCAATTATATTTCCCAAAAGCCACAAGTCAATATTTACATTATTTCAAAAAGAGTGAAACAGGTTTTAGATGGGAAGAAATGTCTAATGACTTTGTAAAAAGCAATGAAATAAACTAACTACTTCTGGACATTTGAGGAGTTTTAGTTTACCATATTTCATACATCTATTTTATTTGCATAAAAGCCGTCCATTCAACTTGCGAAGAACCTCGCAATGGCCATCCCTGGTGTATTGAAAACTAATAACAATGCTGCTGTCTTTTTCGATTTTGTATAAATTTAGTTCTAAAATTTTATTAGCAGAGTTGTTATGTTTTATGAAATTATTTTTTGACCTCAGTGAAGTCATTCCAAAATATTTGGGCCGCTACATTCGTTACATGTCATGCATTTAACATCCACTGGATGAAGTATGAGATCTTTAATTTACCTCGCAGTCTCAAGCATAATAACTTCTTGGAGTGTTGTCATTGCAAAACATAATTTCTTTAACTTATTTTTCAAAATTTAATCAATCTTTAATTATTTATTATAAAGTGAGCGATTTAAAAGCAACATACACATCTCTTAATGATTTAGATGTCCATTTTATCGTTTAGTAGTAAATTAATTGATATAATTTAAAATATATTTAGTTTGCAAAGTACTTTATTGATAAGTTTTATGAATCTTTGCTGAGTTATTATAGTTCATAAAAGATGTTTCTTAAGCCATTAAATGGTACAAAAACGTTTGGTTTTCCATTCGGTTTTGTAACTCATTTTACTTTATTGAAATTGTTCTACGTAAACAATAAAATAAGCAATACAGTGATCATATAAATAAATTTAATAGTTTCTTAAAAATATGTACTGTGCTGAAAAATTTGAACACAAGAAAGTAAGTGATGAGAATTTGCGTTATGTGATGTATTTTATTAATTGATGAATTTTTTTAATTACAAGAAAAGGTTGGCCCATGGGGGGATCGAACCCACGACCTTCGCGTTATTAGCACGACGCTCTAACCAACTGAGCTAATGGGCCTACAGAAGAAAGTGCACGAAACACTCTATTGTTGAACACTACCAGCGGACAAAATTGCTTTTTTTTATTCGTATTATTTGCCATAATTCAGAAACAGAAAAACAAATGAATGAACGAAATAGATAAATTTTCTTGATAAGCAATTTCTTGATAAAACATTACAAAAAATTCTTTTCCAATCAATAAAAATGGGTACATAATTATTATTATTTTAAACAGAAATTGCAATTCATTATAACGCCTGACTGAATTACTGATTACTGTTTTTGAGAGTATTTTAAAGTTATTTTCAATTTATAAATATCGGAATTATTTTTCCTGGTAATTATTTATGTCATAACCGCTCAATTACCGAAATAAAAAATAAATCAGTGGATAACAAGGAAAGCGTCAGGATTTTGACTAGATTTAACCAAAGCTAAATAACCTTCTCCATCCAAATGAAGGGATGCTTTCGTGTCTTATCCGCTAGGCTAATAAGTGCCTAGCGGTATTATCCGATAAGTGCTCCGCAGTCTTATCCGCTAGGCTACTGGTTTATGTTTAAAACCGTATGTAGAAATATGTTATTCAGCTTAGATTCTTCAGTTTAAATAAACGCAGCCAAATCTCAACTTCTCCTCATACGCAGAAATAAAAGTAACACACCTGTCAAAAGAGGACTTTATCTATTTAACGAAATTGTTCCAATTGTTCCTCGTGCCAAGTACCTCGGAGTGATTATAAATGATCGCTTAACGTGGACTAACCATATAAATTACGTCTGGGATAAGGCCTTACAAATTATCAAATGTCTGTTGAATCTGTTGAGGAGGAAGAGAAATATCGAATCAAAAGGTATCTGAACTGGAAATCTTTCCTCGTATAAATACTGCTCTGTCAGTTGGATTTTTATGCGCCTTATAAAATGGTGGAACAAAATTAGACAAGCAAAATTCAATCTGCATTCAAAATTATATATTTTTTTTAATTAATGAAGTAAATATAATACGCATTATGAAGTTCAAACAGTACAGAAAGGTGGCACAATTATGGCCTACATTAGTGGTCAAGGAAACATTAAAAAGTGTAATTTTTCTTTTGATGAACTCTTAAGCCGGTGGTTCCGAACTAGCAGCCCGCGAGTTACCTGTGAACCCTGAGGCAAAGTTATGCGGCCCATGCGTACATTTTCCTTTAATATATTAGCCCACCAGCGGCCGAGCGGTAAAGTCGCTGAACAGTGGTAGTTCGGTCCGAGGTTCGAATCCCGCGAACGGGCTGGCTGCATGGGTGTTTTCGTGGTTTTCCCCATGTGTAACGTGTATACGAGCCAGTTTCCCTTAGAAAGTCCTCCACGAAAGGCATCCCTCCTCTTAGGCAGATAGCCCTAGTGTGCTTTGCCATAATTAAATACACCGACCTTTAATATATTAGTATTATTATGGGAAGAATTTGATGAAAGGCTTTTAATTTTAATGATTTGATAACGCGCGTAACACCCCAGAAAATCTTCAGATGTAATTAATGAGTTTACAATGCTATATAAATCTTATCAAAGGATCTTAAGACGCAGATCTTACTTTTTTCGTACCTCTCAAAAGATAAACACTCCCAGTTAAGAAATTTTGCAAGAAGAATAATCGCTTTGTTGCAGAGTACATTTATATATATTAACAGCTTCTTCCCCCCCGCATCAGTTAAAAATTACTAAGTTTAAAAAACGAACCAAATTGACGAATTAGCATTTAACTGAAGATAGCTTCTAGCAATTTTCTCCAAGTTTACAAACTTTATCAAAACTGAAACACCATGAAATGTTGTAGTAAGAAATAAAGAAGTTTGGGATTATTTACAAACAAATGTGTGTAATATTTTTGTATGCATGAAATTAAAATTTAATAAATAAAAGACAGAAGATAGATTGTCATTATTTATTCCCAAGTTTGTTTGTCTTGGGAAGTTTTCGTAATTTGTTTACTTTAAGTTTAAATAAGTTATTTAGTCGTTGATTCAACACATTAGAATTATTTGAAATAAGTGTCAGTCTGAAAATTAAGTATTTAGCTCAGTACGTTTGAATTATGAAGTGAATTTCATCAGAAATTTCATGCAAATACCAACCTTTAGATTTCAGTAGAAAATAAATAGAAATTGAAACTTTGCGTCATTATTATTACTCTTTATGTGTGTTTTGATAAATATTTAGTAAATAAAATTTTTAATTTACTCTTATTGAAAGATCTTGCTTTGTTAAAAAAAAATAAGAAATAAAAATCAGCTATTCAGATTCTTTTAGATCGTGCATTCTTTCCTCATGCAATTTGAGTTGAAGACCACTGTCTGAAAGTATAATTTTTTGTAAAAGCCCTAAAACTAAAACTTTTTTGAAGAACTCCTAAAATAAAACTCTCTTTTATGGAACTTTAAATTTTTTGGAATCCTAAAACTAAAATTCCTTTCGTGGAACCCCTAAAACTACAATTTTCTTTCCGTAACTCTTAAAATTATAGTTAAGTCTGTAGAATCACTAAATAAATTTTTACCGGAGTTTCTAAACTATAATTTTTTGGGTAGAAATCCTATATTCTCAGTAAACTATGCGTTTAGAAGGCATTCTTAATACATCAGCATTTGGTGGAAAATTAAATTATCTTATACTGGAGATGTTAAATGTGTTTGCCGTAGGCGGAGTCAGCTGATCAATGTTTACGTTTATAGAGTGTTAAGTATTGCCATACTTTCCCTTATATTCTTAATACTATTTATATTTGGGATGTAAATTGATAAATGAATCCGAATGATCTACTTTGGATATATTCACTTGTAAAAACTGTTACTGCTTGGAACTAAAAAAAAAAAGAGTTTCAAATTTTTGTTCAACTTTTTTAGTTCTTCTGGAAAGTTTATTCACAAAGTTTACATTAACTGTTAACACATAAAAATACTAATTTATTTTTTGGAAACAGTGAAAAATATCCAAATATTTAATTTAAGTATTTTTCGCTTTAATGCTAAGAATGGCAGCGACTTTTACAGCAGTTTAAAATAGAATCCTATGTTTTGAAATGTAATTTTAGTAAAAAGGTATAGATTTTATTTTTATATATTTAAAATTCCAATTTAAGATTCCAATAATACAATACATAAGATATAAGCCTTATTTTTAGTCCAAAGGGATTTGAATCCCGAAGGACTATTAGTTTCGTTTTGGCATTTTGCGTCCGACTCATAAATGTCGGTTCACTTTTCAAACTGTTGCCACAAAATGTTAGAGTCCTGCATTATATTTGAAGAAATTAAATAATGAAAAATCTGCATAAATGTATGTATATTTCTCGTATTGTGATAAAACAACGGTACATAGAGTCATCGAATTTTGAATAACGTAATCCTCCAACGAATATGAGCATGTGGAAGACCAAATTTGAAATTTGAAATTTGTTTTATGATCGACTTCCTATTTTTTAAAACTTTGACGAATTTTTGATTAACAAACTCAAGGATTTCAAAGCGAGCAATGGCAACGTTGTGCAGAAAAAACATTTTTATCTCCAGCGCGTGAGTCTCTGTATCGGAAATTCTAAAGATATGCTCGTTTTAAAACTATTTTGCGATATTGCTGTTGCACTGGATCTTATGGTTTACGTGCGAGGAACATGATATTTAATAAAGAAAGGTAACACACAAAATGTTAAAAAAACGCCCCTTTGGACGTAATTTAAAATCTGAAACATTTCAATTTTTTTTTTTTTTTTGATTTGCTTTCTGTGATCTGTTTTGATGTTAATTTTAAGATATTATCAGATGAATGAGTTTTTTTAAGACATGAGTTGTTTACTTTAGTTATTATTCCTAGCGATATCAGTGACGTCGGTTTTTTGGTTAATATGATTCAGAAGGCCGAAGGAAAAAAGGGCGAATAAAAAAGACGGACAAAGAGAAAAAAATGTGTGCGACGTAGACGTGTTAAAAATAATAATTGCATACTTTATTCTTCGGTAAAAAGAAACACCTGAAAAAGGAACTACAATAATACATTTTTTAGTCCAAAGGGATTTGAATCCCGAAGGACTATTAGTTTCGTTTTGGCATTTTGCGTCGGACGGATAAATGTCGGTTCACTTTTCAAACTGTTGCCATAAAATGTTAGAGTCCTGCATTATATTTGAAGAAATTAAATAATGAAAATCTGCGTAAATGTATGTATATTTCTCACATTGTCATAAAATAACGGTACATAGAGTCATCGAATTTTGAATAACATAATCCTCCAACGAATATGAGCATGTGGAAGACCAAATTTGAAATTTGAAATTTGTTTTATGATCGATTTCCTTTTTTTTAAAACTTTGACGAATTTTTGATTAACAAACTCAAGGATTTCAAAGCGAGCAATGGCAACGTTGTGCAGAAAAAACATTTTTATCTCCAGCGCGTGAGTCTCTGTATCGGAAATTCTAAAGATATGCTCGTTTTAAAACTATTTTGCGATATTGCTGTTGCACTGGATCTTATGGTTTAAGTGCGAGGAACATGATATTTAATAAAGAAAGGTAACACACAAAATGTTAAAAAACGCCCCTTTAGACGTAATTTAAAATCTGAAACATTTCAGTTTTTTTTTTTTTTTTTTTTTAAAGCGCCAGAGTCTGGAAACGCACTTTTTGTTTGTATCACCTTTATATCCGAATTACTTTGAAGCTGTATCCACCAAAAGTTAACACCATGTATTATTTGGAAACAAATTAAATAATAAAAAATCTGTATGCATGTATTTGGCTTCTAGCTCCGTAAAATTTTGAATACAAGTAGTTCTCCATCCGAACATGTGCACCTGCCAGCCCAAATTTTGAATTTCGAATTTTTTTAATTTCTTCCATATTTTGAATAAATTTCCTGCTTTGATAAACAGACTCAAGATATTTGAAAAAGAGCAGTGGCAACACTGTTCGAAATAAAACATTTTTATCTCCAACGTTCAAGACTTTTGCCATTCGGTAAAAATGTAAGGTCTGAAAGCAATGTGCTGTCACTGCCTCGAATCGAATAGTTATTATTTCCACTCACCAGCGTATTGCCATTTAGTATAGCATAAGTATTAATTTAGTAGCATAAGTATTTGGGCCATACTTATATACCAGTAAAGCGTGAGTAGGTATTTAACTTTCAAATTTAATTCGGTAAGTTACTGAGTAATAAACTAAGCAATAACTAAAAGCAATAAGCACAGTTCTTAGCAACTTGTCTTATTTTTTCATTTTGTTTCTCGGTTCTTTATTTCAGAACCGTGTTTCTATATCCATGTACATGTAATCTGTTTGCAGATTTAAGATTGATTTTAGGTTTTTATCTAAATTTGTGTGTCTATTGTTTTTCTTGTTTCGCTCCTTTTAGGACGTTCTAATTTGTCCATATTAAAAAAGAGAGTGAAGATTTAGAAGTGCCTAATTTGTCTTTCAAGTATGAATTTAGCTGTACTTTATTCCCCATTCGTTTCCTGCTTTAAAAAGTGCTGTCTGGAGGTGGGGAAGGATAACGTTCGAAATTTCTGATTACTGCGCCTTGACAGCAGGTAGAGAAAAGGAAATTGTCTGTTTCCTTGTAAGCATCGTCTACAGGAAACTATAGAATCACACAGACAACAATCCCCAGATGCAGTTTATTAAATTCGCAGCAGCAAAAGCAAAACAACACGGGCAGAAAATGCTCTTTGTTCCAACGGCATCATCTCGGTGCCTCCCTCTCCTCCGACAATGCGCAACTTGAGGATACCGCTGAATAAAGGGTTGCTCCACAGGTGCAAAGCAGCCAACAGGTCGGCGCGAGTGCGAAAAGGCCGTTTAAAGAATGCATGTTTGGCATTCCGCGGACTTCGCTTTTCCAAAGCAGCAAAGAGAAGGTCACAGAAATCCATTCTCTGCTCACCATTAGGATTTTATGAATGGTAGGCAAATGAAAGCGTGTGTGAATATATGAACGTTCGCTGCTTTTTGCCTTGTCATCAGTTTATTCTTTTTTGTGATATACCGCTGCAAACAGCGTGTCGCGGTTTTAACCAAAGAAGGCTAGGCTATAAAAAAATTAATAATCTTTCCTAAGACGGTAATTTCTGATTTAGAGGATTTTGGTCCTCAGTGGAGGTGGTCGTTCTACAGAAGTGAGGTTCAGAATTAAAAGGGCTATCTGGAGGACTAGGTTATGAAGAAAAATTATAATCCTCTCTAAGACAACCATTTGGATTCTAGATGATTTTGGTCCTCAGTGTAAGTGGCTGAATTAGTGAGGTAAATTTAAATACTAAAAGATTTATCTGCCTAAGAAGAGATATCCCTTCAAGGACTACCTTTCTAAAGCAATAAAAAACATTCCTTCTTTGTGCCTTTGTGGTATAATGGTCAGCTCATTCAGCGACTAAAGGGTTTTAGGGTCGACTCCCGGGTATGCACATGGTAGATTTTTTTAAGTTTCCTGCTCCTAAAAAACGTAATCGACAGACGACAGTAAATGCTGAATTATTACTTAAAATAAATAAATAAATAGGTGTTTTGTAAATAAACGATGAGCTATCTAAGAGAATCAATATGTCATTTATTGTCGTTAACTAATTAATCAAAATGAATCAAATAATGTGTAGCTGTGTCTCGCATAATGATTGAAATCCGTGTAGTCTCAAATCATTGTGTTTATAACACGGGTTCTTAACGGGGTCGGTACTGAGCCTCTGGAGTCAATGAAATTTTAAAGGGGGTCAGCGTTGTTCAAGGGCTCGTCAACCGAATATGCACTGGCAGTTAATCGGCAAGATGAAAATTCCAATGATTACAGAAAAATTATTAATAGAATTGATAATTATGGATAGAAAAGCTATAAAATATAGTAAATAAGTAAGAAATCAAATAAAATACACTCAAATTCAAGAATACCCCAAAAGAAAACTAAGAATTACAATTTGAAGACTATATAAATTCCAATCTACAAACTCTTAATAGGAAAGTTGATTTTATAAAAACCAAAAGGTAAAATTATTTTGAAAAGGATTTGAAGTAAGTAAAAGAAAAGCTGACAGATAGACAATTTGCCTTACAAGCACTAGCTAATAGTGGTGGAAAAGTACATAAATTGAAATACAAAAATTGCAAATTAAAAATTATTGCAATATCAAAGAAAATGGCTAATTGGAAAACATAGCGAAATAACACTGACTCTTTAGGGGAAATTAGTTTATTTCACACTCTTTCCAACTGTTCAGACATCGTGTTTCGTCCTTGCCATGCATATGTAAATTAAAAATTATTATACTTAAATATTCAATTCCCCAAATTTAGCAACTCATATTCATGTCGAGAGTTTCCCTACATTATGTAAAACAATTTAAAAATTATTGAAACATTCATATAAAATGAAAAAACATTATTTAAAAAGTGAAAAAAAAACGTTAGAATAATACACAAGTATCAAATCAATAATGCGATCAAAACATAAACAAAAGAAAGAAAAAGAAAAGAATAAAAAATATGTAGAACTCAAAACTAAAATGAAAAAAAAAAAAAAAAAAAAAAAAACAGGCTGAATTATTTTAAACGAGGTGATTTAGAAATTAAATTAAGCAGTTTTATGCCAAATGAAAAAAATTGCATCAGTGCATTAAGCGCAGCCATCACATGAATTAAAATGGAACTTTTTAGCAATTAGGATTTTTGATTTTTTTTTTCTGAAAACTTATTTATATTTGTAAAAATAATAATTATAATATAAGAAGTAATTAAACATAAATCTCATTAGCCATTCTTTCAAAAGTTTTTAAAATTAATTCTTATCTTTAAGTTATTTTTGTGCAATTATTTATATTATGATTATGTTGCATACTGCATGTTGTGGAGAAAAATATAAGGGATGGATGGAGAAAACTACTCCTAAAAAGTAGTCGATATATTAAAAAAAGGATGGGAATCCCTGTTTTAGAAGATTGCCTGTGGCATCATCAGGCGAACCAGTCTCGTTCTATCGCAAGAATTAGTAGTTACGTGATGATTAAGAATAAAATGGTGAAAATTGTTCTCTGTTTGGAATGACAGATATGTGTCACAAAACTTCTCTAGACAGCGGCATTTCTAGATTAATACATGGCATATGACTTTTACATAACTCTGGTGACGTTTTGAGAATTAAAATTCAAACAGCCCGTAAAAATATTAAAGCCGCCATTAATCACCGAATCAAAATGGTATCGAAATCAAAAACTAAGATTTTGTCCTGGACATATGACACTTCGTTTCTGTTTCTCCTACTAATAGGACGTACTTTTCAATAATGGAATAAATTCTCTAACAGGCTCGCTTATTGCTGCCAATTTATTACGTCAATTGCCATTTATTTCCCATTTTGTCATTTTATACGGTTTATAGAAAAGTTTGGTGAAATAAAATATAAAACAATATCAATTCCACCATCTCCTGAAAGTTTTTTCTTCGACTATGCTTCAGTATCTATCTTCAGATTATTACAAAGAATCGGCAAAGATGAGAATTTATGTGCTATGCCCGCAAATTTTATTTTGCTCTGCTGACCATTGATAGGGTACAATAGAATCTCTCTTAACCGGCAGCAATGGAACCT